>NC_133907.1:953664-1269886 GCF_964199755.1 Larus michahellis | reverse complement strand
CACTGTTCAATGCCACTACTGCAGATAGAAAACATTCTGCTTTGTGAAATGTGAGAGCATCTGCCTTTTTTTTCTTGCTTCCTTTATCACTTCTGCTGCTTTGCACTTTCACTTTCCTTATGGCCATTGGCAACAAATACACATTAGTTACGTCTTTGGTGCATACTCCAGGCCTGCTATGCAGAACAGGACAGAGATTTGGAAGGAGAAATACTTAGGCAACAAAAATATGACATAAACCAGATCAGCTACAGAGAAAGGTAGATAGAAAACAGTCACAGTGACTGAACTGAACTTTTGTCTAAAGGTTATACATCCAATTTGGCTCCTTGTAAAACTGTTGTAAAGTTGCCAGTGATTTCTACATTTGGTTGGTATGTAAATTGTGATGAAACACTTTTTATAGGGGGTAATATCACTTGAATGAATGGTTAAATACTTTCTAGAGATGGCTCGGTCTGCTTCACATAGCGTTCTGTAAATCTGAGTCACATATAGGAAATACTTTGAGGGCAGCATTGTTTGTAAAGATCCATTTACCCCACTGTGTACTGGTATTTTCCAAAAAGGCAATTATACTAAATACTCAGCAGTCTTCAAAAGACAGCAAGGTACCACAGACCCTCTGTTGTCCTCAGCATCCTTGAAAACACAGAGAAAACAGTCAGACAGTACAAAGTTCCCGTGGGCAATGGCACTTCTCAACTCTTCAATCTTGTGTTAAAGTTAACGTTGTCTGCTCCTTACCAGGGCACTATGTCAAGGCTCAGATAAGGGCTTTAAAGCACTGACCTAACAAAACTGCAACATGCTTACCTGTAGACATCTGAATATCTTTAAAAATTAATGAGTTCCTGGGAGGTCCATACCTTAAAAATTAAGATTCTGCTTCCCAACTGATGGGCTCTGGTTAACCATCTTTAAAATGCTAATAGAGCAATATGCCTTTTAAAATGAAATTCTTTGCTGGTCAAGGGCCAAGAGAAATAGTTACTTATCACATTTCCTGTAGTGATTATCACTGTTTGTCTGAAACAAGACCACAATCTATTCCTAATGGGAATGGTAGGATCTTCAGGGCAAGGAATGAGCATGGAAATCATTCAAAATGTATAAAGATCTCTCCTCTGCAGCTCTTGGAATGACTCCATTCCAGGTTGCTTTCTTCTTGTATTATAGGAGCTAGGAAAAATAAACTACTGAGTGTTTCAGTCTGCAGACTCCCTGAGGAAGCTAGAAAAAATCCTTGCCCTGTGTAAGAGATATAAGAATACAGAGACAATGTCCCATGTGGCAACAACAAAATGAGACCTTGGCAGGAGAACAGCGATCTCTGTCCATTAACTCTCTCTGTCGCCCAGCAGCCAGGCAGGGAGAACAGCCATGAAAGTAACTGCTTTTCCTTTTTTCCTTTTGCTAATGCACTGTGGTGGCTGTGTCTACGTTAGCCAGTAGTGCAGCCCGTTGGAAGCGGGTCTGTGAACAGCTGCTGCTGAGGACTCAACATCTTCTGGCGTGCGTCTGTTAAGTGGTGTGCTCATGTGACTCTAACTTGACAGAGAATGAGCTCTTTCCTTACAAAGTGCAAAGGAAACAAGATTCTTCTTTAAAACAAAAATGCCAACCAAACTAAATAACCAGCCTTCCAAAAATGACTAAGAATTTCTGCATTTTCTTTCCAGAGAACGGATAAAGGTTATTATTTCTCTTACTAAATTACAAGATTCAAAAGCCCCTAAACATACATGCACATTCCTATGCGTTGTTGGTACCAAGAGTCACTAACTTTCATCAAGACTTTGGCCCTTAAATTTTTGGTAAAGTAAAAATTCCCTTGTATTGTGTTTTAGCCCATATTACAGCTTCACTGAAATGTCTATACACTACACTTGGCTGGTATATATCCCTATATCCAGCGTGGCATGTGTCTCCCTAGAGCCCTTCAGCAAGACGTTTTAGCATCAAAGAAATTGCTATGCATAAATGAACAAAATAGATATAATGACAATTTCAAACTTGCTAGAATGATGCTATGGTTGTGACAGAAAAAGTAAATTTAATGCACAGACGGACGAGTTTCTTTTAGCTTGTTCTTGTCTAAGGTTTGTAGTGCACTGAATTTAGTGGAGAAAGGGCTTTGCATTCAACCAGAGTTCTACTGATGTCATTAATTGCAGTGAGTCTTTATGCAGTTCAGTGCAAGAACTGAGTTTTGTATGAATTTTTGACACCATAAAGTGTTCTTTCCACACAAACTCAACAATTGTTGCTGAAAACAAGTCAGAAAATACATCATAATTTCTTGAGATGGTTACATTTGAAAGAAGGGGAGAGAAGTGTCTTAAATACCATTTTACTATTCATGTTCTTTTCAAGCAGAAACTTTGTGGGCTAGTTAGGTGGCACTGCTTACAATAACTTCAAAGGTCACATTAGAAACCTGAACAATATGTTTGCAGATGGTCAGGATCTCTAGGAATATTAGGCAATAGTATGTAGAGGCATGATGTTTAATGACTACAGTGCTTACACCGTCTTGGAAAGAACTAGCTTAAGCTGAAATAAACAGAGGAGAAAGGAGGTAGCATACAGCCATATTCAAAGTAGGTACAAAGAATGCCATGAGTTAAACCGAAACGAGAAATGGTCTTTTTGATATTTTAAAATCTACTAGCAGCATTTTCATTTCAAAGTCCATAGCAGCATTGGTGAAGGTTCCCCACATCTGCCTCGAAGTGCCTGGGAGGTTTCCCTAAGCGTCACCATGCGGCCAATGCGTCAGGCGTTGTCCTGCTTGCCCTAGAGCAGCCTGCAGACGGAACAGGAGCGGCTGGAGCAACTCTGAGTTGCACGAGAGTTTCCTACTAATAATTTTCCCCATGGCTTTGTCAACGCAACTTAGCGGTCGGGGCCAGCATGGTGGATATGGAGCGGCTTAAATCTGCCTTGGTATAGCAAACCCTCTCTGTGCTGTGTTACACATACATACAGAAATTGCTGATCGAAATTCTGTTCTGCACATTTTGTCTGAAGAGGTAAGATTGACCCAGTTCTACATTTACAGACTTAATTTATAATGGAATGGTGTAAAAAAAAATAATGATGAGATTCTACAATATTGAGAAGTGTCTAGGGAGCACGTGATGACACTTCTGTTCTGCTGGTCGGTGCTTATGCAAAAGAACAAAAAATAACTACTGTTTTCAAAATTAAAAGCATGTCAGGAGGCTGTGTCTTTCTAGAAAAAGGTTTTGTTAATTTTACCGGCAACAGGTTTTAAATTCATGGCTTTTTTAAGACTAACAATTGCAGGCAGTTCTTTGGTGTCTAGTGCTTGATTTTCATTTGGGTCATGTTTTTGAGGAGGAATCATCTAATGAATGTTTTTCTAACATTTGTCTTTCATCAGCAAGAATATTTGGACTTTTTCCTCGTTTCTTTTTTTAATTTTATTTTATTATTTTTTTATGCAAAAGGGAAAACCAGATCTGTGACAAAACTTTCATTTTAAAACCACCATAGAATATGAACTGAAATTCTATCTCAATGCATGAGGTTTTTATTAAACAAGTAAATAATAGTCTTGTTCACTTCAACCATATCCTGGGCCTGTTTTTATAAGCCTCACAAAGCCCAAGTAGCGTAGAAGAAAAACCAGCATGGAATATTTTTACCCTGTCTGACCTAAATTTATGTATTTTTTAGTTCTTCCAAGAGAAAGAGAAGTGGAATAACTGCTCCCTCTTCTCAGTTTCTTTTCAGCTTTCATATTTTAACTGTGTTCTCAGCTGCTTGCATGAGTCATGGAGAGCTGGAAACAGGACCCCCCCCTCATCTTATAATAGCTGCTTCCTCAGGAGGCAGCCTATGTGTGTTTTGGGGTATACCACTAAAAAGCCACCAAAATCTCCTGAAAGCTTCTTAGTGCCAGAAACCTACATGGGAACTAATAGAGGAAGTGACAATATCTTATCTGCAAAACCAGATTACTTACGAGTGTAATGAAAATTAAGATATTTAAAGATTTCCATATCGCTCTGTCTTGAAATTTATGCCATTGTTCTGCGGCATTTGCAGAGATTTCAGACTGCTGTTGACTTTATGGATTGTTTTGTGTAATGGTGGTATTGAATTTCACTGGTCTAAACATAATTTGGATTTGATCCTGTGATGTTCCAAGAAACTCTGAAATCCACAGGCTTTTATGAGAACTGGAAGGGTGTTCCACGCTTGCCACACTGATCCACGCTATTCCAAACTAACATGTTCATCACTGCCTGTTCCCTCCTATACAGTGTAAGTTATATCCAACTGAATCTCTCTTTGAATCTACCTATAACACTGTATTTAGAAACAACAGGGGAAGATCATGGCAGAAAACCATTCTTCATTCTGAAATCCCACAACTTTGTTTAGAGTAAGCCAGATCCCTCACGGTCTGGCTCAGGTCTAGGCTGAGCAGATCGTATCACAGCAGGTCAAGGAGCTTGTGCAGTAAGAGAGGAAAAAGAAAGGTCAGCTTACTCAAGCATAAGCCAAATTCATTGGCAGGTCAAATGGATTAATACAGCAAACATAACAGTAAAAAAATGTTGTGAAATATTAACAGAGGATGTTGGTATCACATGTGCCTGCCAGCTCTATTGCAGTGATAGGCATGTGTGATTATGCCTTATAGTGCCCTGTTTCAGTCGTGTTAGCTTGAGCTTATCCGCCTCTAACATAGAGCTTCAGTCCTAAATTCCTGAACAGAAGGTCAGACAAGGAGTTCGTCACACTGAAATTACATCTCCCCATCTACTGATATTCCCTGTCTCACTGGGCTACCCTTCCTCTTCGCTATACACATTCTGCTTTTACACCCAGCTCGGGGTTTTGCTATCATTTCACCATTCGTACAGATCTGACTACTTATCCTGCAGGCAGCCTCCTCTTCCAGCTCAGCACAGTTTACTGATCCTCCAGACAACAGTCTGACTTTAATCAAGACTACGCAGGAAAAGCCTTTCTTCTCAGAGAAAGCTTTTAGATGTTACAAGCATTCAGGATTCGTTTACCACATTGGGTAATGAAGCAGAGCTAAAAATACCGTATGTTCCTTTGACATTGCCCATTCATTACAATAAATGACTGAATTTCTGTGACTGCAGGACAAAACACGTTTTATGTTTTTGCTTTTAAGTGAAGCTGTGTATAAAGCTCTTTGCCACTTGGAATATCCTCTTAGTGTTTTACATAAGAGGATAACAAAGTTTATTTGGAAAAGGCAGAGAAGCCTACAGCTTGTTTTTCTCTCCTTTTCCTAAATGAATGAGGGAGAGATTTTAGAATGTGAGATCACGGAAGTGGAACTGGCCAAATTTTCTCCATTATGAGAAAATGTAGTGAGGAAACTTGTTGCGACTGCCCTTCAGAACATCACCTCTTATTGGCAGCTCACTGCACTGGGTAAGCAGCGGCCCTTTCAATCACCTTCCAGCCTCCGATGCAATCTGTGTAAGTCTGTTTCAACAACTGAGATGAGATTATCAAAGCATGAGAAAGAACTGACACATAGGACCAGATTGTTTGAAGATGTTTATTTTAAGCCATTTCACATAGTCTCATTCACTATTTTTGGTTTTTGAACTCAGAGAGAGATTTTTTTTTTTCTCCAGTAATTAAAACTCTGAAGGCGGATGCTCTTGCCTGCACAGTAAAAAAACTTACAATATTTTAAAAAGTATTAAAAAAACCACCCATTAAAAACTCAACTAATTTCTTCCTTTCAAGTGCTGAAATGATCTAATGCTATTAATAGAAGAGTCTTTCTCTGTGGAAAATATATTCTTCTATTTAAGGCTACTGGGGAAAAGCTTGAAAGAACAAAATTTATGATTCTGACATCTGGCTATCAGTATAGCTTTGGGTGATGAGTTCAGATAGCAGCTCTAAAATAAATACATTTATTTGGAAATAAGGCAGAATGATCAACAGCACACCCTTTCTCCGTACAGTTGCATGCAGTGGCCGCACACTTGCTAGAAGCCCCCCCAGCTTGTCCTTTAGTGCTGAAGGTAGCGAATTTGAGGTTACCGGATTGACAGCACTGAAAATCAGAGATTTTCCTTCCTGGCCGGAGGGCGGCAGAGCGAATGCAGCAGCATCACCTCCCCGGGCTGCTGCCCGCGCTGGCCGGGCTCAGCAGAGCAGGGGCCACTCAGTCCCCGCCGTCCGCCTGCAGAGGTATGAAACTGATACTCGCTGGGATGACATTTTGTGTGGGCACAGGACTAAGAATTCCTGTTGCAATAAATCAGCAAACAGAATACCTCCCCAGGAGTTTAAAGAGGACATTTTATACTGAATAGCTCATACCCTGCTTCCAGGCAACTGATCCGCTAGGCTTTACTTCTTTGACACGTGCCAGTGCATGGTGATTTTGTTCCCGTGCTGACCACACGGCCCAGGTGCCCTTCTAGCAACGTACTCCGGAGTTACGAGTTACGTGGCTTCTGCATTCCTAGTGGGATCACTCGGAGATCGTATTTGCAAAAACACATGGGTATGTTACCCGGAACATGTGATTCACAATAAAACCACCAAAACCAGAACAGAATGCCTAAAGCTGAAAATAAAACACATCATGATTTTGTTTTCTTTTGTTTAGTAAGGAAATGGAAACAAGAGATACTTGTAAAAAGTACAGTGAAGCATTGTGCTAGGGATGTCTGAGTAACCCAAACAAGGCAGGGTGCTTAAACACCACTGCGGCGTTTGTGGGGCTGGGAGCTCCCAAAGGGAGAGCTAAGGAGCACTGGCAGTTAGCAGGGGGCAAGATGGCAGGAGTTATATATTTCCCAGATCTATGCATGGTATTGAATTCGATAGAGCAGCTCAGATTCCCTAACTCAACTTTTCTTCTGCAAGGTGGGTACACCCTTAGAAGATACAGACACAAACAAGTAGGCCTTGGTTTAAAAAGTCTTGGGCTGGTATCCACTAAATCCAGTTTTAGGGTATCAAAACTACTGTGGTCCCAATGATACAAAGTGCAGATCCAGTAGAAATTCATTCTGCCATCTCAAATGTGTTCCAAAAAATGCTGATCAGCCAACCTGCAAGTTTTTTGCGGAATCAGGTATCGTTTGTCTGCGTCACTTGCACTTTTATGCTGTATCAAGCATTGTCTGTCTTCCCACAGTTGGCATCAATCTGGCATAAAAGCACAGCGCTGGCATAAATTCTCTATCACGGCTCTGGCTGATTTGACAGAAGTATGATCATTTGCCCATCCCTGATCCGGATGAAACCTGTGCTGCTGTTAAAAACAATCGTGCACAGATCTGGTGTGAACATCAGCCTCTCATACGACGGCAGGGCCTGTGGGTGCCAGAAAGTGATGTCAAACTAATGGAATATCTCTGCCTGCCTCCCCAGCACAGAGATCTGGGTGGCAAGAAGCAAAATGAGACATCCCATGGTGGCTCGAGCCTCTGTACAGGCCACTTCTGCTCAGCGACTTCAACTTTCAACAGCAGCACCCCGCTACAGGAGCAGCAAGGAGAGTGTTTTCGCAGGGCACGAGCCTGTGCTGCACAGCTGCATCCATCAGGGCGATGCGCAACAGCTCCGTTTGCAGAGCAAAACACATCACCCCTTTCCTCGTGTTTGCTTTTCCTTGGGTTTGGCCTTGGGCTTTTTGCTTATGCACTATAAATGCACACATGCTCCACCCTCCCCAAGTTTGGTAGATATTCTGTAGTGTGTCTGTATCTGCACAGTGTATCTATACAGTCTATAGGCATGCAATATTACACATTATATTACATAAAATCTTTTAAAAAATCAAGCAGTCTACTGGTAATATGGATTTGATTATAAAATAGCTACTTCTCATGTAGGGCAGAGTGAGAGAGGGTCTGGGAGCTTGGTTTTAGGGTGGCACAGTCAGCATCAGGGATCTTGTCAAGGCAGGCGGGCCGCCCAGCAGGTGTGCCCCAGCAGAGCCCAAAGGCCGACTAGCTCAGCCCTGCTGCTTCTAACCCCCTCCCAGTGATGCGCCGAATTCATCCTAGTAGCGTGTATGACGACTTTCAAATAAAACAAGTCAGAAGTTAAATTTTGGCATCTATTACAGTGCTGTCTTGAATGTTCATATTTATAATGCTTGAGTGCTGAAATGCACAGTGAAAGGCCTGTGAACAGTGAACTGCAGTTCCCAATCAAAGGTTCTTTAGCTTTCTTCACCTATCCTGGTATTTTTTTTCCTTGATTTCTTTCCTCTGATTTTTGTATTTCCTCTTTTTTTTTTTTTTTCTTTTTTTTCCCCCCTGAAGTTGGCAGAAGGGGGAGAAGGGCTTGTATTTAGTCAACATTAAAAGTGAAAAGCTCTGACAGTTAAGCATGTCCCAAGCCAAAACAAGCAAAGCCAGCTGAAAAAAAACTTAAATGTTCCTGTTCGAATTGCAAACTTTTCTGATTTGTTGAAAATGTTCCAGGGTGGCTGCAGGGTACACTGAGCCTGCCTAAAGGCAGGTTTAACTTATGTTTTGACCATTTAAGAAGGAAAACAACTCTCTTCCTCCACGACGCACTACGCCACTCGGCAAATAAATCTTACTGTGGCAACTGCGAAGCCACTTGAGACATACAGACTCTTCAGTAAAGCGGGCCTCGGCATCTTGTTCTACAGACTAACCTGGGTTCTCTATGGTCATTAAAAATGATAAAAAACCCACATGAAATAGCTTAGTATCATGTTTTCCAATTGTTATCTTAATATAACAGCTGAGTCCTACATAATACTTTTTCGTAAGTATATACCCAAGTGCGTTACAAAGGAGGAAAGCTAAAACACAAGGTGTAGCGTGACCTGGCTCGGGCTGAACCAGTGCTGGAAAGAGCACCTTCACCTCTCAGTATTGGTCCTGCGCTCTGCCTTTTAGCTTCTTGAGCAAAGTCCTACAGCCCAGCAAAGTCTGACTGCAGCCACAGGCCGAGGAAGCTCCCCGGAGCCGCCCGGTGGCATGATCTCTCTTACCTTGCCACGGACATGAAAGAATTCACAAGCTGGCTGGAGGGAGCTGAACGTGCACAAACACATAATGTACCTTGGTTTTTTTTAAACAGACGTGAATGGTGTGTAGAATGTCTGCACTGACGGTCACAGAAAAATATCTTCAATGATTGTGGTGTGCAGCTGTACGTGAAGTGTGTGCGTATTTAGACCCAATTCGGTATATAGTTGCCACAGCTGTAGGTATGAATCATATAATGGCTGTATTCTTGGCCAGTTCTGACTACGTACATGTAACCACGCAGTTACACAAGCAAAACCAAGGATTGCCAATAATATGCCTTTTTGCAGACTCATTTAATCATCTCTCTTTGACATTGTGGCCTTAGATTCAGTGCAAACAGAAGGACAACTTCACAGTTCTCACAATTTGCAGAATGAGACCTTGCTATACAAGCATAATTTCTTGCCATGATTTTTCTCAAAATAGATTAATCTTTGTAGAAAATGAGAGCAGAGGCTAATGAGGGTTGAGGCACAGATGGGATGGCACCAGTAGCGACTTCATACAAACACCGCAAAGTAATAGTTTCTAGCATGACATTTAATAAAATCAAGCCCTGCTAGGATGCACAGCTACCGGGGAATTTATTTTGAAGTCAAATATGATGCTGCCTGGCTGTCTTCAGTGGAAATAAATGACACATGGTCTATCTCAGTTCGCCGCCTTCAATTTCATCACACTTTTTAACGAGCAGAAACATAAAAAGTAAACAGTTCCTTTCTCCTCTACAATAATACTAGTTTTCTTTCTACACTGTTTACTTTGAATAACCAGAGTTCATCTTTAGGCCCCTGTTTAATATTTCATTCAAAGAACTTCACAAACATCTTCCAAACGCTATTTTGAAGCTTCAGCAATGTTCATTTGTGTACTGATAAGCAACGCACATTTCCTGGGATTTTCTCCCGGCTCAAAGAGGGCTCTGTTGTTCAGAGGGAGCAGGGGGAAGGCTTGTTTCTTGGTTTGCTTATGGATCCAGCTCCATTCCCAGCTGAGAGACAAGTGAGAGCTATGCAGTCCAGAACACAGTTGCATGGTGGGTGATTTATGTATTAGCCCCTCATTTACAGATGGGCCCTAAAATATTATTCAGGGATGTGTTGCCTTCTATTACGAATTCTCAATACTGAATAATGAACTGCTCCGAAAAAAAGTAGCCCAGTGGGAAAAGTATCAAACTGTGTTTTAGTAGTTACGGAATGACAGATGTATGTTTGTGTCTTGACACAGGTGCAAAGCATTCATGATGGCATTTGCGAAGTTGCCGTGCTGTTGCACACTTGGAGGAAAATGATATGGCATAACTGCGAGGGGGGTGAGCCCCCGGCCCAGGTTGCCCAGAGAAGCTGTGGCTGCCCCATCCCTGGAGGGGTTCAAGGCCAGGTTGGACAGGGCTTGGAGCAACCTGGGCTGGGGGGAGGTGTCCCTGCCCAGGGCAGGGGGGGGCACTGGGTGGGCTTTAAGGTCCCTTCCCACCCAAACCATTCTGTGATTCTATAAATTTCCAAATAATCATGGAAGTGCATATCCACAGTAAACATCTGTACCAATGAAGGTCAAACCCAGTTTCTTTGCCTCAAACTACTTAAAATCATGAGTCAGAGATCCAGAATCACAAGATTGCTTGACCGATGGATTGACTTTGACTTTTATTTTCTCCTCAAGGACTCTCTAGCGTAATGGCTGCCTGCTTATTTCTTGTCTGCAGCCAGGAAGATTTAAAAAATGTTCAGCTTTTTACATGAAAACTGAAGATTCTTTGTAACTTCCTGATTCCAGAATTTTATAATCCCAAATTCCCAATGTGATCTCACTATAAAATTACACTAGCTGACAGTTCTGCAGATCCAAAGGCTTTTTACCTATGCCATCAGTTCCTTGGAGACTGCAAAAGCTAGAGCTTTTATTGAAAAATAAAATTTCTCAGTGATATCTTTGAGTTGAAGAGTAACCTTACCCTCCCCACCAAAAAACTAGGATTAATATTTTTGTCACGGAACTATTTGTTTCAACTTCCTTCAATTTATCAAAGTATGAAATGCTGAACATTTCCTTCAGTTGGAAGTTTGTTCATCTTGCAAAGCGCTGCCTCGGTAGCATGGTGCTGGGTGATTGTGCCTGGATAATCTGCAATAGACTGAGATCTACTTTTAGAGAAAAATACAGTGCTGCAAAAATAACATTAGGGTCTGATAGTTGAGTTTTCTGTGAGTGACAGAGCTCATTTCTTCTTGAAGAACATTAATAGGTTTTGCAAATAGACAATAGAAATTAATTAATTTTCTGGCCCACATGGTTATTCAGAAGAGCTTGGTAAAGTGAGTCATGAAGGCTCAATAACCCATGGTTTAATTTAAGTTACGTGGCTTCTAAGAAAGTTTCAAGCTTTTCTTGGGGAGGGAGGTGATCTTTCTGTAGAAAGAATTAAAGCCAAGGGAAGGACTGGGGAAGTAAATCTGAGGGACTGTGGTGCGCAGAATCTGGAGAAAGCTGGCACAAGCAGCCTGAAGGGAAGATGGGATGGCAGTGACCCGTGCTTCCTATTTGAATCCTGTCCTTTGGTTAAGTTTTAAACTATCGCTTCGCAGCAAAGTTATAAATAAATAGATTAACCAGAAGCAGAAGGTTGAGAGGGGGCTGGCTGCATTAAGTATTACAAATAGCTCTCAGATTAGTCACGTGTGGCGTTTTTCCTCTGCCACCATGGCGCAGCGGGTGAAGCTGAGCATTTGTTGTACAGGCAACAAGTCATGGGATATTTAAACAAATCGGTACTTTCATCAGGTCACGTTTCTACCATTTCATTACATTACTTTTGAAATCGACTCTGATTTTATATCATAGGCCTATAGATTCCCTGAAATACACTCCTCTGCATATGTGGAGCATGAAAAATTAATTCCATTAACAGGTATTCTTTAAGTAGGTCTCTAGAGGCCTGTGAGCCTGAATTATGCTGCGTTTTCCAGTATCTTTTTAATTTTGCATGTTCTAGATAAAAAACAGTTTCCTTTAAAAATCATTGCCCTATTCTCTGTAATTGCGACAAGAGGGGAAGAGGATATTGAAAAGTTCCTCATCAGCATAAATAAATTAAAATCCCCACTTCGTAGAAGCCAAGAGGAATGAAGCTGCCATTAAATGTTTTAAGAGGAAGCTAGAGGCAGAGATGACCAAAATGAAGCTCCCCAGTCTAAATACGTTAGCAACTCCCTACACACTTGTATTTTAAAATGTCAGATAATCTATTAAAACTGAAACAGCTTTGAAGGTAGTGTGCCTGGAGGAGGGATTGTGATACAAAGTACTTAAATAATGGATGATCACCTTTGCAATTCTTCTGTATTTGAAGGTTAAAATTCAGCTTTCTGTTAATAAGGCCAGTCTTGTATTTCTGTCACAAGTGTCTCTGCTCAGGCTCCTCCTCCCTCTGTCATCTCTTTCCATACTCGCCTGCTGATGCCTCACTCGCAGGGATTTCCAAGGACTGCAAAAATTTCCCAGTAATCCCATGTCATCCAGCAAGGGAAATCTATGTACACTATTTATAAACTTACACAGTTCTACTTGCTGCATAATAGCAAATTCATGTTTAATCAGATACTTTTGATTTTCCATTGTCCAGCTTGCACGCATTATTGTCCTAACTGTGTCCATGGGGTAGGCTCACAGCTGTATATAGGAAGCGGACGGAGGCATCTGCTTGCACAGCTTCTCTGTAAACCTGGAGCTGGATACGTACGAGCAAGTCTATTACAGACAGCCTTGAGAGGTATAATAAAGCATCACGTGCACCTACATGGCCAGCAAGAATCCCTCTGCTCTGGCCCCATTCAGAGCTGAGTGACGCTGAGCAGGAGGAGGCAAGTGAGAGCCCAGGGCAAAAGCAAAGAGGTGCTTCCAGGAGCTGCTGTGGCACCAGGTACATGGATTCCCTTTCTCAGAGCTTAGTGGTTTTGCACTGCAGAAGAGGCAGAAAGGACATGGTAAAACTGCCCCTGACTTTCCAGCGACTTCTAATCCTAGGAGATGCCAGCAGCACAGCTCCCCGACCTGCGGGGCAGAGCGGTGACCGGTGGGGAAATAGCTGGTCAGGGAGGGGAACGGCTGCGGTGAAGCCTTCACAAGCAGTGTGCTTGTGAATACAGGGATACAAGTAATTCAATTTACCGTGAAAGGTATGACTATCATTTGCAATGCCCGTTGGAGTCCTAAGATAATGGATTGACATCTGTTTAACAGAGAGGACGTTCCTGGCAGTTGCTGTGGCAGGAGCGTGCCCTCCCTGCGACAGGCATTCTTGGGCCAGGAGACAGGCGCCATCTTAGGCAAGGAGAAATCTGATGGCTTTAGAGTTGTGCAGTGCTAGTGAGGGGGAAATGAGAAAGATGCAGTTTCTAAGGTGAGCCTGTTCTCCTCATTTGGGCAAACTTTAATTTTTGAGTGCCAGCCTTTTCCCTACAGTATCGAAGTATCTCCTCAACTTCCCCATTGCCATTCGTGGTATTTTTGGGCACGTTATCCTGAGTTATGGGCATATATTTCACCTGGGCTTCAAACATAGTATGTTTTTATCCACTTAAAGGCACTTCGAGGCATCTTGCTTTTTGGACTGTCTATTTTAGGGTTTCCTTTTTTACCTAATCACCTCATTTTTATGTAGTCCCTTTTCTAGAAATTAAGTACCTGTATGCTGGATGCACTGGGCCTCCTATTCCCCCCACAATTGGATTTTGGCTGTTACCCACTTAAACCCTTTTGACCTGAGTCCTGAGCACCACTCCAGATGAAATTCAGAATGGGATCTTTCCTTGTGGGTTCTAAGATTAGCTGTTTGATGACGCAGTCATTTACTGTGTCCAGAATTATTTATCCCTATGGCTTCTCCTGAAGAGGCAGTGATTCAGGCTATATGAGGGGAGTTGAAATCTTCTGCTGTTGATACTTGTCTGTAATTTACAGCTTTTCCGTAAAATTTCAGCTCCTGAAATCTTGTGAGTGTTTTTTCATTGAAAACTGAAATTTGGAGAGTCACATTTAAGTCTATTTCATTCACTGGACATATTTTTTCACTGAGATGGTTATGCAAATATTAACAACCTCTGTAAACAAGAACAAGGCACACAGGAGAAACGCCTCCTTAGCCTGCTCCCTGAGGAGCCATTTGGAACAAACGGCTGTGTGCATAATACAGTTTTTTCTAATTAGCATCTCTGGCAATAAGCCACTTGGGTGTATTTGATATGCTTTTATCTTAAGATTAAGTTTACATTTGCTGCTAGGTACCCTCTGACATCTTCATTCTTCTTTTAGATCTCTGTCATAAAAGGATTATTGTGTGATCGCTGCTCGCAGCAAACCAGCCCCTATTTGTCTACGGCTCGGGCTGCTGCGCAGTGATGGGCTCTACAATCATGCCAAGGCAGGAGGGGTTTTTTTTTGCAACTTGCCTCTTAGAATTCAAAAAGTATTGTCGTAAAACTCGCAGGGTAGGTTTGTTTTGGGTTTTTTTTGAGCCATATAACAACTCCAATACAGAAGCTGTAAGAACAACCAAGAAAATAATTGATAAACAAGAGTGTCTTTCCGAAGAGATTGTAATTTTAAGTATTCAAAAACAAGGGTTAGTCAAACTTTACAGGATAGACTGAGGCACGGATTTTAATGACTTTTCCAAAGTTTTGAAGAACTGGATATAGAACAGATCCTTTCCTTAGTCCAGTATTCTAACCACAAAACTTTTTCCTACCACAGAGAACTAAGCACTTTCGAAAATAATTTTTCAAGGGCAGATTAAGTAAGTAAAAAAAAAATATACATCAAATGAAAGTGCTTTCATAAACATTAGAAATAGATAGTTACAGGATTACTTGTGCCATGAAAAGTTACATAATTTTCAAAATTTTTATGTTAAAATAGAACCTTTTTTAAAAAATTCTTGGAAACTGAGAAAATTTTCCCAGGTCGCAGTAGGAACTGTTGTCCAAATCAGATCAGTCATTCATTTAATTCAGTTAAAGCAATTTCGCTATTAGGTTCCTTAGCAGCTGCTTTAGTGAAAAGTGAGTCTTTATTCTGAAGTGCAAAAAAGGATGGAAAATATCATACCATTGCAAAGTTACCTCTCATAGACCCCACCTTCCGAGATTAGAAATAGAAAAAGCAAACTGCAATAATAAGGTAAAGTGACTGCTACAAATCAAACAGCAATCTGATTCAGTTCACCACGTGGGCCTTTGGGATTTTCATACCTTATGTGCTTAATCGGATTTCAGGTGATGTCCGTTCATTAAGAAAAACCTTTCTATTTCCCCAGGTTGGTAGATGCCTTCCTCCGAACAGCTTTGTACTCCACTCTCTCTCTTTACCACAAGAGCCCGTTAAGCGTTTAGGTCAAAACCGCAGAACAGGAAAATACTAACGCAAAATTGGAAACCTTTTACCCACTCTCAGTTGAGGTTTGTTCACCTCTAACAGCAGAAGGAGAGTGAGGAAAAGGGTTCCAGTCACACAGGTCTGAAGTTGTATTGGGCAGCTGCCACTGTGACAAGGCCATGCTGAAGTAAATACCACGATGCCAGCCATATGAGGTCTGCTACAAGTAACTCCTTTTCAACCCTCCTGAAACTACAGAAATCATATTCTGTTAACTTAGGGTTGCTTTATAATTGCAAAATAGCGCTGGATTTCCATCAGAAACAAGGGGTTGGTGATGGACAAAATATTTCCACATATTTGAGATCCCTAAATTAATCAAATATATTTTATCAACTTGTAATATCAATACTAATATAGCATTCATGGAATGCTCTTGTGTATAACATCTAAGGCTTACAACATACCCACTATAGATTATTACATATATATTTTATTACAGGTACGAGGATTGGCGCTACTAGGATCACATGTTATAGATTCAATCTGTTGACTAACACTACAAATCCAACGGCAAAAACCACATTGTTAATTTAAAGGGAAGTTAAAATATTTTTACCTAGGTTTACTTATAAAAGATGTTACCCCCAAGAGCCACTGAAAGTCTCCTTAACCCTTTAATGTGTACAACTTCTTTTTTAAAGGATGCTGTTAACCTGGGTTGTTTCAGTGCTACACTTCACAACATTGCCTCAGGAACTGTTCAGTGGGCAAAACTGAAGGACAAGCAGCTGAGTGGCAGACGATGAACTACATTTGGGAATGGAAACAAATAGCTAAAGGCAGAACAACTTCTTAATTGGCTGTGCCTTCAAAGCACATGACCTAAAACTCTGTCCCAGGCTTAGATTTAAGAGAAAAAAAATTGTGCCTGGGAATGGTGAAACATAGGACTAGAAATACGACAGAAAGATCTGGAGCCAAAATTTCAATAGAGACAAAGCTCAGCTGGAGGGATTTACGGGGAAAGAAAAATGTTAAACTCAAAGCACACTGTCATTCAGAGCCTCAAATGGAATCCAAGATTTCAGACGGCTGTTTCTCTATTGGAAAATACCTGACAGGTGCCTGTAAAGGTTTCGTCTTCATTCCTATCTGCTGGTTCATTTCCGTTACCCTTTTATTCTCTGCAGTAGAGCTACTGGCTGAAACACTGCTGATGAAAGAGTTAATCTGTGTGGCAGAAGGTCTGGGGCTGTTTTAATGTATATTCTGAAGTCTTTACTAGAACTCACACATGCATGCTGTTGGCTACATAACCTTAATGCAATATTCTCGAGCCATTCACTGAGAAATTGGATGATGGCTTTGCTGCAAAAGCTGTGAGTGGGTTGGGGAACTGTGGGACAAGGTAGATGGGGAAGGCCTTGGAGAACTGGGTTCTCTCTCCTGCCCCTGCCAGCCTTTCCTTTCGTCGGGGAAAGGAATAAGTCATTTAAACAGGGTGCTCATCCTGAAACTACAGTTGACATGCAAATCTTCAGGTAGATAAGAATCCACCACAGAATTTAGTAGACATTACTGTCTAAGTATATAAAATGCTGCCTTATCTAATGGTTCTGGGAAATCTTGGTATACCCGTCTCAAGTGAGGCAGTCAAAATTAGTATTTTTAAACCTCACTCTGATGCTCTGCACACTCCTCAACTATGTACGGGGATACACCAGCCCCACACTACTCTGGGCTTTTGTGGAGCAGGTACTGTACTGATAGGCACTACAAAAAAGCTTCTGAATATATTAATACTTCTGCTTTCATAGATTACTGGAGAAAAATGTGTGTGATTGTGCACTTAAAGGCTGCATCATAATGCGTATGCACAAGGAACCGAATGAAGGCTGCATAGGCAACCATAATTCTGGCATTTCCTCAGTTTGTAGTGCTTGCCTTTAAAATCTTAATAATGTGCTCTTAATATAGTGGCTTTCCGGTATATAACTTGTAATTATCTGAAACTACGTATGTGATGTTTTCTCAGTATCTGGAGAACATTCTGTTTTGTGCTTTAAAAGGATCCTGAAGAATAATAGTTATTTAACTAAAACATCTTTGGCTTTCTTTTCGCTTTGCTTTTGTGTGGAAGGCACAGAACAGCTCTTCACATACCAGATGAATAATGTGTAGGAAGAGTGAGAGAGGAAGGGAATTGGTGATTTTTTTTTTTAAAGTATGTGAATTTAATTTCACCAGGCACTTTATTTTAATCATAATGCACATCCAAATTTATATAAAAAAAGATGTCCTTCTGAATGCTTCAATATGTTGTTTTAGACGTTATTGGAAAAGTTCATATTTTACAAAATAATACATTTCTTTTCAACTGATTTTTTCAAGTGTAGGTTGAAAATGAATATACATCAATGTCTTAAGTATTAGGTAGCATAAAACCATTCTGCATCTTCAAACTGTACAGCAAAATGCAATCACAAGCGTGCTGGACAGCTGTTAGATTACCTCACCAGATTTAGTTTCATCGAAATAAACTTTCTTACACCGTTGGATTTTTTAGGGAAACTCTATTTCTCATCAGGAGGAAAAAGCCCAGCAATCCAATACACGTCTGAACTAAACAGCATTGGGACACTTGCAGTGGGAAAAATTCCCTGTTCCCTGCCCCCCCCCCCCAGCTTTTCTGCAACATAACTGTAGACATAAATCCCTCTTCCTATTGCAAAAGTGTATATATCGATATTGAAATGAAGCATGTGTAATAGACAGTTATGCAATGCATCTGCGAGCACCGTCACTGATTCCTCCTTTTGGAGGACTACATTCATGGTTATGGAATGTATGATTTTCACAGCACAAAGTATCAAAGAACAGTACTACTTTTTCAGCTAAAAGATACCCAATGATTCTTTTTTTCGATATTCCTGATGATCACAGAGATAATGCATTCTTACATGTTGTACCACAAGGAAAATATCCTAATTCCTTAACGTTAAGAGGTAGCTGCATACCCTCAATGTAGAATCTCAGAAATATTTTAAAAATGCCCAAAGCTTTAGGGTACATAATGTCTACTCACGTCAGTTAAAACTCCAAGTAAATAAGATAGATCAGTTTAACAATATAAGGCATCAGTAGCAGGAAGTAAGTATTTATCCATTTTTCTATTCATTTCTTCTATTCCTTGCTACTTACCTCTGAGTGCTGCTGTTGCTCGGAGCACACAGAACGCAGCAGCTCAATCCGAGGAAGAAAATGCTTATTTCCTTTCTCTGTCACTGTTCTCTCTTGAAACTCCTTCACTTTTTTCAAGTTGCATAGGAATACAAGGATGGACCCTTTGAGCTCTATCCAGGTCTGTTTATATTATGTAAAACAGCCGAATGCGTTTCCTATTTTAACCATGAAAATCATGTCTTCACTGACAGGCGCCTGGATCATTAATAGTACACTGTATGCAACTGTGAAAACCCACGTAATGCTCAGAATTGGGCTCAGTTTTCTAAATGAAGAACCAGATGAAAATCTGCAAATCAACTTCTCTGTTGCAAAAGCTTCTCTTTTTCTCTCTTGTAGAAGAAGCTGGAAGTCACAGTTTAACCAATATGGACTTTTCCTTGGAAATGCTGGAGACCTCTAGACTTGGTTTCACACCAGAAACAAACACATTGGAGAAGTTTTGGTCATTAAAGTGCCTCTAACCCCACTGTAACTTTCGGTCAGCTGCCACATCAAACCTGTGATTCCTTTCTCCCCAGGCAATTTTGTCTTACAGCACTGTCAGCAAACTGCTTCAGCACTCTTTGAAAAGATTCCAGCCTAAATTACAGTACTGAAAGCCTGGTCTGGGCTTTTCCCTTACTATTTTTTCTAGAATATTTAAATTTCATATTATTCCCCACCCAGTCTTAACCATACTTCCCAGAAGGCAGGAAAACAGTCTTTCCTTCCTGCAATCTTAAATGCCTTCATTAGGGAGACTTAACATTGAAGTGTTTTGGAAAGGCAGATGCTCCAGATTTAAAAGAAACAGGAGAGGGCTCTCACCGAACAGCTGCATTGCTCTCAACTTCAAGCAAGCCATATCTCTGAATGGTTTTGTACATTATTTTGTCACTGGGAACATATTATTACCATCTAAATTTAAAAACACTGGCTTTCTTGCATGAAGGCAAAAGCAGACTTAAAACCACAATGACTGTTCTGTTCAAGCACTCTGTGCCGATGATGCAGAAAATATCAAAGTGAAAAGCAGTTCTTGTCTGAGAAGACCGCTGCTTGCAAGGTGTCTGGATAGAACTGGCCAAAACCACAGGTACAGGAATTCCTCTACACTCTCACGTATAATCACTATTCACAGTTCTTTGTGGAAATCTCGTTCTGCAGCTGCTTCAGCTCTTCGCTGACTGCTCAGACGTATCTTGTCCCTACTATCGAGCAGTATTATTTTACATCTGTTAGTAGATTGAAATGTTGGGCATTAAACCCATGCTCCAAAGTTACAATTTTTCAGTTCTAAAGGAACATACTTCTAAAATAAACCAAGCACTGTCTGCTTCTGTAGGTACTAGGTCATGTAATTCTTGAAATAGTGCTGTAGCAAACAATTCCACTTTGGAGCACTGAGCATACCTCTTGCTCTTAAAACGGCTAGTGAACTTCCAAAATCCAGGGAGAAAATCTAAACAATGTTTTACAAAAGTCTTGTGAATTTAAACTAAATCACAGTCTTTTTTTTGTCCCATGAAATATATATTAATAGTTTTATCTCTTACTGAGTCTTCTTATGCATCTTCTACAACCACCCACATTTATTTTCCAGAATAGTTTAGTCAGTGACTGAATGATCCACTGCAACTCAGGTAAAATACTTATTCTGAAAAAAGTGCACTAACTGTATGCATAATATAAGATTGATTTATTTTAACTCAATGAACATATGTAAAAGAGAGGCATAGACTTTCCATCATAAACAAGACTTCAATGGACAGCCTGTTACTTATTCCCTGGGGGATACCTTACGGAACAAGCTGAATAAAGTACTGTTTCAATGACTATTAACATCATTGTGAGTCTTTTAATTAATGTCAGTGGCATAACTTAGGTCAAAAGTTTTGTTATATATATATTTTTTATATATATATATATATGTTATAGCTAAGTACTTACATTTTCTGAGAAAATATTTTGCATTTCAGAAGTATCTGATTTTCTCTAGAGGGGGAGCCAGCCCAGAAATTTGGGAACTTTGCTTTTTGGTAAATCTGGGTCTCATGATTGTTTTTACGCAATTAATCTGGAATCTCACAAGAGATTAAATATCTTAGAGAATGAAATACAATGACGAGTTGGAAAAAAAATTCCCAATTTTTTGTTTAGTTTTAGTAGAAGTTTGCTAGTGAGCATTATCCTGACCCATCAGTCAGTTATCTGTCCATTAATCTAATTGTTATTCGGTAAGTTCTTCTTATTATAATCTCTCAGGCATGTGCTGCAAGGTCGAATCATCTTTCTGTGTTGTATCGTAAGAGAAAGAAGGATGTTGAGTCATCTTGTAAGTCTCTTCACCTCGTTGCTGGCAAGACCGGCCTTTTCTCAATGACTCCTGAACAGAGGAATGCTACAATTGGGCGGGGAAATAAGGCTTTCATCAGAATACTGGACAGCTGGGTAAAATCGGGAAAAGTGTAAGATAAAGTTGAACAAGGAAAAGGACAAACATCCTCATAACTAAAAGCATGCTTCGCTGCATATATTGAATTCCTTAGTTGATTTATAAACAAAAAGACGACGACTATCTCACCATTCTGCATACAGAAGGCATCCCTTCTACTTACTAAGTTCTGGAAAAAGCTACGGCAACCAAAGGCCTAATTTTCAAATGTAAATAACAAATATTTTAAAAAATCCCTATGAAAAATTAAAAACTCTGACCCAGCAAAGTTCCCAAATATGTGCTTAAATTTAAGCACATAGTCTTAACAAGGTTAATGGGATTCATCTGTCAGTGAGATGCCTTATGCACAAACATGCTTCTTTGAGTTTTAAAACCATATTTGCTAAGCTTCTAAATCCTTGAAATTTAGGCACGCAAGTTTGAAAATCTGACAAAAGCTTCTTAAATGTTTTGCTGAAAAATATAATGGATCTTTTCTGGTTTAGAAGATGATATGAATTACTCTTTAGGCCAACCGAACTGGTTAGTAACCAGTGGAGGAGTTCTGTCTTGGCCACACAGGTAACACTGGAGGGCTTCTGAGGCGACTGCAGCGACCACAGCAAGTCAAAACTTGATATAGGACTGAGCTAACAAATGACTGTTGATGTTTTATACTCTTGCTGATGGGCAAAATTCCCCAAAAGCTTGGAATGGCTTAATTTCAGATTCAGATTTTCCATTGTTGTAAATAAAATAGAATTTTTCCTCCTTAACAGACCCCAGACTTTAATCTTGCCTTTTTGCATGAGACTCGTAACTCTCATTTTTACACTTCTATATATGAAGCACCTCTGGCAACTTACACTGCAGCAATAAATAAACTCTACAGTGAATTCATGCCTTTTTAAAATATCTCTTTAAGAATCTGAACTCCCTTCATACACTTTTGTGTTCTCCATATACTGGACAACTACGTTTTTGTTAAGCTTTTCGTAGAAAACATACTTCAAGTATGTGAATTTTGTAAAGCATCCAAAATGTTTCATGTAAAATCGTGTGCAGGATATAATATTCTACATTTCAGCTGTCAGTGTATTTCTGTGTTGGAAGACACTACCTTATTTATGACATCATAGAACTTCTTTGGATTACAGTTAAAATATAAGATATTCTTTGCTGGTACTAAATGGTGACCCCTTTCATTAAAGCTGGGCAACATTCCATCTGCCAATGTTTTATTATGCAGTTTGTTTAAAAGTCTTTCAATGAAACGAGATTAAATTGTCAAAGTTACCAGGTAATGACTTGAGTACTTGACGTAGCACAAACTTCGCATAAAAAGCCCTGTATGGTTACTGAAAAGCTTGCTTCCCCATTGAGGAGGGGGGGTGGGGGCAAATTGGCTAGCTTACGGCTTGAAAATCCAAGGTGTTTTGCTTCTGATTCCTATTTTTTTCTTTTCAAGAAAAGAATGATCATGTGAAAATGTGGCTGTGTATCAGAATGCTGAGTGCTAATTTTAGAACTCTTCAGATAGAATCACAGACTCTTTGAAACACTCACACTGAAGAGAAATTGGATTTGAGGAATCCCTCTTAAACAGGTTTTAAATTAGGTGAAATTAGGACTATAATTTATTCAGTATTTCTTAAATACACAGAAATTGTGTTTGGACTCAATTTTGAGACCTTCTTCTATCAGATTTAATGAATACCTATAGAAGAGACATATTCATAACAATTGGAAACAACTACTCTTTAAACCAGAAACTTTAAGATTAGGTTTAGAAAGACTGTAGAAGTAAACATCTGTTCTCCTATTGTCATGAACATGAAGAAATTCCTCTTATTTTAAAGTCTTTCTCATTTGAATACACTTAACATGCTTGGAGAACTTTGTTACTACTTCAATAATTAATATTTGTAACCTTTTCTGATTTGGAATTAATGTTATAGTTAGTAGAAAAAGAGAAACCAGATATTCCAGTATATTTCTGGAATTATCCTTAAAATGTCCTAAAAAGTATTTTCAAAAGCTACAAACTTCATATTCCACTATCCCTGTGTCTCTTGATCAGCCTTAATTACGATATTTTGTTTTTTAAATGTGGCAATAAGTTCCTTTTGTTTTCTCAATAAGGCCTTTTGTTATTTTTTATTTTTATCATCTGTCATAAAAATTTGTTGTACGTGTAAGCAATTTAATGGTTCACTGAAAGATTGTTATGCAACTGAATTGTATAAAATCCTGTCCAGGCCCAGAAATTACTGTAAGGGGAAAACAGCAAAATGGTGAAAGGCTGAGAATTTAAATATGTTTTCTGTTTGTATTTATATCTCTTATATGTAATTTTGTTACCTTGTGAGTTTAAGAGGGAAGAGAAGGTCAGGAACAGATATCTGCTGCCTATTCCCAGCACAGGCAAGACTCTAGAGTCATTATTTAGCCGATGGGGACGATGTAGTACCACAGCTGTTTTACCTAAGTCTGAAACGATTGTTTCAACAGTATACCATTGCTAGCTCCATTTCATGCGTAGTTTTTCAAAGAGAAGCCACTCAGTGTAACGCTGAGCTATTATTAAAATCATTAAGCCTGGTCTTAACAGTGTAGGTGAAGAATGATAAATGCAGTATTCCGACTGCACTGATGGCAGAACTCAAGGGCTTTCTATCAATACTCGTTATAATCCTGTAAATGAATACAGTGGATGGGAAATATTATCAACTGGTAAAGCTGTCATTGACACAGCTGATTAACTACTGTCACAGTATATACAGCTATTCTGAGTGCGGGGATCAGGGTGGAAAGGGCAGATTCTATCAGTATTACTCACTCACATCACTAAATCACACATATTTCTGTTGACCATTGTTGTGATTATCTAGACAGCAAAGCATTACTCTATGAATGAAAGCTGGATAATTTGACTCTAAACTGATTATACATAAGTACTACTCCAAAAGAAGTGAAAGACCGAACATTGCATTTTTTATTTCACTGGTACTGATTTCCACAGGGATAAGAGCTCATCCTAAAGTATTTGACAGAAGAAAGAAATGTATTCATGCTATACACTAGCTTCTGCAATCACAAGATATAACTTCATAATTCAGTGTATTTTCCAAACATAGCATCCTCTGAGAAACCAGAAATTCTTCCTTGCAAAGAACCTTTGTATTGGACCAGGTGATCTCCTGCAGTGCCTTCCAACCTGCATCACCCTACGATCCTATGATCTGTTTATGTAACCCTTACGAATAAAAACCATGTCCACATCCATCAATTATTTACCTATATTTTTACAGACGTCCCAAATGTATGTTTTTGACCTTAGGCAGAAACACTGAAGACCAATAGAGAATTCCACTTGACCAAAGTTGCAAAAGCTTAGAAACCTATAAATTATCCATTATTCTAGACTGCTAGAGTAACTTTTGTAAACCAGGAATAGTAAGTCAGGTTCATTTTGGCTGAGTACAAAAACCAGAACCAGCAGAAGTGGAACAATTGTTGATAACCAACAGCTGGTATCATTTAACTTCTTGGGATCAATTTTTGTATTTGCAATTGAACTTGCTAGTTTGAGATCCAAATAAACTTTTGAGGGAAGCTTTACAGATATTACAAAATATCACACACAATACGTATTTCTCTTCTCACCTGTTAAAATAAGATCCTTGTAACTTCTAACATTCGTCAACACAGAGCATATCACATGAAACATGGGTGACCATTTTTTCACCAGCCAACATAAAAGAAAGTGAAGAGACTGATGTCAAAAAATCAGTAACACTGAACTGTAATTCCCTGTAAGATTTTCTCATATCTCTTCTCACACTATATGAACCTTACTTCACAGTCTCTCTTGCCTTTTCATTTGAAATTGTGATGATCTTTCAAGACAATAATCAATGAGAAGGCAATTTGCACACTGTGTAAAAGTACGTATTTTGTTTGCAGTCAGTTCTGAAAACATGGACTTCTGTCCTCCCTGTAGGGGATAAATCATTATGCAACTGAATATAAGTATACTGTACGTTGCACAGGCTGTAGCCTCAAAACCATATTTTCATTGCTCTGAGGACTAAAACTGGATAATATTTTTATGCATTTACATAGATCCAATTCAGCATGTCATGAATTGCTGAATTTTTGTCTAATAATGCATTCATGGACTGCTGGTTTTGGCCTCTCTTCATCGGCCTCCCTCAAAAATTGCTATCGGAATGTGAGACTGGCTCCACACTAATGAGCTAATAAGAATGAGATATACCAATGTGATATATATCCTCATAAACATGCACCCACCACTAGCCCCGGGAGCACGTGATACGTGAATGCGTACCAGGGAAGCCCCCTCCAATATTCAGCACCACGGCCAGCGCAGGGCTACACACAACCTATAGGAAAGGACCTTGGTTCATTAAAAAGTCAAAAATCCCACCAAAAATACAGAGCAATCTTGAATTAATAAAACACTGGTTGGAAATAAGCAATCCTGATAGAGAAGATTTTATTAAAAAAACATCTAAACCTTTAATTTTATTCATTAACTGAACATTCTATGTGGAATATAATGCAAATGGTTAGATGTGAGATACAGTTTGTAACATGTACTCTTAGTAATGCACAACGCAGCTGTCTGTATGTGTGGTGGAAGAAAAGCCAGATGAATTGTGCACTGCACTTGCATCTATTTTTCTTTGAATTGCCTATGTACAATATATGGGCTAAATCGTGCCTTTAGGCACACAGTCTTGAACAAAGATCATAAACGGCACAATCTCAGAAAACATGATATTGTAGCACAACTCCCTCTTTGCTTCATGATAGGCCAGACACAAATTAGCTTTTTCAGAAGCTACAGCATGTCTGCAGCGTCTTAGATGCACACACTAATCAGGCATCGCATTGTTACAACAAAAGTCTATTTCTCTTTCCACTTCTCCTTGTCTACTCCTCAACTTCATCTTCCAGAGAAGAATGATGTCATATGTAACAGATTGCATGTATGCCCCTCCTATACAGACTGAGACAAGACAGACATTTTCACTCCCTTAAACAGATGTATATAGTCTTTCACAAACCTAGAGCTTCTTTTTGTGTAGGTTTAGCTGACATATTTCCTTCGAGTGTGGACTTGAAACGTGGAGATGCATTGGGTAGATTGAGATCGATCTATTCCTGACCTTAAAATGATCTAGATGCATGTGAAATGCCAAGTCAGAAGGCCTGTGTATTTTATACATGTAAAAAAGCAAATGAGGTCCAACTGAATTTATTACGTATCAAGCCAAAGAGTGCTTGAATTTTTAGAGAACAAATTGTCATAGGTTCTGAACAAGACTTTGGCAATCCACCAGTGACAACAAAGCTACACTGACAACATCAAACTTCTAAAACTTCAAAGTGGTTGTGTAGATTATTGTGTTGTGGTAGTAGACAACTCTGGCACATAGTCCCAAAAACCAAACCTGCAGTAAGGTTAGAAAACATCCCCAATGCAGGAGCCTGGAATAGGTAGTGCCACTAGAGAGAACATGGCAATAATGCATATGGGAGATCCCAAAACAAAGAGGAAAGTCAGTCACTGTACATTTATTTAAGTAACCAGACTGATACAGTACTGCAAAGACATTTCAGCCTAAAAGTTGTCCTTTACGTGCATCTAAGGGCATTTTTAGATGGCAATGCTTACAAAATCTAATCCAAATTATCTAACTGTGCGTGCTTGGAGTGGCTTAATTAAACCACGCTAAATTTGTATGAATTCTCTCTTAGAATTAAAGTAATCTTGATTCAATTTAGGTTCATTTACTTTGGAAAAGGATAAAGCTAAATTAAATTGAGCTCACTTTAATTCTCGACATGAGTGTCCACATGGATTTTAATAGTTAATTAATCCACTGTACTTTCATAAATTAAACTGCATGGATTTTCACAGTCCTTGTATATGTAAACACACTCTTATGTTATTTCAAGGCTGTTCTATTTTGTATTACACTCCATATGGGCTAATTTAACAGTCACTAGGAGGAGCCAAGTATTAGCAGATTGTTCTTAACTGAGACTGTATTTTCCATCACTGTATATAAAAGACAATTTTTTATATTTTCTCTGAATTACAGTCCTTAATGTAGCTTTTTAGGCCTTAAAGTCTACTGATGATGAGCAAAAGAAGCTAGATATGATTCTTTAGAAAAAGCAGTATTTATTTAAATTCCAAGTCTAAAAATGATGTGCTTATAGACATTCCTTTGCAAAATAGCTTATAGCATAAGAATTGAATTTTCTAGATAACAGATGGGCTACAACCACAATTTGAAACAATTTTGGACTATATCCCAGCACAAATCAATCTTATGGATTCTGAAAATGCTAAGACAGATCTTGAAATGGTAATTAATTTGATATCATGATTTTGATGTAAAAGAAGAAACACTGATTTATAGCTGTTAAGGCTCTAATTCAACACTTATAAACTATGTTTTTTGAAGCTTCACTGTTCACAAACTTGTTGGGTCCCCTCATTAGTTGCAAACTTTAAAATGTTCTCCTGTTCGCAGGGTAAGAAACTCTTATCTTTGGCTGCAACCCTGTGCAAATCACAGCTTGTTAGGCATGGTTCATGTTAACTGTGATTTCAGCTGGCAGGGCACTAGATTAGCTGTTGACATCAAGCCAACATTTAATTTTGTTTTCTTGAATCATCTGTTGCCAGTTCCCATGACAACTGATCTTCTAGCCTTCAGATTTACTAGAGAGAACCATTAAAATGGCCAGGAGTACATATAGAGATTCTTTGAAGTAAATGGAAGTTCAACTGTTTTCTTCAATGGAAACTAAAAGATCTTTTCAGCTTTTACTTTAGCAACACGTGACTTCTGTTCATGAAAACACAGATGTTCTTGTATTAGCAAAATAGAGTCAATGGTAGTTTTTAACAAGAAATCTGTTTTATCATCTTTCTACTACATCTACCGGATGAAGGTCTTTGTGTCT
Source organism: Larus michahellis (assembly GCF_964199755.1). Classification (NCBI taxonomy): domain Eukaryota; kingdom Metazoa; phylum Chordata; class Aves; order Charadriiformes; family Laridae; genus Larus; species Larus michahellis. Next base: position 1,241,776 of record NC_133907.1, on the reverse strand, counting down.
AAAATCATGTGATGCAGAGGACTGGCAAAAATATTTTTCCATTCTCACTTGCATAGCAGCAATGAAAGATTAAATTTAAGATATGGATTCTTTTGATCTTCCCTGCAGTCCCTGTACATTTCAATTTCGTGTTTCACAAATGGGTGACTTAGGTAAAGGAAGTATCTCAGGAAGACGTCATTAGTGTGCTAAGTCAACCCAGAGGTTGTAACAGATCGGAGGAAAAGGCCAATCAGAATGCTATGGGAGCTTCTTGAAGCAAAAATACCTTTGGCTAAAAATAGTAGTCAGTGTATAGAAAATATGTACAACCCATATACCCACAGGTTATGAAAGCAGAAGAAAAAATTAAATAGCATGTTGCATCACAAACAGTCCTTCTAGTAGAATGCTAAGATGCAGTGGTTATTTCTAAGACCATCCCCCATTGAGTTTCAGAGGACTCTGTGCAGGAGTGGTTTCCAGAGTCTGAATTCCACATTCCTCTTATACACTGTGTTTGAAACATTGCGAAGCACTAAGCATAAATCCTTTTGAAACAAACGGAAGCACAAACACAATAGAAAAAGGTGAACAACTGGTTCAAATACTGCTAGAGACTTAAAAAAACAAAACAGGCTGTCTCTTTACCTCTTTGTTAGGTAAACGTTGGCCTCCAGTGCATGGGAAGAAAACAAGCAGCTAGACAACTTTGTCATTTGACGTGGGTATTCCCCACTGCTCAGGAGCTGTTGTACTAACAACTAGTAACTGACTCCAGAGGAAGCGCCACAGGCGTTGCAGTGCTGCAAACGCGGGTGCGGACACAACACTCATGACGCTGTTCTAAGAATTAATGGCCCTCTGCAAAGGCAACAGACTAGAGGGGTTTATGCACCCCGTTCAGTTTATGTTCCATTATACATATTTGGATGACTTTTCCAGGCTGGTTCTTCAACAGCAATTCAAGATTGCCTTCCTAAATGTGTAGGTACCTAGGCCTCTCATCTCCACTGAAACAGAGAATAAGGCACTTTGACAAGAAGCTACCTTGCTTCTCTGCTCCTCCTCTGCCCAGCAGAAGCAATTAGAACATTTGAAAGATAACGGGGGTGTAGGTGGGAGAAAGTGAAAGATAAGAAAAGAGAACACACCAGTTCCTCAGCTTGAGTTAACTCGCCCGATTCCACTGCAGACAGCCATTGGCCGCCTGCTGAAAATCCAGCCCATTGGGGATCGCGGGTGGCGATCCCAGTCACTGGGACTGGGTTTGGTCCCAGTCACACTGCAGGTACCTCAGTGGCTTCCCCTTACAGCAACTTTCCCCCGTTTGAGTATAAACCCACCCTTTGCTGTTGTGACTGGAAAAAACTGGTGCAAACCAATGACAAAATGAAGCACTGTGGCCGGGATGTGTGATTGCCAGCTTTCAGTACTACCACGGAGATTAAACAAGTGCATACGTTCGCTCTGGCAGGTTTTGCTGTAACGGTTGAGGCTGTGAATTCAGGCTCTCTGCGATTGTTTTAGAATGCAGTTGGCTCATAAATGTCATTGATGCAGACGCTGGCATACATTCAAAATGCTCTGTTTCATGTTTTGCTTTTATCTTTAAATATATTTGAGTAGGTTTTTCTCTCTTCTAAAACAGCTCACATAATAGGTAGAACTAAAAATGATCTAATAGCTTCAATGCCTTAGAGCTACTGCCATGCATGAAATTCAAACTGTGACTATAAAAAGAAGGAGGACTTCCTCTCTATTTCTCATTTTTAGCTATTTCTGTATTTTTTGAGAAGGATAGAACTCGTTCATGTTTCAAGTCAGAATCGGTTAAATAAAATGCAATCTGAAAGTTATTACAGGTCATCTGGGGAACTGGAGGCAAAGTTCTGGGGGTTTTGACTGGTTGAGAAGTGATAAGTTTAGGAAGATTAGTTGTTACTAATTAAGGTTACAGAGTGACCTAAATTTGGTTTTACAGACATTACTGTTTCAGTTAGATGCAATGATATCCATTATAGCTGAGCAAATAATTCCCGATGAGTAATATATTTGCACCTTCTTACTTTCTATCTGCATATTCCCTTTGATTGTATTTCGGTTTTCCTGGCGCTATCATCTACTCGTTCCTGCTAGATTATTTCTGCAGTGTTCAAAACGTGTATTGTATGAGTTCAGCAGGCAAATACAAGTGGCATTGCTCAGTTCTAGTCCAACACCTTATGTCAGCTCACTCTATGACTGAGAGCAGATCTTAATTAAGTTTATTTGCATGCATGCAAAACATATGCTTGGTTATTCAAACCTTGCTTTGTACAGATGCTGCCCAATTTTGTTAAATGGGAGAGACCACTATAACTTCTAGGAGAAATTAGCCAAATTAGAATAGACCAAACCATTTGAGTGTGTTCTCAGACTAACATGACCATTTGGTACGTTGCTTGTGAGAATTTAAATACTTTATCTATTTGCAAATGCTCTGAAGTAAGAATTTGTGATTTTAATAAACATGGATCTATACTGGGTTTTACTACGTGCTTCATTCCAGCACAGGCTGACTCAGTGTGTTCTGAAACAAACGCATATTGAGACACTCCTGCAAACTAGTTTCAGGTTGAGCCATAACTATTCTGGCTTTGGATGGGCCCACTGAGGGTGCACGCGGTGGGTCTGTCCGTACTGTAAAGAAGGAGACTGTGGTGTATCCTCTAAACCTGCTCTAACGATTCAGGCATTTAATCAGAGACTGATGTATTTATTATGAATAAAAGGAACAGGAGGATACTCAGAATGTCTTCAGAGAGGCTTAATTGATAGTGCATTGGGTAATGAATGACTAATTAATAAAATGAAAGCAGAATATAATGGATTTGTACTTTGTTTGTACACAAAAGGCATCATTAGAACTCTTCAAGCATCATTAGCTCTGTCTCTTCTGCAGTGAGTCATTCTGCTCCCTGAAAAAAGTCTGGCTGCGTTATAAAACCGCCAAACCATACAACTGGTGCAGCTAAAACTTTCTGGACTGTCCTCCTATGTAAGCTGGTTCTCTGAGTTTAGGGGATTCTTTCCCATTTCTTTTTGTCCATTTCATGGTGAAATGGGTTATGCAGATAGATACCTCAAGGCTGATCTCAGCAGAATTTTCCAAAAGTGAAGATATAAAGAGAAAAATCCTTACCCTACCAAACAAACAGTCACATCAGCTATGGGCTCCTGGAGCACACCACCCGGCCTACTCCGGAAAGGAGCTGGCACGTCTTAGGTGTGGAGAAACCAAGAGTAAGTGAAAGTGGATAAGCTTAATGACAGCTCCTGTGTCTCTGGTTCATTCAGACACCTGGGTGCCACTCAAATGTGGCCTTTCTAAATGGGAATGAGAAGACTTTGTTTTGGTCTGCTTCTGAGACGATCACACCCTAGAGATATGTAGCTCCAGAATAAGCACTCCCTCTCTTAGCACGCGCACAATAACCCATCTTTCCCAATTCAGAATCAGAGTGCTTGCCGCATTTAAAACCACTGGGACAAGATTAAATAAAGTGACTGTTGAGAAACTGAAAACAGAACTTAAAGAGCAAGGACAGGGTAATCATTTAGTAGCGTGACTTATTCAGTCTTAAAAAAATTTAAGATAAAAAAGGAACATTGAAGTAATGAAACCAAAGAAAAGCAGTCTGGCAAATTCTGGCCTCTGTGCTATCAACTCTTTAGTAAGTAGGTTCTTCTACAGGTATATTCTCAGAAAAGGCCCCAAAGACACGTAAGGGGATTTTTCAAAGTTCAGTTACAAAACCACATTTCTAAAATGTGTGTATTTCTAGTAAATAAGACAGTCCTTGATCTACCAGACAACTAGACAAATACATAAGAATCAGTCTTTGATTAAAAAAGAGCATTATTCACCCAATCTGGTTAAGCAGTCGATTACAATCATTTGGTTGAAATCTGTATCAGTGGTAATTGTGTGCTTAAATGCTTTGAACATTTAGAATAATATATTGTGTAAAGTGAAATAGGCATGGCAACAACATATAAAACAGAGTTCTTTTACATACAATGACAAAAATTTCTAAAATCAGATGCCAAAATATACAAATCATTTGTATGCACAAAAATCCCATAAGTGCATATGCAAACCACTTAATTATGCCTGTTAGTTATTGTAATTGCCATTAACATGTGCAATTACTTGCTCTGCATCACAATTCTAAGTGAATGGTAAAATCAGTTACAAAATTATGAATAGCTGAAAAATTCTGTTTCAGTCCCCAAGCCATTTCATTAAATCCCTTATTGTATAGTAAACAAAGTGCATATCATGAACTAACAAATTGCAAACTATATTTTTTCTGAAGTGACTGCAGTATTCCCAGAACTGAGGTTCTGTTGTTTAGAGAACAAGTATTCCACATGCGATAGCAGTGAAATTGGCCTTCCAGTCCTTCCCATCCGGGCTTAGTCACATCACCAGGATGGGTTACTCGGGCCCCTTCAAACCCTGGGTGTTCTGTTAGGGCTGTTATATACGTTTTTCATGCTATCTGTGATCCGAGTATTTGAGCGTTTTCTGCATAAAACCATTAGCGATAACTTAGTTTCTTATAGACATAATTGTCTGGCTCTTCTCTTTTTTGAGGGGCCAAACTGTGGTTAGGATTGGTTAGTCTTTTTCAGGGACGGGGGGATAAGAATATTCTGGAAATAGAATGGGTGTTACAAGTGTAAATGTAATTTTTGGTGGAAAAAAATGAGGCTGGTTATGAAATATTTCTTAAGGACTATCAGACTAGATTTGCCAAAGCACTTCTACAAGGCTGTTCCACAGTTAAGTCCTCTTGAATCTAAAAGCTTTGGTCTCATCTCTTACAATGGCCAAATGGCTTCATCCTTGGCTCTGCATTCTAAATTGTTTTAGAGAAACAGCTCTTATAATAGTACTTCATCAGCTGAAATTCAGTCCTAAATACAGCTGAAGTTTGCGCAACCTCTTATATATGGATACTGGGGCCAAAGTTGGTGTTGATGCTCTAAGTCGGCCTCTCCAAAGCTCACTCAGAGCTCGTTTGAGGATGTGTCTGCAGGCTCGACGGACGTATAGTGACGTGAGCCATGGAGAAAGGAAATGTGGGAAATCCAGGCTACCTTTGAGTTGTGCTTTTCACCTAATATGTTAACAGGAAAACACACCAAAATGTAGAGTTAAGCAAATGACAGCTCCCATCCCCTTCTTACCTCTCTTTTTCCCACCTCCCCCCACCAATAAAGGCTGCAATTATTATTTTTTCAGCAACCATGGTAAAAACTGAAATATTAATAAAACCTGATGGCTACGCTCCCTTATCCAAGAGCTTATCCAAGAGCTTGACCATAGCTGCAATGCAGAGAAATCTAGCTACAAGCTTTTAAAATTCAGACTCAGGCAACAACATCAACAGCAACAAAACCCCAAGCCCAAACCCCTTCCTTTCCCATCAGGACCCGGACCACATGCAGACTGTAATTCCAGAGCTATTGCTGAGGAGAGACCACACAGAATGCAATTACGCTATTAGGACTGGGTAATCAGAATAGCTTGCTTATTAGAGAAAACCATATTCTTGTCCTACGCTATTATTTTCACTTATATAAAATAGCCTTCTCAGGAGATACTACAATTAAACAGTGATTATGCATATCAAATCAATTTTCAACAAATATGGTTTATATGATAGCACAAGACCTGAGAGAGAATCACAGTTTAGTGTCCGTGCATTTAAATAGTGAAAATAGTTTTGCAGTGACGCAGTGGTTTAGATGTGCAATCGTGAGTCCCGTCATCCTCAGCCAAACAAACTCACGGACACTGGTATCAAGAGACATGAAATGCCCATTACAAGCATATAGTTAGAACTGTTAAATTTCAGACAAAACTCTAAAAAGAAGAATATAATTACTATTCAAATATCACTATGATTGGAATCTGAAATTGGAGCCACTTTGAATTTGCTGAATTGCAAATAATGGGTAAGACTAAACAAATACACTGCAATACTTGTGATCCCAAAGCTGCCGAGGATTTATCGAAATGATACTATGTACATCTTTGGGAAACAATTGCTGTAAAAAACCCATCTGTCATGAGAAATAATCCCAAATAACAAGGTTGTCACCTCAAGTAGACTTGGCAGTGGCAGAGATGAAGCCTACACATCTCAGAATGCTGAGTGTGTTTTGAGCAGAACAACAATGAAATAAAGCAGCTACTTAAAACCACTCCAGACATGCTATTTTGGAACAGTTGCTTTGAAGTCGTACCTTCAGAAAGCTACCCAAATGACAAGATGAGAGCAGGAGCCCGGGGTCAGTCGACTTGGGGCAATGGTAAAATGCCTACAAAGGAATCTCAGTCCTGTTTCTGGAGGATACAAAACATCCGAGTTACCAATGGTTTTGGTTTGTGCCCAGATGTACAGAAGGTATAATTAAAAATTTCACAACAGTGATGATTTTAAAGTTTGGAACATGACGTGGATGTGCAATGAAGTGGTACGAGTTCAGCGGTTTAGCGGCCCCTCTGAAGATGGCGTTACTGATTTCTGGTACCAAGTGACAGTAAGATCTGACTTGGAAGCTGTAAGCCAGGAAATACAGTACTGCCATTAAACAATACATACAAGACCATTTTTGCAGAATTGAGCATGTAGTATTTGTTAGTCTTGGGGGAATCTTCTAGTACCAGTTTTTGACCTCTTTTACACAATTTCCTTTAGCTGTAAGATCCGAGCAGCCTTGAACTTCGGCCTTGTAGCACTTGCCCTTCTCAGCCTCGGGAGCCGGGAGACACAGCTCTGACTGCAGCAGACACCAGCCCAGCAGCAGTTACCCAGCATTTCCATGACTCAACACCAACACCTGTTGAGCCGATACAGCCTCCTTGGAAAAGTCTTTTTGAGAGACTTGGAAAGGTCTCTTAGAGAGTCGTATAATGGAAGAGCAGGATTTTCTGTGGTAAAACAGCTTCAAAAAAGTTGCCAACCACAGCACATGGAGAAAAAAAAAGCAGCCGTTTACTATAGCTATATAGACCTTGCCTAGTAGCTGTTCTTTCAACAACTTATATATGCAATTACACATCTATTCACCATCATTGCAGGTGCAAGATGAGCAATAGCATGTGTATAAATGCGTGTGGGTGTGCAAACGCTTCATTATGGTGATTTGTTAGCACAGCGAGTGAAGCTTTGTGTCCAATGAATGTGTAAATTAGGTGCTTAGCTTACTTGAGTGAAAACCAGTTCACTTTGTCTCCTTAGCCCATCCCTCTCAACAGACATTGGAAAAGAAAGTAGGAAAGTAGTTAGATAGTTTCAACCCTGTCGAAGTAGCAGCTTCTGTCTAAAACATAATCCTGCTTTCTTGTGCTGTCCTCACGTTTCTAACAATGAAGAGAAGTGAATCTTGAAGAATTAGTGGTGTTGAATGATATCTGAATCATATGCGTGATAAGCTCCTATGTAGCATTAGAATAAGAGGTGTCACATCTTGTGTTGTCATTTCTGGGACAGAAAACCGGGACTGTTAGCTAGCTTTAAATCATTTCTGGCATTAACGAGATTCTGACCAGAGGCTCTCTTTCATGTTCAGGATATGCACCGCATTATTTTCTATTATATCACAATACATTGCAAAGGAACAGCTATGTTACCAAGACTAATCCTTTAAGTCTTTCTTTCTTCACCATGTCAGGCAAAATAAGACTATGCCATATTTCCGTAATCACTCTTGTATTATGAGAATATTATGATCTGTAACAACAACAAAATCCCTAAACTGCATGCATTCCCGTTGGCTGTGATATGCTTAGACTTGTCTCTTTCTGTCAGAAAAGATATTTATAAGTCTGTAGGATTTCATCTTAACAGACACTATCAGGCTACAAATCAGACCATTAACATAAAGCAGGGAAAAAAAAGTTCTCTGGTGTTTAAAAATTAGTATTTCTGAAAAGACATGATGGAATACCTGAGGTTCTCCTCTTTCTTCAAGAAACTACTTCAAATGAAAGTTAATTTTGAAGACCTAGGTATCTACTTCCACTTTTTTTCTACTTGGATACATATATTTAAATTAATCTGTTCAAAAATAGTTTTTCCCCTCAGACCACTTTACATCAGCTACCAAGGTCTAAAAAAGATTTCCGCAATGCTGTGATGGCACATTGCAGGGGAATTTCTTGAGGGAGGGTGGGAGGGGAATCTGAATTAAAAACTAATTAATTAAACCCACCAGAAGTAGCCTTCCATTTCTTTAAATAGGATGAGATAAAAAAGAAAAAAAAAAAAAAAAGGTGTATACTACTTCTGAGTGATCTGTCCTTTGGATAGAGTGAAAACATCATCCCATACATACCTATTCAGAAATTTAGGGTGTATTTGTATTTCTCGGCTGTTATTTGCATGATGTCTAAGCTGCTAAGAGTGTATTCAGTCACTTACGTCTTTTAAAATCACTTTGTTAGAGCAGCCAAACAACCCATGACCTCAAAATGCAAAAGCTCTTGGCAGTGTGCTTTTTGTTTGGGTTGAGCGGGAGGGGGGCGTTGTTGGGCTTTTTGTTGTTGTTGGGTTTTTTAATAAGTTACTGCAAAACATGTCTAAAATGCTCAACAGGCAAAGAAACAGAGGAATAGAGAAATATTAAATTCCAGGATGGGAAGTGGAATGAACCTTCTGCGGGTGCAAGACAGGAGAGCTGGTTATATAAAACATCATCTCCCGAGTACGATGGATGAGTAATGCCCCAGGTCATAGTGCAGGCTGTTTTGAAGAGGTTGGTAGAACTGGCTGGTAGAACTGGAGAACTTTGATGTGTTGGAATAAACACGTCCTAGAAGTAGGGTTATGAGAGCAAGAGTGAGAAAAATATAAATGGAACAGCAAGTTACTGAAAGCGGCTGCTTCTATTTTTTGCTCCCAGGTTCTTCTTTCAGAAACAAGGGTTATTTAATCACTTTTCGTCTCTTGCCGCCCACAAGAACTTTGGAGCTTACTGGCAATTTTCATCAAAGGATGTAGTTCGTGACCAGCGACCCTGTTGAGTATTACCTGCAGGAAGAGGCTCTGCGTGAGGTCAGTTTTGCTTGCGCACCAAAGCGTCCACACAGGAGGGATGCTCTCGTACCCTAAGGGAAGAGCTTTCAGTCAGACTGACGCTTCGTTAGACAATAGAGGATCCAATCTGAAGTCATAAGTCATAAATGAGATTGTTGACAGTTTGAGATCAAATTGAGGACTGAAACTGCTGAAACTATAGGAAAGCAGGCTTTGCTGGCTTCTCTGTTGATACAGTAGTAACACCCATTCTGTCTCCAGAAGAATCATTTGGGAGAAAGGCATCTGGAGCAGGGGGCATTAGCTAAGGCAGAAGAAAAGTGCTAGCTAACAGAATGAACTCGGACTAGATGGCAGAAGAGAGAAAAAACTGTAGAGAAAACAGCCTGAAAAGGGAAGAAAAAAAGTTGCAACAAGCTCTACTCTTTCACAAGAGAACAAGAGCCTGTAGGAAAGCACCAGCTCAGTGAGAGAGGAGGAATGCCAGTCTTCAAAGAGACATTCTTGGCCTAAAGGAGAGAGGTACAGGATACATTTCTATTACGAGCTAGGGCACCCTCTTAAAATGTTTTGATTCATGCACGATATTCCAGATTTTTGAAGGATGCTTCTTTGTAGTTTTACTTGTTAAAAATGATCTCTTTTACCAGCTTCTTTTCAGTTTATTCTTCTGGTTGAATTACAGCAGAAAATGTACACCGTAACACGAAGAAGTCTATTTGCTATCTATCTTGACAGCTGCTGTTCACGTACCCTATGTTTGCCTTAAGAAAATACACATCCGATCATGTCATCTGTTAAGTTAACCACTGCTGTGAGGGTTCAAGTAAAATAGCCTCAGGAAATGGCTGATATTTGCTCCTATTCTAGATCTAGCAGAGTCATAGTTTTAGCGAGCATGTAATTTCTTTGTATCACACCATTCAATTCTGAATTAGTACCAGGAGTTTACAGTAAAATAGTATGTTCTTCAGGATCTCTGTTATGTTCCTAAATGTAGGGGATCCCCAGATGCCAGTACGTTCCCTTACGTTCCTGACTTGCAGGAGGAAGTGTTACAGGTTGCTAGGTTCTCTAGAGTTAAGTATCTCATATGGGAAAACTGAAGTGGTAGATGTAGTTTATTTCAGTTCTGATTTTTCCATTAATTTTCTTGAGTTAAATAAGAAACTAGGCGTTTAAAACTCATGGTGAACTAGTGGAGAATTTGTATGAGTGAAAGACTAGCTCCATTTTCTTTTTTCTAGAGCTTTCTGTGCAGAGTTAGTATTCTAATATGGGTACTTATTCTCGGCTTCTAGGCATTGCAACATAGAGCAAAGTCAAATGAGCAACTGTTAGGGAAGTAAACTTTTTAGCTGAAGTTAAACTGAACTGCTGTATCTGAAAATAGGATGCTTTTCTCCTTGAAACCTCTACAATCCCAGAACGCTGCTACCCAGTCTGCATAGCAACTAGAATTTAAAAAAAAAAAAAATATTTTTTTTCTATCATAAATGCAGAGCATACAAAATTATAGAAGTCCCATATGCAAAGCATAAACTTCAGAGAAACCCAATGAAGCCAGTGTTACATACACTGTCATCCCTTGTGAGCTACCCAAAGGGGGATGAGGATTCAGGTGGCTGGCGAGAAGGCAGACAAACAGACCCGAACGTGTCCAACAGGCTCAACAACTGAGATTTCCCAGGCCTGCCAATGAAAGCCGCTACAACTCTTCTCCCTTCTTCTGCAGTAGTTTGTGAAATCCTCCCTTGCTCTGAGCCATCATTAGAGGTGACCGGCACACTGTTAAGTGAGTGGTTTTCACTTGTACCGTCATTTTCTCTCTGCTACTGAAACGATTTGGGATGGTCAAGATTTAAGTTCTCAGCCCACCTTGTCTCGCTCTGCCACGCTCAGTCAAATGCAGGGAACAAGTCCCTGCAAGGCTTACAGTCATTCAGTGATCCCTCCTGGGGGGTGCAGCAGCGGCCATTATGTGCTGGATGAGAAGAAATCTTTTAACTATCTCCTTCCTCAGTTCCCTCACCACAGTTCCCGAGTCCTGCTGAAACAATGTTGTGACACTAGGTACTGCATGGGAAACTTTCAGGCTCCAGTCCTGAACTCGGTGTCATCTTCCCCAACTCTACCCATCATCAGAACTGAAAGCAGTTCAGCTCTGGAGGCTGAGGTATTCTGGCTTAGACAAACGCAAAGCCATCGCATCGCATCTCTTACACGGCAAGACCTGGAAACAGGGAAGAGTGGACAACTCTTCTGTGGAGTAGTAGCTAGCCTTTTTGTTGAGAATGTTTGCTGTCTAAATATTCCACACAAATTCATATCATTCACAATAAGAGAATTAAAAAGTACTTGCAGGGGCCAAGAAAGTCTCTTGGAGACCGATTTCTACTAACGGTTTGTCTGAGTTCCCCCAAGCAAGCAGGGCTGGTTCTAGATGCTGAGCAAGCTTGCCCAATGCACCAGCACTCGGGTGTGTTATTTGAAGTCAGAAGGTCAACCCTGAATGGTTGGTGGTGCTCACGTGTGTTCAGCCAGCCCTTCCTTTGCTTCCAGCCTGTCTCAAGCTTCAAGGCCAGGCAAGTGCGTTCCCCCCAAACTCCCCTTCTGCCGCCCCTGCCAAGAGCGCTGTCCTAGACCGGATGGACCCCAGTTCTGACCCAGCAGAGCGTTTCTTGTGTTCTCATAAGGATAAAAACCCAAACCTTGGTGCAGGCTGTTGAGTTAAGAGGTGCGATGCAGACTTCTGTGAGCAAGTGAATGCAGCGTGACAGGCATTCACAACAGATCAATACGGGCAAGGATAGGGAAGAGTGCGTGGCCTGAGGGATGCAGCAGCCCTCAAAAAAGGCTGAAGGCTTCACTGGTTTGATGTAACGCAGTGATCTATGGCCAGTTGCTGGTTATGCAGCAAAAGAACAGTTTGAGGGTGAGGAAGTTAACACAGGAACTGTCTCGTCATTATGTGCGCCAATCACGAGGTGCTTTATGCATAAGGACGTGGCTTTCTTTAGTTGTAATCACAGGGCCGCATGCACGAACCATGTGTGATTACAGGACATCACTGTACTACAGAGAGCACGCTAAGATGGCCTTTGATTAAGATCATCTTTCTGAAATATTTATGCAGACTCGAGCATGAAGCTGTTAACCTGCATCAAGTAGTTATATGATGTGCTCTCTAGGGCGTGTATAAATTGTATATACATGAGACCATAAATCAACTTGAATTTCAAACAAAAGCATGGGATTTAATGGGCACAAAGAATCCGTTGTATTAGTATACAAACTCCAGCTACATTTAGAACCAAAATGAAGGTATCATATTTACCTTTACTTACTCTTTCGTATTTATAGATCCAACCTGCTTAGAGATGCCAGGCTAATTAATTCTATGTATTAAATTTTAAATATACAAAGGCATAAATTTGGTTAAAAAATGCCATAATGTTATAAACAAATAAATAAATGCTGTAGCCCGCTCATTTCAGCACAAATTGGGCAGTCTTGAAACACAGTTCCACAACTAAAGACTGTGAAAGATTAATACTGTTACTTAACTGCTGGCTAAAATAAACAGTTACGTTTACGTGACTCCAAGCATTATATAACTCATTCCATTTTCAAAGTGTGGTGCAAACTTTAACGGATTGACTAATCTTAAAACATCTTCATTCCTAGCTAAAGTGCAGAGTTTGTTTATTATTTGACGGACGTATGAGTTTATCTTATTTGCACAGAGAAGGAACTAATTGTGTGCACAAATCACTACGTGTGCAAATCAAGCCCAAGTACTTGTACCTAATGTACACAATAAATTTGGAGTTTACCTTAGCTTTAAAATGAAGCCTGTGACATGAACGGAAGATAAGACAGGGTTTCAGTACTCCGTAGACGAGCCGTTGGCCGTTGGACTGAACCGTTTCCATTCCGTTCCAGTGCCCACTCTGCCTAGCTTAGGAGAGGGATGCTTGTTTACTCATCTCTTTTTCCTTTTCTTTTTTTTTTTAAATTCTATTCCTACTAAAACTAGTGCACTTATACCTGCCCAAAGCTGGGTGGGAAAGCGTGGACAAATAAATATTTTCTGATTTAACTTTTCTCTGTTGAGTTCCCAACCACCTCTACTTCATATCAAAAAAGGTCATTAGAAGGTAAATAAATTGCAAAGAGGACAGATAAGTACTAAAAGGTAATCAGAAATCCGTGTCCATCTCTCATCAAAAAGCCCGTGGTTTCCATTTTTTTTCCTATTAGGTGAAATAATATTCAGCACAAAGACTGAATCTCTGAAGACCTTTAACAAACACAAATTCTTGTCCTAAATCTCAAAGTGAGAGACCAGACTCATCTGTGTTTTTAAATAAACTGTCCCAGTGTAACATTATGCAAAACACAGTTTCCGATTTTTTTTTCCTTAATTCACCAAATTTTCTAGATGTACTTGCCTACACTGTTTTCTCCATTATTAGTAATATCAAACACTGGAAGCCATAGAACAAGAAACTGCAGCTACATTTAAGTCAATCAATCAAAGTTCTCTAACCTTGCAAAGATAACAATTTCCTTTACCACACAAAATATTGTTGTATGGTGGTTGACTAGCAGACCCTGCCCACTGGGCCACACAAGCAGCACGTATCTCAACGGTAGCGCTGCTGGGTACGATTCCTGCCGTTCAGATACGGGACTGAACGTTACGAAATGCAGAGTCAACTTCCAGGTGTGCCACTGGCTTCCTACAGAAACTCAGAGAAGGCAATTAATTACAGCTCGATTCCCCATATTTAAAATACAAAGCACTTTTTTTTTTTTCCACTGTTTTCTATCTTTTTCAAATTAGATTGCAAACTACTGAAAGTGGGAACAGTTTCTTTCTATGCTGCACAGCAACTGGCACAATCATGCATTATTTCAGATATAGCCCATAGGTCTTTCTCAGACGAGACATCTGTGTTTGGAGAATCTGAGCCTGAATCTTTTTTGTCATCTGTGATAGTTCTTTTATGATGCATGAAAACATCTGAAGAGTTAAGAAGGGGAAACATAAATGCCCTTTGTAGGGAGTATACAAGAGACCTGTAATACTACTCTGGGTGATGTATGAGATACCGCAACTCTGAAAAAGCCCTTTCTCACTCATCCAGCTCGCTTTGATCGTTATACACTTAAGGCCTAAAAATTTCTCCAGTAAGATGTAAATGCATTATTGAGATACCAATATAAAAATAAATTTAAAAAAATCAATCCTGCATTGTTTGCATGTTCATCCCCGCTGCTTTTAATGCCAGAATATAGTTGCTGCAACCAAACCTAAGGGCGATGAAAGAATTTGTGTGCACATAAGTATGTTCCTTCTGGCGCATGAGAAAGCATTGCCAGGAACTAGGGGAGATATATTTAAGACATTCTAGAACCAATAAATTAATTCTGATTCAACAAGGGACAACAGAACCTGCTAAATCAGATAACTAGTGAAAAAGCTTTTCACTGACATGTGATAACTACCTACTCTAACTCTGATACTCGAGTTTAGACCCACTCCTTTACGTGTCCCACGGGTTTTGCTGGGAGCACTGAGAGTAAGTGCCCGGAGCATGAGCCCAGCAGGGCCCGGGGGCTCTGGTGTGGGAGCAGACAGCACATTCCCGCTGTGGGACGGTCCCTCAGGCTTCTGCACTGCAAACTGAGATCTGTCCAGTCTTTCTGCTCAGAAGACGATTGTAAACCTAGGAGGAAAACAGGACCCTCAGTTCTTACTCAAGGATGCAGAAGTAACTAGAGATGCAGAAAAGTTCATAAAGCAACACCAGGTATTTCTGATACGATGACTTCATTCTCATAAATCCAGACTAGGTTATGATTGCGTATAATCAGTATTTCCACTTCTTGGATAAAGAGGTTTAAATGGTTTAAGTATCTTTTCAGCAACATTCAAACTACCTGCCAACTTGGGATTTAGGAGAAAAGAGAACTGTAAACCACTTTTTTCCCCCCATTAAAGGTCTCTATTTCATTTACAGAGCTCTAATATTTGGATAAATACAAGTCTCCAAACACTGGAAGCAGTCAAACCTTGGAAAAGCCTAAAAACAACCCTTAACATGAATAGCATACTTATTAACCGATCTCATTTAACTGCTGCAACATAACTTCACCAAGCTCTCTCTTGAATCCCCAAAAATAAACTAAGTAGTTGGTTTCAGTAAGGAAAATTCCCGGGCAAGCAGCATAAAGCAACTGGTGTTAAGCGTGCACGCGTGCCTGTTGAGCACCACACGACAAAGGGAGAGCACAGCATGGCCCCAGACGCCGGTGTCTGCAGCACGAAGTGAGGCCCGGGCAGCAGCACCTACAGCCGGGGAGCCCCAGCTCTGCAGCCCGCCCCAGGGCACCGAGCCCATCCTCCTCTCCAGAGCCGGGGAGATCTGCCTCCCTCCTGGAGAACGCTGGGGAGAGCAGCCATGCAGCTGGGATGTCACCAGCCGGGAAGAGGGCTGCTGGGGCTGGAAGAGATCACTGCAGGACGGAGGGAAAATAAGGGACTTCAGAGCTTCCGGTGAAGTTTCTCTGCATCACAGGGACTTGGGGTCCAGTTAGATCAGACCAGCAAGGGACTGGGGATTTGATGAGAAAGAAAAAGACCTTCCCAAAAGCACAATGGCCCGTTTGTTAAAGGATAACTAACGTTGCAGTACTTGGTAATATGGCAATGATTTTTCTGGTCCTATGTGATAAAAAACTAACTGTACTTCCCACAACCAATGTTTTGGGGAGCCTTATAGGGCTGAAATCTGGATTTCACTGTAAAAGGAAACGGGCTATTAAGTTGGAATGTAAATTAATACCCTGCATGTTTCTAGTCTCTACTGAGTATGCCTGCGCATACTCCCCATGGTATCACACAAGGAACTAAATACACCTGGAAGAGCACATTTCTGCCGGGAGCCCTTTGGTTGGGTTAGAACAGAAACATTCGGACTTTGAGTGAGAGAACTTAAAATATCACAAAGCTTCACGTATATGAAAAATAGGGTTAAGTCATAAACTGGAGCAAAAGCACTGACTAGCTTATTTAATTTTGGTCATAAAACAACAGTGTTGGGAAAAGATGTAGGAGACCTGGTACGCTTCTTGTTTCAGAAGAAATATGATCCAGGGCAAACAAACTCTGTTAACAGAACAGACTTGTTGGTAGAGGAAAATGAAATGGAAACCAAAATCTTTCTGGTGAAAAGCCCTATATAATGGGTGGCCTGGCTCAAGTGTTGGTATCAAATTTGAAAACGTATGCAGCAACTAAAGATGTCACAGATAAGCCTACAAGTGCCTGATTTAAGTTGTGGTGATCTAAATGACTGGAGAAGGATGAGAGCACCAGGCAACCAACAGGCAGGGCATCACCAGCATCTCTTCCTCTCCTTGGTGATCACGCTGCTATTGATTTCCTTGTGTCTTAAGTACATGTTTTAAGTTAAGCACACGGTTACAAGATTTTCTGAATTATGGGCCTGGAATGAATAATTTGCAGCAAAAATGACTAGAGCAGATTCAGAAAGCTGGCACCAATCTACGTGCACTCCAGTTGTACCCCTCTTTGCTTTCCCTTTGCTCCTTACACACATCTGCAGCCCAAACCTACTATACTTTACTTTTAATGTGCTTTTGAGTTTTCAAACCTCCCCTGCCAGTAGCTTCCAACATCATGCAGTTTACCAGTGTAGCGTCCTGACGGCTAAGGGGCAAAAGCATGGCTCGCCAACTGCTGACAAGCCCCCTAACACTATGCACAAGACTCAAGCTGAGCAAACTTGTTGAAGGAACAAATATGTGAGCAACAAGTGTTAATTAAAATCTTTAGCAACCCTAAAAAGTTATGAGAAATCAATGGTAGGCATATGAAGGGAGTGGCACAGCCTATTTAGGCTAGGTTACGGCTTTAAAAAAGAAGAAAAAAAAACCCTAATGCCCCAGAATAGAGTATTCTATACTTGACACTTTATGGCGCTATGACTTTCCCCAGGCAATACTTAGAAGGCTGACGTCCCTGCATTGCCTGTGAGGCTCTGCTGGGTTACAGCTCATCCTTCAGCCCACAGGCGACGTAAAAGAAGCCTAACACTTCCATTCCTTTTAGCATCCTACAAGAATATTTACAAGAATGTGTCCTGCTACAAAACTTACGAATTATGATAACTAGAAACAGTGACAAAGGAGCTTTAAGTTTTAGGCAGTTGTTCTCTCCTTGAGTTAATTCAGTGCACAGTGCTGCTGATTACACATGGTATCAATAGAAATAAAAAGGGAATTAGTGTCCGGCAGTGACATAGTCGGACATCTCTGGAACAGCTATTCTGAAGTAGCTTTAGCTTGTCAGATGTTGAAGCACACCAAAGAGTGCAGAGGCTGAGAGGCCCCTTCATCAGTGTCTCCAATGAGAATGCTGAGAAACAATGCTGATAACGCTGTTAGCGACATGGAACACTACTGCTTGCACTACCCCAGCTCCTCGCCTTGGTACAGATGCTACACTGCAGGAGGAGGAGGACATGGTGGACCACTGGCAAGGTCCACTGAAGAACTCGGTAGCGCCAATCCTGAAAAAGCATTCTTTAATTGCATGGTGCCAGGGAGGAAAAGTAGCAGCATAGAGAGCAAAACGTGCCGGCATCAACATATACTTATACAAATTAAAATGGATTATCCCAAAGTTGAGGGGGGGTGACATTTTCACACATTGTCATGGTTGTCTGTATCTCCTCAAGTAATACCGAGTTTTGACATGGCGTGTGCTTCTTCAGTCTGTGGAGCCCTGTCTTTTATGACTACAAATCAAATAACATTGTCAATCTTTTCTATGCCCTGTGACTGCTGGAAGGATATAATGAGAGCAATATTTTGGTTTCCTGAAACTGCCTCTCAAATAGGTGGTGATGGTGAAATCTGTTCTAAATTTCATATCCCTGCCCCCTTTAGACTCCTCTTTCTCTCTTGATCCTCACCTGGGAAGATGGAGGAGGCAAACAAGGAAGGGGAAAGAAAAAAACTACGATCTCTGGAACTAACAAAATCCCTCTTTGCATTATCTTTCCTTGAGTGCCATCTTTTGCCATCTAAATCAAGTTCCATCACCTTTTAATTTTTTAATTAGAATTTAACTAGTATTTTAAAATTTTTAAACGTTCTTAACTGCCTCAAAAAAATCCCCTTGATGTTATGGCAGGATGTGATATTGTCTAGAGGAGTTTTTTCAGCTCAGAGCTAACCCCAGATCTACATTCAAGAGATTGTGACTTTATACACAAAATCTGATACAATTGGATATTCTGGCCTGCTCCCAAACTCAGTGAAAACAACGGGACTTTGAACAGCCATCTTAATGGCAGCAGGGAAGGATGCTACTGGTTTCAGAACTCTTTCCTATGAGGATTTCCAAATTAAATTGTGTTAATTGTGATTCTTCTCCTGTGAATCTGACATTAAGCCATGGCACAATGAGAAAAATGAAGTTCACTTTCTTAATGACAGAACAGTCTAGAGACAGCCTATAGTTAAGCAAGGTATAAGTATCTTGATGTATGTTTCTCAAATTCAGGACACATTCCTTTTTAAGGCTCGCTCACTCGGTGTGACAGCGTGCTTAAATGAAATAGGGAAGTCCAGTGTTCGCTGTTTTATACCACTTCTCATAAAATACTGCTCGGTGGCCACAAAACGGTTCACTTAAATCACAGGCTGAAATGCATTATTTTGTCTTAAAGGAGAAAATAATTTATTCAATTAAAACAAAGAAACATTCATTCCTTCTTATCTTTCTTATTCTATTTCCAGCATTCCCTACACTAGGAATAGGAACTATATGCACCATTTAAATGCTGGAGGAAATGAGCTCTTTGTCAGTAGAGCCTGCACAGGTAACTGAACTCCATATTTTCTTCTCAGGCCATGACTGTGACATCTTAATTATCACTGTGAGGAGCTGCTGTTTAATTGAAGTTGCACGTGAAGGATCTAAATCAGTGAATTTGTATCTCTGTTTTAAAATAAATAGCTATTAACTGCCTCTAGTCTAGTTCACCGAATACCTTGTTTATCTTATTTACTACAGGAACATTTAATAAGATTATAGTGGCACGTGTTAATTTTTAAAGTTTTTTACATGTGATAAAATTCACTGTAGCCTGCAAAGATTACATCTGCTCTAGTAAATCAGGGTTATAAAATAGCTTTTCATTTCTACAGTGAATGCTTTGTGAAGAAAAGCACACTAGATAAGAAGCTTTATCGTGAAGCCCTGGTTCTTCAAGGCTTGGAGTAATTGCAGCTTCTGCTGGCATCAGTCAGGATTGCCAGTGTCCAGAACTTGCAAAAATCAACACCTGAGGCTATTTGAACCAGCCAGTTACTTAGTTATTCCGTGCCCTTGCTGGAAGAAGAGGGAGCCCTCTGTTAAAAAACAAACAAACAAACAAAACAACCAACCAAACAAAAACCCCCAAACCAAACTTCAGCTTAGTTCTCACATGGGAAACTCCTCTGAGACTTGACCTGGTTCATCAAAAAAATTGCAAATGAAAGCAATAGGAAGGTGAACTAACACTTGCCATCTGCAGTCTGTTCATCCCGAGTCCCTTCAGTCTGATGTTTACGTTACTCAGGATCAGCTAAAAAGAGATTATATGGCCCAGTGAGAGCAGATCCTGAACTTGTGCAAGAGAGCCAGCAAATCTGGTAACCACGCTGTGTACAGCCAACGCCGCTCTTAAGCTGGCGTTTCAAGAGAGAAAGGAAAATGAAGCATTGCATCAGAGAATTTTCTTAGGTAAATACACGAAAAGCTATATGCTGCCATCACGACTTTCTCAACTATGTCACCAACATTTCCTGTATAAAGCTGGGCTGCAAAACAAAATACTGTAATTGTACAGGTCAAGAACAGGAATATAAATTATGTCTTTAATCAAACCCAAATGAACACCAGAAACATCTTTACAATTTAGGCTGGCTTCGTCTATTACCACATCTTCTACCTTGATATACTTTCCTACAGTAGAGACAGCCAAATGAATTGGTGCAGAATAACCCTTGACCACATCACGCATTCAAGAAAATGTTGCAAAGCAGGAGCGCATCTCCAGTAGGAACACAGTATCGTTCAACGGCCATATAAAAGTAGGAATGCTTCTGTAGTGATCCTTCAGTTATATCCATATTTTGTTACTTTTATTCATCTTAATTGTCCGTATAATTTAAATGCATGACTTAAATGACAATGAAAATTAATTTCGTTTTTAAATTAACAAAGAATCCTACATTTCAAATTTACTTCTCTCCATGGTTTATCTGTGAGCAGGGTTGGGACGTAAACACAAACTTCCTATGTACCATTTAGTGCACCTACGGCTTTCTTTTGACGTAGAGTCATAGCTGATTATGTTGGTATTAAAATGATTATGTTGGCATTATATGAGTCCGTAGATGACTATGTTGGCAGTATAATGATAAAATTATTTTCCAGAATAACAAAATAAGATAAATTACAATTATGTCATTTAGCGTTCATAAATCTTACAATAGTATAAATTGTATTTCAGTTTTTTTAGTAGCCAATTGTATGAGATTGCTCATAGTAAGCGATTACTTACAACACTGTAGGGTAAAACATTATTTAAATAAGTCATTTATGTTCATTTATTATTATTTTGAAGCATACAGATGTTCAATGCTATTTGATAAACAAATTTTAAACCTGAAAAGCTTACCAAGCATGCTAACTCTACTACTAACTGTTTATACCTACCTGGACAAAAACCCTAAGGTATTTATCACCTTTTGTTTCTCTCCCCATGTTGTATGTACAACACAAAACCATAAAAGAAATCTTTCTTGTGTATCAGCATAGCTTCTGCCATGCAATGGGACACTGTCTTATCCGATGAAGTCTGTATTAGGGAGGAAAAATGCTACTTAGTATTGATAGCTCTTTTTCCTTAGGAAAAGCATAACAATGTTTGTATCTGTCTACATGTCAGACATGTTGTGTACTTTCTTTGTTGTATATTTCACAAAGGTCAAAATAATCAATTAGCAGAAAATAATATAGAGGAATTAAAATTGAGATTGCATATGCCTTCCTTTCATTAGTCACTTCTGCTTCCAGAGATGAAATGGCAGAAACATACATTCCTCTTTCAGTCAAGATTGCCCCTTTGGGAGGGAGTCGAGCAGTTCATGTTAGAAGAGTCCTTTGTTCCCTTCACTTAGGGTATCGCAGCAGTTGGGCATCAGAGATAAATCATCTACTGTTTGCCTTAATTTAATTTGTATTTCACTCCAGAACAAGGTGCTCAGAATTGCTTGATAAGACAAATAAATAGAAGAACTTAAAACAGTTCCAAATATTAATATCCTTGTTGGCTCAGAAGGAAGCAGTACAGCAGGTGTATGTAAAGAGCCTGGAATATTTTATTTACTCAATAACCTGAAAAAGACTGGAACGGAAGTTCAATCCAAAATTGCATTCAGAGACTGTCTCTTCCAGGCTGATAGCGCCTGACCCAAACCCATTTCTAGGGTCGGAATTCAGTGTAATGGGCAGAGATGATCAACACCCCATTCATTGTCCTACGCTGTTTTGATTACTCCTTTTCTCATAAAGGAACCTTCCAGTTCTTGCATGACCATCTATTCAGATAAACTGGGAGGAAACTGGCTCTTAGCCTTTGCTTACAGCTTGTTGTTGTGCCTTTCCTTGCAATCACATCACATCAAAGTGATGTCGTTATTTTTTATTTTTTTCTAAAGGGGTCATCATTGCTTAGATTCTGACAATTTGAAATTACTGAGTCACCACCAACAGATGCTTAGAATTATTCCTCCAAGTGAAGTTAAGCTGAAAACATCACTAGCCATTGTTAAAGAAAGAAAATAACCTAATCACGATATTCTATTTATACATTAGCGATTCGGCCGCGTCCCCCCAGCACCACCCTCTGTGCCTACACTTCATAAGAAGATTAGGCTTCCCCCTATGAAATGAAAATTACCTTCTCGTGGGGAGAAAGCGTTTAATTGCGACTCTGCTTCCCCCTGTCTCCATGGCGATACCGTGCAAACAGCCTGCTTTATTAGCCCCGATTTCCCCCCGCCCCACCAAAGTCATAAACGCGCTCGCTGCGAGCGCCCGCCGCCGCGCTACCGCCGCCGGGCCGGAGCGGGGACCCGGGGCCGGGGCAGCCCCCGCCCGCCCCCCGCCTGTGGGAGCGCGGCCGCGGCACCGCTCCAGCGCCGAGCGCGGACAATGCGGTCCCGCTGCCGCCCGCCCGGCGGACGGGGGTCGGGGTCCCGGCGCGCCCGCGCGGGGCCGTACCTGGGTGCTGGCCGGCGGCGGGGCCCGCGGGGTCGGTGAGGATGCTGGGGTCACTCTGCGACCGGCCTCGCGGGAGAAAGCAGCCGGTCCCTTCTTCCGATGCAGCCATGAGGTGGAGGGCGGGAAGCTCAGAGGCGGGGGGCGGAGGAGGCGCTCATGGAGCCGGGGGCGGACGGGGGACAATGGGGACGAGGGTGGCGGCGGCGGCGGCGGCGGCGAGGGGGGCGTCAGCCGGGCAGGACCAGCCGCGGCAGCATCTTCCCCGGAGCCGCGGGCAGGCTGCGGCGGGGCGCTCCGCCGGCGCCGGGCGCTCAGGGGGCGGCTGCGGGCGCCTCAGCGGGGTGGGCCATGCTGCCTGCGGGGTGGGGAAGAGCCGGGGCGCGGGCCGCCGGCCCGACCCCCCGCCGCCCCCTCCCGGGCCGCCCCCCCCCGCGCGTCGCTGCCGGAGCCGCCTCAAGCCGCCGCGCTGCCGAGCGCATCCGCCGGGGAGCGGCGGGATTCTCCCATCCTGCCCCGCGAGCGGCCCCTGACGTCACGGCGAGGGCGGGCCCTGCACCTGCACCGCACAAAGGCGGGGGCCGCCGCAGGTGCGCGCGGACGTGGTGCTCCGCCGCGCCCGGGAGCACGTGACTGCGGCGCCCCGCCCCGCCCCGCCCCGCCCCGCCCCGCCCCGCCCCGCCCCGCCCCGCCCCGCCCCGCCCCGCCCCGCCCCGCCCCGCCCCGCCCCGCCCCGCCCCGCCCCGCCCCGCCCCGCCCCGCCCCGCGCGAGGGAGCGGCGGGACCCCAGGCCCTGGGGCAGCTCCGCCTCCGCCGGGGCTGAAGGAGGGTCCCGGGGGTTGAGGTGTCCGCCCCGCAGCTCGGCGAGCCGGGGCAGGGGTCGGCTGGTGGCAAAGGAGGTGCCCCGGGGGCACCGGGCACTTGGGCTCGGACCGAGTCACGAGTTGGCAACGTGTGTAAAGGACATCCCGGGGCTCGCGGGGTTTTCCCGGACGGAAAGGCGAGCGCCGCCCGTCTGGCGGCCGTGGCCGTGCCCGGTGCTTCGGGGAGAGTCGCGGGCCCGCCATAACGCAGCTGTAAGTTTGGCGCGTTTTAGACATGAAAGTTTGTATCAGAAAATTTTGCACTAATGCGGTCGTCCATTCTTGGATGTATTTGTTTTGACAGAAATATATGGAAAACGTGTATTGTGTGTGTGTCGTGTGATGCAAATGTGTTGTAGCCATTTCCAAAAGCAGGGGCAAGGAAGCAGTTCTGTGGGCTTGTGTCTTTGTCGTACTTTGGAGGGGGGTTACCCAAAAGTCATCACGCCTGTCGCAGCGAGAGGGGTATCTGCCTTTTTGCTTGAAGCAGGAGTTTCACAGTTAAGCACCTGCACATGTCGCATTTGGGAGTCACCTTTAGGCTGCACATTCCCTGAGGTTTGGTCACCTTAGTGACCTTTTGAAAAGAAAGAAGTCTGTGGGCCTGCGTTTGATGCGGGGCTTGAGAAGAAAATTGTTCAAAGACGGCATTTGAACAGGGGCCAAGTGTGGCTGTTCAGTCACATCTGCCCGCGGCCGGGGCAACCCGCTGCCTCCAACAGCGAGTCCAAATATTGTCAGGAGAACAGAGACTGAACAAAGGGTTTAAAGAAAAACATCGGAGTTTCTCATTCAGCGAGCACCGTCCCTTCTCGATGTGGGAGTGTAATCGAAGCTGTACCATAATGCAATGGAATAAATTATGGTAGCAAGGGCATGCTGTAAACTGGGTTTTTTGAGAGCTTAACATTGCCATCTTGACACATTTTGAGTGTCAGTTTTTGTAATTTCTTCTAAGCCTTGCCAGTCAAACAGCTCGTCATAATTCCAAAAAGACAGCTAAATGAACCATTTTTACCATGCTATGAAACATTTCCAGGGAAACAAACAAACAAATAAATCCAAACCACTTGTTTGAGGGATGCTTTAAAGAGATCGGGATGTATTTTGTACTCCTTTCCCCCTCAAGCCAAGCTTTTGGGTTGCCATGACTCAACTTTGAAAGGGAGCCATGAACTCTAAAACTCCTTACCATAGATTTTTTTTTTTTCTATGCATACATCTGACATAGGTACTGGGCCCCGGTTTCAAGTAAGAAATCTCCCCTTTGTAGTGAAATAACAAGCCAAATCAGGTTTTAGTCCTAAAAAGAGAGGAAGTAGCAAGTTTTAAATGTTTTTTCCTCTATATAGCTTTTAGGTCATGCTAGAAAATGCTGATGGTTTCTAGGGAATTCTGTGAAGGTCTGTCTGTACTCATTGATGATATACCCGTCTTCTGCAATGAGATGATACAGATTTCTTGTAGAAAACGTATACTAGGAAAACTTCTGTATCAGATTTAAGCATTCATACAAGATTGAATGTATGAAAATGTTTTCAACCCAAGAAAATGTCTCCAAGACAGATTTAGTACCCCACAGATGCAGACAAGATGAGACTGATGTATTTTTAACCAACTCAAACGCTGATTGCCTCTATAGAGGACAGTTCACTTTGGATCCTTTGGATCCTAAAATGTTGCCTGATAGAAATCAGGCAAACAAGGCTGGAATCTGCCTTGCTGTTTTAACTTAGTTAAGACACTTAGTGTCTTCTCGTTCCTGCCAAGCCAAGCTCCGCGAGACAGCCGGGAATAACCCCTGGGCGCTGTGTGCACCAGCCGACGAGCTGCCTCAGGACACCTTGCTGGTTCCAAATGAACCATCCTCATCATCCTTGGGGCAGGGGGTGCAAGAAAAAAAATACTTGTGTTAAATTGTTTAAGCCTGTGTTGCTAAACAATGTCTGACAGGTAAAAAGTAGTATTTTCTGCATGGCTTTTACTTCCAAGTTTCATATATAATGATAATGATGATTATTCGCACTTTTCATTTCCCCACCCTACAGCAGGCGCTGCTTCCCTTCTGGGAGCAAAGCTTTTGACAGGAAACATAAATGTGAGGCAAGGTCTTGTCTTCGTGTTGAAGGAGCAAGGCCAAAAGGAATGGAGCATTTTCACAGGAGTAGGTAGAAGTTGATGGAGGCATGCGCTAACCAATATATTGTAAGTATACTAATTTGTAAATGCCTCTGAAACTGGAATGGAGCTAAGCCTGATTCCAACTGTGGGTCCTAAGCACCCGAGAAATTGTCCTTAAGGTTCCTTTTACTACTTGATACAATTCTGTAAATGTCATAAACAAAAACATTTGCAGGATCGGAATGACTATTAGTAGAAACATGATTCTCCTTTTACTTGGTTTCTTTTCTCACTATAGCAGTCTTGTGGTAAACAAGTTTGCAACATTTTCCCAGAAAGTACAACTATCTGATACGTTTATTTCTCCCTCAGAGGATTTCTAGCCTTTGATATCTATGATGAAAAGTTATGACGAGATTTTTCTAGCTTAGTGGCAGATATTTCTGCAATTGGCATCCATTCGGTTGCAGAAAAATATTTCTTAAAACGAAATATCCACACAAGGAACACAAAAGAGAAAATAAAATTTATTTAGCTTTATGCGTGTTCCACAACCAAACCAATGCATGTCCATTTGATATGCCTTCCCTTCTTAAAAATATAAAAAATGCAATTATATAAATGGTATGCATGATTTGATTAATTTGCATTCTGTTTGATACACAGCTGAACTCCCGTTTCATGATCTAGTTATATAAAGAGAAACCCTGACTTGTGTTAGAAAGGAGCGATTCTCTGAGGAGAAAGAAAAGAGGTGAGTCATGTCAGTGCTGGTTTTCTCGAATCAGCAGAATATTGAACAAGCTCATTTCCATTAATCTGAAGCCTACATGTGATCTCTGAGCGTGACGCTGATCTGTCTTTCTGCGCTGTTACTTAGAAAAATGAGTTCAGGATACATTTGGTTTGACAGTATCAGCTTTCACGTTAAAATTGTTCTGATGACGAAGGGACAAACAGCCTTGCTCACAGCAGTTTTCTTATGTGCGGCAACAGAAAGCATTTGTTTTGTTGCTTGTTAGTCTCAACCTAGTTTTTTAGATTTTGTGCCAGCTTGTTGTAGTTCAGGATGCTTACAGTAACAATAAAGATGAGCGTTCCCATGCTCGGAAGGCTCTTGTCTCTACTTCGTGGATTTTTTCCCTTCAGATGCTTTCTTGGTAAAGAGGACATAGGGCCTATTTTGAGACTTTATTTATCAAGCAGATGAATGTGTGTCACTGCAGAGATACAAGTATCATCCAGCAGTCACAACTTTGTAAGTACAAAGACTTGAAAGATGTCTTCTCCAAAGCGTGGTGGAGTAGTTGCTACTATGGAGGGCAAATGAAAAATGAATAAGCATCAGGGACTTGTTTATTGGTGGCTTCGTGTTCACATTCACGTTTAACATCTCTGATACTCACGCGCTGCGCTAGGAATCACCCATCTGATTTTCGTGTTTGCTTTGTCACGCAGCTCCAGCACTCGCCCTGTCACTTTATAAGTGAAGGAACAGGAGAGAGAGAGAGACGGGGAAAAATGTAAAGGGAGACAGTGAGCTCGGCTGCCTGCCTTCTCGACACGCAGCTCTACTGGTGTAAGTCCTTCTAGGCAGCTGTGCCGTGACAATGAGAAGGGGAACATCTACTCTTATGTCAGTTATTCCAAATTATGCAGCTTATAATAGCAGCAGCAACGTATCCGTGTATGGCGAGGGAACTCGTATCTGTGACATGTGAAGGGCAACAGAGAGTTGCAGCGATGTGATTAGTGTGAATGATAATTGTGCGTAAGAAGCAAGGAAAAGGCAGCTGTGTGTGGAAGGCAGGGGAGGACTCCTGTGGCGCTGTCAAAGCCGGCGAGGCTAGAGATGATGTGCCGTGTGGGTATTGTTTGTGCCAGTTTGAACTCTGAAGGGATGGTTCTCATTGTCCTATCCGTTTTTTGTTCCTTTTAAACTTCAATATGTCTGAAGAAAAGGGGCATATATACTACTTCCAGAGCAGGACCAAATCTTCCTCCTTTCTGTGTTGCCTTTTGGGGAATGAATATTCTTGTATAGAGATCTTTCTCCTCTTTACGGGCACAGTGTTCTTAAGAAGCAGTGTTCTGCCAGAGTTTCTCTCAGCTTTGCAGGTACTTGACCCTGGAGTTTACCTTTAGCTCCACAGAATCAGGAACCTCATTTTATGAGAACATTTTAGGCCCATATAGCACTGTATAAATATTGTGAGTTAACAGTTTGATCATGCTGACTGTTTAAAGACCTTTTCCCCCTCCTGATTTAATAAGGGGAGGAGGGAAGGCTGCTGTCCCAATGATTTCTGAGCAGCTGGAAACAGTATTATCATTTGTTGCTAACAATCCACAGGTGAATATTTGATTTCTGTCTAACTGAATTTTGTAAAAATGTAGGACTTTTCTTCACATTAAAAATAGCCAGCACATGCTAGTGAAAGGGTTTGTGACAGTCTTAACTTGCCTGAGTGCTCTTAAGCCCAGGCCGGGCGGTGTTAGTGGGATGAGCGGCAGGAAGGCGTCGCGGGCAGCTCGTGAGCCACCTTCCTCGCTCTGTGGCCAGCAAAGAAGAAACGTGGGAGGAAGGATTTGCATCCAATTGAGACTTCATTAGGAAAACCACCGTGCTCCATTTCATGCTTCTAGGGCTGTGATCCGGAAACTGCCGAGGGCGCTGATGGGCGCTGTGGCAGATTTGCTGCTGCCTGGCTGTTCCATTTTGCCCCTTTCCTCGTTCTGCCTGCTTGCAGAACATTCAGAAGCTTTTCTTCCCTTCGCCAGTTCTCATCTTGTACACCACGCCTGAAGTACCCGAGCTCTTCACTAACACAACCCTTTCATTGATCAGTTATGTCTGACAGCTTTTCTTTTATATATTATTTTCTTTTCATTATTTATGTTTCAAAATCACTTGAAAATACTGAAGAAGAGAAAAAATGATGGAAGTTATTTGACTTAGTATACGAGTGGGGGAAGTTCGGCTAAAACTTAGCATCTGCTACTAATTGATTTTTAGATAATAAAAAAAATGACTGCTTGCCACTTGCTTATGAAAATCTGATTGAAGTCATTCTGGTCAGTTTGTCCCAAGAGCAGGAGCGCACGTGCCCAGGAAGAAATTGTGGTTTGGAAGGAGGAAGGTGGATGGGTGCAACGCGATGCCCTGTACTATTGGAGAAAGCATGAAACTGTTGCCGTAGGTGCTAGAAGTTAACACATCGCTCACTCTGTCTTTCCTCTGTTATGGAACAGAGAGACTCTTTAGATGTGTGGAACAATGAACAGCTGAGCAAATCGCAATTGTCCACGTATATTTCAAGTATTAGTAACCACCATAACACCCCTACATTTAGTACATTATGTGATTTATTTATTTTTTATTTTTTTATATCAGCACATTTCAATAAGATCAACATATGCGTATTACTAGCATACGTACGGTCTGCGGGTTGCTGCAGCTCCTCTGCGTTCCACAGATCTCACTCCCAGCACTGGGTCTCGGGTTCCATCTCCCAGAGGGTCAGTGATGTGGGAGCAAGGGAGAGAAAAACGTATTGTGACTGTTGTAGTGATGTTTGCTTTCTCCTTGCAAGTGGTAAATTGCTTAGAAAATAAGTAGACTTTTTTAATAACTATTTTGAGCACTTAAATTCCATTAGGAAATGAAATATACATGAAAAAGAAAAACCTTCATTTTGCTTATGCTTTGCTGTTGGAAGTGTTTGTACTTTAGAAGCAACACAGCTCATTTTTTCAGGGCTAAGTTTGGATAGCTTGTACTCTTATCAAAGATGTCCTTTCTTTTTATTATGTATTGTATTCAGACAGTACATTCTGATTCAGTTCTCATCTTCCTGTTACCAAATCTGGAATAACTTTGATGTGTAACTTTTTCAAATGAATTCAAATAGAAAATATCACTCAGTTGTCAGCAGAAGCGGAAAGAGAAAATTGGTGTTCTGTGCTAATTGGACGAGAGCTGAGGAATTTTCGACAGACTTGCAGGATAAAATTCTGATTCCGTTCATGTTGGTATAAGTTTCAACATTGACTTCAATGGCATTTTGATGCCATCTATATATCAATTTCATTTCTTGTGTAACACAGGACTTTGGCTGGTATTTCACACACTGACCATGATACACAAGAAATTTGTCAGTTGGACAGAGCTTCCTTCAGTAGATTACAGTTTGCAGTTCTTGGGGACCTGAAATCTGGTGAAGACCACAATAATCAGGGTTTATGAGCATCTCACAGGTGATACAACCTCATATAGTTGGGAGCTAACTTGGGCTTGCCTTCATGGGAGGAAATATAGAAAGTCTAGAGTTGATCATCAGCCAAAGATAAGAGAATGAAAGATCAAATTGATTAGAAGTCATAATAAGCAAGGTCCGAGTTAGCAGCACAGTATCTGTTTTGAGACTGAAGTTGTGTATTGCCCGACTCCCCAGAAGTCATAGCCACAGGTTCCAGTTCTCCTGCTCGGGTGCTACATGGCGTAACAGAGGAGCCCGTGGAGCTGCAGTGTGCAGAGCTGATTTAAGAGAATTCAGCTTGCTGTCTGGCCTTCCCCAGGAGGAGCGCAGTGGTCTCTCTATGGTACATGCACTTCTCCCAGTGCTTCTGTGTGTCACCTGGTCTTATGTGTGTCTGTGATAGAGTAAACCTTGGGATGGCTCCATGCATTCAACGTCCTGCTCACCAATTCCTGAAGCAAGACTTGAGAAGGGAAGCAGAACAGCTACATATAAATTCCAGGAATTTTTAATTTAATGTTAAGGAAAACTAGGACTGAATCCCATTCCTACATGGTGAAGTTACTCATTTCTAAGAGATGAAGTAAGGATTTATGTAGTGTTTGCATCCTCATTTAGGCAAAATGTGGATGTGCAGTAAGATGGTTGCTGTGGAGGTTGTGTTTCTGCTCTTTTGCAGAGGTAGTAAGTCTTTTTGAGGAATCATTCTTCAGCAAAAACTAAGCTAATTTTTTTTTACTTTTTAAGTATCTTTTTTTTTTTTACAGCTGTGTATGTTGCCATGACAGCAAGCAATCTTGAAACAATCTGCTCATCTACTGTACTGCAGTTTAGCACGCTGTTTCTTAGTGGCGCAGATGCCATCTTGCTGCAAAGTCTGGAAGGGCAGGCTTCCTGGCCATCTAAAGACGAGGTATTTGATGGACAGACGTAGTGGTTGTTTTTCTAGGATCAGTTCTAATAGTAAACTTTTAACGAGAAAAGTTAATCCAAGACAGAATTAGATGGATCTTCTGTTCCATGGCTTCAAAGCTGGAGACTATGACATTATCATAAGCAAAGTCAGAACAATTTAATCATGGTAATTTCTGTACTGTAGTTCTATTGTAAAATGCAGTTTGTCAGCGTGGCTTCCAAACCGCAGTAGACTGTAATCAGGTGAACACTTTCAGACTATGCATCTTTGATCTCATGTATTTTGGAAACAAATCCTTTAACATCTTTATCCAACAAGTAAAATGCAGATCTTGCCTGTCATACTCTTCCAGTGAGGTCAAAATTCAGGTGGTTGTTGCAAAGCCCCTTTCTAGGCCAAGTGCCACATTGGAATGAAAGTGCAAGCAGGATTTTACAAACACTATTTCTGATAAACTTATTAAAGAGTCAGATTTTGAACCAGAATTTATGAGAGTGTACAACGAGCTCAGCAGGGTGTGTTGTGCAAGAATGATTTACAGGATTTTGTTGGCAAAGTCCTCTTTTCGTGTAATTACACCAAAAGTGACATTCTAACAAAGCAGTCTCATCACTCACCAATGAATTTGGGAAACACTCCAAAATGCTGTAGTGAGGAGTGGATTTAAGGAAGTATTACCAATGTATTTGAAGGACATTGGAGGTGGCTCCGAAGTTGTACACTGCAAGGCCAACAGCCCCAGCTGCTTCCAGTGTTTCAACGCCATTGGCATAATCTATTGTGAAGCCAGAGCAACAAGGAAAATCCGCATACTATCAGACACAGCTCTGACAGTCGTGCTTGTAAACATTGGAAGGTTTTAGTCATTTGGGTTGTATACCATGTGTGTGAATACTGTGCGAGTGTACAACAGTGTTAAGTAAATGGGAAAGCATGCCAATCTATACCGGAAGCAACACCAGGAATGGTACTAAAAACAGAGATGTGGGCAAGCTGGAATGTGGAATGGGCTTTAGAGCTTGATCCAAACCCCTTTGAAGTCAATAGAAAGAGTCTTACTGTTTTCACTTAGAGGTTGTCCCTAACACGTGCCTCCCACCCTCAGCACCACGTCTGCACGGCTTTTAAATCCCTCCAGGGATGGTGACTCAGCCACTTCCCTGGGCAGCCTCTTCCAATGCTTGATAACCCTTTCCGTGAAGAAATTTTTTCCTAATATCCATCCTAAACCTGCCCTGGGGCAACTTGAGGCCATTCATCATTGTTATACAAATGTATATTTCTAGGGCTAGATGTAAACAAATTGCATCGGAAAGGAATTCCGATTCCCAACATCGATTTAATATAGTCTGTTAATCACACAGATACTTTAGACCTCTCTCCTACACGTTGCTTCTGCGAGGCCATGTCCTTCAAGCTTTAAGGTCCAGTTGCAGAACTAGATTTTTTATGACTAACGTAGTCTGGAAATGTTTTATTCTAACCCAGTTTGAAATACAGAGACCTGAAACACAAATTTTTGCTAAATATGCAAATAATTATGTACACGAGTGTCTTCTTAGAAATCTTGCTAGTCACTTGCGCGCATGCATATTGGAGGTACATGCCCATACAGTTAAGAGATTGTATTATAATTAGGTAATTATACCCATACTTAGTGAACTAGCAAACAGGGGGGGTTTGCTAGTGGTCTTTGGGTTTTTTTCCTCAGAAAGAATAAAGTGGAAATAAGCCTAATTACATCACTCAGGGAAGATGCCAGTAGGTTTGCTTCTTCAAAAATCATTCAGAAGTCATGAATTATTTTAACATTTTGTTGTCTGTCTCCCTTGGCTTGGTGGCTGTTACAAAAATTCTGTTTACTAATGCATTATGAACGAAAGCTGTCAAAATGAATCTATTTCTCCATTTTTAAGGATGTTATATATGTGCATCTGAATGATACAGTATGTACTTCTTAAATTTTCATGTGGGCCTCCTACTGGATTTCCTAAATAGAAGACTAGCTGACAACCGAAGAATGTCACAGCTTGTGTATTCTGCCCAATGCAAATGTCATACAAATATGGTTTACAGAGATATTTCTGTAAAACATGGTTAGTAGGACCACGTTTGGGTCCATTTTATATTACTCTGGGGTATTAACCTGCATTTTCCTATCCAGTGCAATGAGGAGTTCTGCTTAAGACCACAGGGAGCTCTATTTAATTATAATTGGCAGTCTGCAGCCCTTTGTGCTGTCAAGGAAATCATGGAGCTAATGGATGGTACTGCAAGCACTCGGGAGTGGTTTTATGCTCAGTGATTTGTGCTTTATTTGGCTGAATAAATATCCGATGGAGCTGAGAGAACACACTGATGAAACATTATTGTACAGAGGAAATTATTGGTGTGCCTACCAGGGAGCCATAGGAATTATATAATTATTTTAAAGGGTAATTTTGCCATCTAGCCTTTATTTATGCATCTGAAGTAAAAAATATCAAAGTGTAATTTATCTTTAGTAAGACATTACACAACAGCAGTGTTACGGAAATGTGTCAGTTACTGGGGGCAGGGGATAAAAGTCTCCGGTCAGACTGCTACAGAGCGGGACTTCGGAGGTCTTGAGGAACTCGTCCGTGAGAGAGGCAATTCTCTGCTGCGCTGGTATCCAGGAATTTTCCAAAGCGCTATGGGCTTATGTTATTGTGATGACGGAGGTTGAGAAGTATGGGCAGACTTAACCAAATTTTTACTTTATCTAGGATTCTAAAGACTAATAGCCAATATCTAGTCATACTGGATTTTTCATATCTTTTAATTATGTTACAGAATTTATAGTGAGGTAGAAAAGTAGAAATAAAGCATAGTTTAAAAAGCTATAGAGCAAAGCTTTCCGAAAGGTTGAGAAAATTAAGTTCTATGTATTAGAAAGAAATCACACCCTTGATTTTATTTTCTTCTTGGTCACAAGGTTAAGTTCAAGACTGGTAGCAGCAGAAGTCCTGTGGTTTTATGTTCTAGTGTTGCACTACTCTAAAAATAATTCAGGGTTGGACTTTTTTTGAGTACATTTCCCTGAACTCCCACTCTGACTTGGCACCAAAATGGAATGTGAGTTAGTTGTCTGGGACACTCCATATTTCAACACTAAGGAAAAGTACGGTTGACTTGGGTGCTCCCAGAATTGGCCTTTCACTTACGATATTCTGACCTGTTGTACTTTTTGCACTCAAGAAATATACCGTCAAATTCTGGGAGACAAATATTGGGCCATTCAGTTTTTAAAATGTATTTTTTTTTAAAGGAATCCCTACACAAAATAAAAATCGAAGTAAGCAGTTGTGAGGGCTGTGTGGGTCTGGTTTGGGGCGGGAGGTGCAGGCTCCAGTGGTGACTCTGGGCCGAGCGGGACCGCGCTCTCCAGGCACCTCCCCGGCTTCTCGGGGCCTTCCCGTGGAGCTCCGGGGCGGAAGCCTGGGGAGAGGGAGGCTGGCAGCCATGGCCTCTTCTGTGACTTGTGTTTTAAGCCCAGTAAGACAGTACAGTTTTAATAGGCACGCATTGTGCAATGGGGTCATCTCAACTGGAGAGTCGGATGGAGCAGAAAGGAATGGTTTTCCACTCGCTCCGCCGTTTGTAGGATGAGGAAGGAATCTGGCACAACTGGAGTTTGTCAGAGAGCCAGAAGGTCCCCTGTTCCGATACCAGCTGGTGAGACACCCAGCATACTAAAGCATCGCCAGTGTCTTACGGTTGCTCTGTATCATTCCAGACACGTTTGTTCTGGAATTCAATCCTTAAGGAAGAACAAGACTTGGATGCAGAAGGTTGAAGCAAACAGAAGTGCCTTCTCTCTCCCAAGATTTGTTAATTTCTTAACAGGTAACTTTATAAACCCTGACCCCAACTCTCTTCATATCCACTGTCCAGCTCCTGTCTCTGGACAAGGTGATCAAGTTTGTTGTTGAAGCAGTTTCACAACAATTTATTAAAGACGCAGGAATGTGATTGCACTCAGCAAGGGAAGAGAAGGAATACAAGCATTCCTCACCTTTTTCTGTGCATCGGGTGTTACCTGAGTCTGTGCCTTAAGTCACTATCTGCCCCTCAGCGAGCTGTTAAAGATGCCAGGGCAGCAAGTCTGGAGACATACTAAAATGCTGAATTTATTCTCATTTAAACAATTTTTTTTACTTTCTGATTCACATGTAACATGTCAGCTGTGATTAATTGTAGCTAAAGGTGTTTGAAGGCCATTTCTACAACAGCTGCAGCAGCCAGGGTGCGAGGCAGGTTTGACCCTCTTTGTCAGGAGCCGGGGCTGACTGCAGGGCAGCTGAGTATTTTGGTTACTTTGAGTGGTTTTAAACCTGGGATTGCAGCCTGCGGAGGTTTTTTGACAGAGAGCCACTAGAGAGCACTATGTGATTGTGGCTGTTCCCAAGTAAGGCGTGGTAGCCAAATAGAGAAA
The DNA here is from genome assembly GCF_964199755.1 of Larus michahellis. NCBI lineage: Eukaryota > Metazoa > Chordata > Aves > Charadriiformes > Laridae > Larus > Larus michahellis. The sequence continues at coordinate 1,206,715 of NC_133907.1, read as the reverse complement.
GGCAGTGTGAAGTTAAATATGCAAGGCTTTTTTCAGAACATTTCTAAAGTATCCTCTTGTGTTTTTCGCAAAATAGAGTATATTAAGCTAAGATTTTAGCACCTCTGGCATTTTGTTTTACCCAATTAATACTCTTGGTGAGGACTTCTTACATCAACATTTAATTCCTGCTTAGTGCAGTTTCACAGGCATCTGTAACGTAGCCAGGAAAAGTCCCCTATAGTAATTAATGTATGAGCTGTTTTTACCATAAGACTGAAGGATGATGCTTTGATGAATGCTGCATGGGTAACCTTTGGGGAATGTAGTTCAATTTTAACTTAGTTCCTAGCAAAACTTTTATCTCAAATCATTATGATTCAGCAAACCATGAATGGGGTGGATCCTTGTAAAATACATAAGCAAGGTCTTAGAAGTGGTGATTTAGGGAGAAAATGCTGCATAAATGAATGTTCTCCTTTCTTCCTGATCCTAGTATTTGATGTTCCCTTATCTGATGGACACTTGTAGATCTCATTGCAGATTTTGTAGATCTCATACGGCCCGTTTCCCATATTCCCCCAGAAAGGAAAATTGCATTACTCTTTCCTTTTGAAGTACCTGTGCCTTGAGGTGGTTTTTCCTGTCTTTTCACGCTGCCTTCTGAAATCAGCTGTCAGGGACCTGGTATGTCGATGCATTGTCCTTCTAAAGCTCTTCTGTGCTTTTTGGGAAGACTTTCTCATTGAGATCATTGCTGTCTTTCGGCTTATTGTATGAGCGGAAGGTGGAAAGGCCGTAGCTTGAAACTTGGCATCAACTGTAGGAGAAAGCATGTTCTCAGAAGATAAGGAGCAGCCCAGAAGTCCAAAGTTTTCATCATCGGGTCTGCAGCTCTATTTACAGCCAGCGATTAGTGCAGCTGTGGTCAGCAAAGGGATTGTTGCAGAATGGTCTGTCTTTACTTACTAAACTGGTGCTGAGAGGCAGAGCCGCTTATTCTACTGAAGTGAAATCTTACTACTTCTGTCAGCATTGTGGAATCAGGGCAGCTGTAGGGGAGTACACTGGATTTTGATGAGATTAAATGTTAGGGTCAGCTGTGTAAATGGAACACGTGGGCATGTGGAAGACCATACCCGTGACAATGGTATTCATCACCTAAGAACCTAAATAGACCAGACTGAAAAAACCCTACCTACCTTGAGTCACAGATGCCCAACTTAGTTTGCCACCCTCTTTATGCCAGTGTTAACACGGAAAACTTAACTAGCAGGTTTGGTTTGAAGCGCTTGGTGACAAACCCACATTGCTTCTATGACAGTTGAACCAAACTATTAAAAAAAATAAATAGATCACAGGTGTCACTGTATATTTATTTGTTCTTTTTTGTAGTTGTTCTTCACCAGTTATGAAGAAACTTCATAAGAGAGACTACGTTTCTGATTACTGTTGCAGTACCAGAATGCTTTGCTGGGAAGTCATTTGGCCGTATGGAAAGTGTTACTGGCTTTAAATCAAGTGATGAAATGTAAAAAATTACTCCAGCAATTTTTTTTAAGCAACTTAGAATAAACAGCATTCAGGTTACAGGCTAAATGACTGAAGAAGTCTGAACAGTTGATTGAAATCCATGACCTCTCATAGAAGTTAATAAACCTGCAAAGATCTGAGGGTCGTGCCTTCGGAAGGGAGCTTTTATATATTCCCTAGAGATCAGAGTGTGTACTCAGGTGATCGACTTGTACATTTGCATTGATTTGCGGGCAAATTAACCAGTCTGTATTGAACTCTTCATTGTTTTTCATGTGGCTTAGCTTCAGTAGGAAAAAGTGCCTATACACCTCACACTGTTGCTTTTTGGGTTTTTTTGATTTTTATGTTCAGAAGTAGCTGAAAATACTGAAATTGTGATCTCTTTCACAATTTGTAGTTAATGAATCTTTATAACTTAAAAACGCAGATGAAATTAATGGAGCTTTTTATGTTTTAAGGTGTGCAGGCAAATATGTGAAAATTCATTAATATAGAAAGATTTTTAAAAAATTAAAATCTGGCCTTAATTTCCCAAGGAAGCAGCTATCCAAATGATGTCTGATGGTTTCTGTAGGTGATGCTCTATCACCCGCAGAGCCAGGAAAGAAACAGTTTCCCACCCTCTGAAAATTGCTGAGGACTCTGGAGGTTTCTTTGATCAACTGGAATTATCTCCAAAGCTTTGAAATGTTTTTGGTGTGGGGTTAGGGGAAGAAATTATGGTCAACTGAAATATTTATTATTGCATTTAGATTGCTTTCTATGAATTTTCCCACCTGTTTTCTAGGACTTAACACAGGTATTTCCTAGGAATTTTCCTGATGGCTTTGTGAAAATTTTCCACGATGGTTTCTGGGAATTTCTCGAATGTGTTTTACAAATGCCCCCAAGTGCCTTCTAGGAATTCCCCCGGGGAAGTTTCCAGGATTTTTGCCAAAGCTTTCTAGAATTTTTTTTGGGTACTCTCTGGGAACGTCCTGATGCTCTCTGGGAATTTTTTATGTGCTTTCTAGGAATTTCCCCTGTACTCTTTTGAAATATCTAAGAAATTCTAGAGTTTTATGGAAATTCCCTGGGAACTCTGGTGTTTAGTGTATTTCCATGAATTCCCGCAACTGCTGCTGAATGCAGAGCATTGCTGTGGATCCCTGTCACTCAGTATGACTTCTCCAGGACATTCTAGGAATTTGGAGGAAGGGAATGTCCCGAATTTTGCTAAGAACTCCTGCAGCTTGCTCAGGGTTTTCTCGGTATTTCGGGTGGAAAAGTCTTATTAGAAATTCTGAGAGCTTTGTAAGAATCTTTCTGTTTTTTTCTAGGAATTCTTGAATCTTTTTAGGAATTCTGCAAGTCTTTTTTTAAATTTTGGGGTCTATAAGTTTTTTATGAATATTTGGGCTTTCTGGGAGTTTTCCTGGCTTTTCTAGGACATCCTGGATCAAGAACCTTCCTAGGAATGCCTAGATTGAGACCAATGCTATGATTTACCGTATTGAGATATTTTCAAAGAATTTCCTAGCACTTTCTTGGAATTAATTGATCTAGATCTTTTCTAGGAGTTTCTCTGGCCTTTGTAGGTATTCCTGAATGTATAACCTTTCTAGGAACTCCTGGACTGAGACTTTCTCTAAGGGCTTACTGGACCTACAACCTTTCTTGGAATTTTGACACTTTTTGTGGGGATTCCTGGATCCAGAACCTGAGATACTTCCTGTGCTGTTCTAGGAAATTCCCTTCCTCGGAATTTTTCCAAGTTTTCTAGGCAATCTTGGATCTAGACTCTTTCTAGGAATTGCCTGCAAAAATTCTTACAGGAACTGCAGTAATTCCTCATGTCCCATATACCCTGATTTTGCTTCAAGGCCTAGAAATAGGTTTTACCATTTTTCTTCTATCGGCGATAAGCATCCGTCATATGCACAATTGAGTAGCTGTATGCACTCTGCAAAAAAACACCCGCTCTGCTCAAAGTGCTTGAATTCCTGTTTTAAAATCAGTTACCACAAAAGTAATTATTTTTTTCTCTCTTAAAATTCACTACATTATACATTGCTCCCAGGGGTGATAATAAAACGGCTTCCTGAGAGCAGTCTGCATTCCTTTCTTTCGCTGACTCTTGTGTCCCTCTCACAAAGCCTTCTTCCCTACGAGCTCTTCAGAGCAGCATTTTTAATAGAATTTGGAAAGCATTTGATGTAGCTGGCACCCCTTTAAACCTGCATACTGTTAGCATTCCCTTCTCCTCCATAAACAAGCACATCAGTGTGTTCTCTGAAAAATATTTCATTCTCCTGGCACCTTCCCTGCATGAGCCCCAAAGAAGAGTGACTAGATAAGGAAAAGCCATCAGTTGAGCTCACTGCAAACCCTGCAGCACCACCTTCTTCCACCAAAGGTCACCCCCTCCACTGAAGAACTGGCCATGCCTGCGTAAAGGACGTCATAAAGCCAGAGCGCCTCTCATCGCTGTGGCGCATAAGCCGTTAGAAAACATCTTGTGCCTCTTCGTTGGGTAGGGCAGGACAGGGTTTTCCTCTGGGCCAGAGCCTGAAGGGCTGGAAGTTTCTCAAAAGGGCCATAAGCAGACAAGGAGAGAAAGACAGGAGATAATTGCAGGATGCCATTCCTGTTGTTCATAGAACTGCAGGATAAGTTCTGAGGAATGAACAGCGCGGACAGTTTAGGCTGCCCCAGGTCTTGGATCTGCCCACGTACCCAGGGATTTCCAGAGATGCCACTGATGCAAGGAAGTACAAAGCAGCCGTGGCAGTACAGCACTCAGACTGTATCCGACATGACAGACCTTAGGACCTTGCGAATCTGTCCTCCTCCTGCCAGTGAGATAAAGTTTTGTCACTGAGAAAAGGGGAGCAGGTGTTTCAAGTTAGCTGATGATAGGAAGAAGAATGTAACACTGTTAAGTGTTAACGCATAACAAAACAGCATGGAATACATCCTTTGAGGTCAAGCGTCAGGATTAGGAAAGTATCGGCATGCCAAATTTATGGACTAGAAAATGACTCCTGTGGGCCTCATGAGTTAATATATGAACTCCTTCACATAGCATAATGCATGCAAAGGCAAGTTATAAAATGTTTACTCTTGTCCTTCTGCCAAACACTTGGAGCCAAAACCTTAATTGGACTTAAAAAATATGTTTTTATATTTCCCTTTAGGGCACTGGAGTTTTAAACTGGTGTAAGACGTATGGCTATTCTCCTCAATACTGAGTTAACCTTTGCGGTCTAAGTTCACATTGAGAGTAAATCCAGTCTTCCCAGAATGCTCTGTTGTGGACGGGATTATATTTTTCTGAGAAGGATAATGACGCTCAAGAGATAGGGACCATAGGGACAGCATGGTGTTGTCTGATCAATGGAATATGTCGGAGTATCTGAAAATTTCCAATCTTACTAGCTTTCTTTTAGCACAAAAAAAAAAAAGGGAAAATGAGTTTGCCCATGTAATTCATAAATATGTGCATACTTTTGCACAGGTCTCTTACTAAGCAAGGTGTAATCTACAGATACACGTGTTTTGCACCAGGAGGTGCTGGTCCCTTATGATCCCAGTAAGAAGGGCACTCAGCGACTGTGAGTATCACTTAAAATGGTATTTATTACAGCCAATACTGTAAGGAAAGAGTAGTACAGATAATCTTATGTCCCTTTAGATGCCAAGAACCCCAAGTGGGGTAGCATCTGCATGCTGTGCAGAACCCATCCATACACAAAGCTCTCCCATTTTGGTTATTGAAGCTGTTACAGAACTTTCTTACAAGAAAACAGCTCTATTCATCATTTCTACTGTCAAACCCAGAGGATGTTTGCATGAGAACTTCTTGCTGCACTTTCAGATACAGGCGGCGTGATCAGCGGTGCCAGGTGGGAGCCGGCTGTGCTGCAGGCTCTGCGGTTGGCAGCAGCCGGCCGGGTTTACCCTGTGCCCAGGGAGGTTGTGCGACACCGCACACGCCTGAAAGCCACCCTGTCCATGCAGCCACGGGCCTGGCCCCACGGAGGTGAACCGTGCTGTGGATCTGTAGCTCCTTGATGTGCAGTTGTCTTCCAGTCAGGACCACGACCTATGTGCCCTTCCTACAGCTCAGTGGAAAACTGAGATATGAACTGGGGTCTGAAACTATGTGGGTCGTGATCATAAAGGCTCCCACATCCATACTGATGCTGCGTGAGAAATGTTAAAGCACTTAAGCGTGTCATATACCTGATGGAATGAGAGTGTTGGCTTTAGCTTGACATTCAATAAATGCACTTTGTACCTACTAACAGTGAAATTATCAGCACACGGCCATCAGTTGAGATAAGATACCTTTTCTCCTATCGCACGGAACAGACCAAAGGCTAGCCCCAGCTTTCCAGTCTGTGAAGGTACAGAGTGGTACAGGTGGGACACCGTGCTGAACAGAATAATGGCACCACCTGTCTTTGGGACTCTGGTAGTCAAACAACGCAGCTTGTGCTACTTTAACACCAGCTGGCGGTGTTCAACACACCTGATATTTCCCAAAGCCACTGTTTAACTCCATCTCAGAAGGAAATTTCCTGACGTTGAGATGTGTCATGCTGTATAACTGCACGTACAGTAACTAGCATTAATTGCTACAGAGTTAAAATGGAACTGCGAGATAAAATGCTATAAAAGGTACTCAGCAAAGGAAGAATTAGATAATTTAGTAGGTCTTTAGCTTGAACATACAGGATTCAGTAACAAAATGATACGGTTATAGTTTCTCCGTTTCCTCCCTTCCTTTTCCCGTCACTTTATGTTTCAGCTAAGTTTAAGAAGACACACCAAAGCACCCGTTGCTATACCCTCACTTGAACTAAGCAGGTCTGGAACCATTTGTTATTTTGTGACTCTTGGAATAGAACCATATTCTTGAAAGCAATAGCAGAGAGAACGGTTTACGTGAGCCAGTTGTTAAAGCTTCATAATGCAGTGAGTTCAAGACTCGTGCATCTTTGATTGACAGTGTTGTATTGAACTGACTTACCATACTTCCCACTAAGTATGATTCATTCTTCTTGATTAATTCTAATAATAATATGATGTATTAGAAGGCCTATAAGAGGAGAAATAATCACTGAAGCGCTGTGGGAATGAGGGAGTCACCTTAACCGCCTGTGTAGCGTACCCTTCAGAAACTGCGAAATGCCTCTTTGCTGATGAGCGCATCATGTTAGCGGCAACAAGCAGTGTTTGAGAAGAGCTCGAATGGCAAAAATGGCAGGAGAAGGCAGAGAAAGCCACTCTGCTTCCTGCCGTAATGCTGCCCTGAACGGGTGTTGCGTCCAGGGAATGACTACTGTCAGAGACAGGAAGGATTTGAAATGAAGAACTAAATGATACTGGCTTTATAGTGCTTGTAAATAATGTTACTCAGACTGGCTGGCTTTCATAGAGACTGCAGTTCATTTCGTCAAATTACCAACACATTTCTTTTCACAGCTTCTTTCGAGCCAGCTTCAGTTATAACCTTAAAATAGCATTTTTGCTGGCAGAAAAAACAAACCTTCAGACAAGACTTGTGAAAGCAATGCATTTCCCTTAGCTCAGATATCTTATTTAATTTTCTATAATTATTTTTTCCCGCAGAAAAGCATGTTTGCTGAAGTAGATGTTTCAAACAGGTGCTTCATCTCACTGAACTTTTTGCAGCTTGTTTGGGTAGGTTGAGATCTAAAAGTTACAGTATATAAAAAAATTAGTTCTTTTTTCCCTGTTTTATCATCTAGTGTTTTCTCTTCTACTTGCTGCCATCAGGCAATATCTGGCAGCAAACTGGAGCTTCTAGAACTCTCAGTCATTGCTTTATCTGAGCTGGTTGGACATGTCCTGAAATAAGCAAGTTAAGCTAAAAGGCCAAGCAAAACCTCTACAAGAAAGCATACAGAAAAACATCTGCCCACACATTATAAAAGGGGGAAATATTAAAATTGTGTAGTCCTCTACCCTTTTTGATGTGGAATTTTTAACTGAACACTAATGGTGCTGGGAATTTCATATTGCAGTTGACATGCTGCTGCTCAGTCCGGCTGTTCTACTCGGCTCTGTAGTATCTGCTATAAAATCCCTTTCCTTGCAAGTGTTGAATGCTTTTCATCTTCAAAGCTTACCCAGGTGACTTTCACAATGCACTTGGGACAATACTCTTTGGGACGGGGCTTGTCACTCACGCGTCTGAAAACTGCAGAATTGCCGTTCTGCTGGAATGGGACTAGAGGCTCGTTGCTGCCTGGAGCCAGGGGTTAGGGTATTCATCAGGCTTTGAATTCATGACATCGAGTACAACGTTTAGTCAGCCATGAAAAAAGGCTACACGCAGTTAGGAATTCAAATGATAGCAAATTTTGTATCTTAAAAAAAATGTCATTGAAAAGGAGGGAAATTACATTTTTAAAGCTGTGCAACATGGTAGTGAAAAATCTTGTTGACAGAATCTTCAATGATTTCTTCTGTACAGTAGCCAAACAGACCATCTTCTAGAAGAGAACTATAGGTGTCCTGCAAATATGCCAGAACTTATGCCAAAATATGAAATGATTTGGAAACTGGATCATGATTTTTGTGTCAGAGAAATAGTCAGTTGACTAATGTAAGGAAACGCTTGGTTTATCATGAATAAATATGTGTGATCCTCTCGTTCTCTTTTTAATTTTGAGAAAGGCTGTTTCGTGTCCATCTTGGTAGTGTGAATACAGAGTTTCTTATTCTTTCTCATCATTTAGCGTACATCTGATCCAAGTTAAAAGATGCAGTCTTCAAGATTTATTTTTTTAATTCACAAATTGATAAATTTGAAAATATTTGGCTAATCCAGTGTAAATTGTCCTGTTATTGCTATGGTTTTGGGTGAACTGCTGCTGCTACCTGAGCTCACAGCTTCTTTCCTTAGAAGGGAAAAGTCCAGATCCCCAGCTTGGATAAACTGGATTAGTTCACGCTTGCTTGGATTTCCCTTTGGATGCACTGAAGCAATTTGTAAGCATGTAATATGGTTACTGCTTGAGAGCTGGTTTGTTCACAGTTTTTAACATGTGGAATGTGCGGACTGTGTGACATTTGCAGTGGGCAAGGTTTTACAGTGGTTTTACTGCAATGAGGAAGGAATCGAAGAGCATTTTCCAGGAAGGGTTCAAAGGGCCTCGTCTCATGGTTGGGGTACCAAATGGAAGCTGCCAGAGGATGGCGGTGTCTATAGAAACACAAGGGGCACGAACAAAAGGGGGGTTATAACAGCACTGAAAAAATCAAATTTAAATAAAAAAATTGAAAAGAAACTTTATTTCTTTTTTAATACTAGTGTATGATGTGATTGCTGCAGCAAAAGGTGACCAGCTTTATGACTAGGTCTTTTCCAGTCCTCTCTGGAGTAAGGTGTAAAACATGGAGGTCAAAACAGCTTGTGAAAAAAAATTCCAAGCAAACAGGTAGCTGTGACTTCAGTATTGAGTTTTGTTTCCAGTATGGTAGCCAGGGCCTAAATTCTGCAGCACAAGTTCTTGCCTTTTGAGGCAAAGTGTATGAAAGTTCACACTTTTCTCATGACCTAAGATAACTTATCATGACTTTGGGCCAAAAAAGTCCCTAGTACTTAGTGCTAGTGTAGACAATTACTCACTTGGCCTTTTTTGAGACTTGATGATGAAGCAATTTCATTTAAAACTACTTTTCACCAAGCTAAATTGGTTACTTTAATACTCATCACACTCATTTTCTATATTTCCTTATTCTTTTCTCCATCCAACTGTTGAAGCTATTGGAAAAGAGATCAAATACTCAAGAGCAGAAGTTTTTATATCATCTGTATTGTTTCATTTTTATAAGAACGCTACTTAAAAATCCTTTTTGGCAGGAAGAAGATAATAGAGATGGGAAGCATCTGATAGGAACCAAATTGAAGGCTTACAAAAATTTTCTATCTATAACAAATGTTAAGTAAGGCAGATGCTACGGTAACTACACATCTGTGCTGCTCGTCTGTCTCATAAAGTATCTTTAGCATTTTGGTTTGTAGGTTTATACGCAAAATATAGTTTTTAAAATGATGTATTAATTAGGAATTTCAATTAAAGGTAATCAGGCATCCTCTAAAAAGAATTCTTTCTGATTGCATTAAGATTTCTCAGTCATATATGTATGAACTATATTGGCTAAGACTAGTGGTGGGCTGAAGTCTCTGGGCAACATTTCAGTGTGCATAAAGTAAGAGACACATCTGTTAACGAAGCTGTAACAACGCCCCTAGACAATGCCACAGCAAAATGGTCTCCGGTATGATGAGGAGGATTCTTGAAATGTCCTGAACTGAGTTTGTAAACTTTCTTAAAAGCAAACTGAAAACAACTGGGGTTAGTTACATTATTTTCCAGGAAAGCTGTTAAAAAATAAATTGTCAGGTGATATTGATGAACTGTGTAAAATGCTTTTAAAACTGTAATATTTGGCCCAATGTAGTGAAGAATTATTCCGCTAGCTGCACGTGCACCGTTCTGTCTTGGCTTTGTCACTGACCTTGGGCAAGTCTCTTTGATTAGGGACATGTAAACAAGTTATTTCAGGGCAAACTGCTGTGTGAACTTGAAATACATCAGCTTCTCGACAATATTGCCAAACAGACATTCTTACCCCAGGACAAGAAAATAATCCACTTCATATTTACCTCTTGAGGTAAGACAAGATTTTATCCCCTTTTGAAAAAATTGCTTTTTAGGATAAGGATGTGCATGTGTCTGTTTCTCACGGAATAACTGGAGCTCTTCAAGTTTATACCCTCGCTTGCCCTGCAGAAACTTCTTTGTGTGTTCCTATCCTCTGCATCTTCCTTTGCGCACATAAAAAAGAAATAATGTTTTTAATCCTTCTGTTAGAGTAATGTAAGATCTCCAGATAAAAGCCAAATAGGTGTAATAATTCCTTTTTACATATGAGATATAAATGATATGACAATGGACGGGGAATCAGAACAGCATACTCTGTTGGCTTGTTTCTTGGTTTGCTACAAGTAGAGCTGTGGGAATAACTTTTACCCCAAAAATGGTTGCGCTTCAGCTGTTGTGATAAAATTAAGCCATTTTAATAACCAGCAACCGCTGATGTGATCCTGATTCTGCTCTTGCCCTTTTCCTTGTGCAAGTGAAGGCGTTTGGATGCTTAAGCCAGCTCAGGGGATTCAACTGAAAGCATCGGGTTTTGCAGGGTTGTTTTTCTGGTTTAGCGCTGGTTATGCTGTCCTACCCCATCCAAGAGAGACGGCTGGAGTGCAGCTGGCACGAGGGTGAAGATTAGATAATGCGTTCAATTTTCTGGCTAGTCATTTTTAATGCTTTCAGAGTCTGCATAGTCAGAAGGAAAACATGTTTTCAGTGGGGCAGAGCTGGTCACCAGCTTGGATTTCACGTTTGCCTGATGACCGCTGCTGGCTTGGCAAAGGGCAGGGTGACACGCCCGAGCCTGACGGGCCTCTTCGGCCTCCTCCCTCTTCCCCGCCTGCTCCAGCGAGAAGAGGGTTGTGTTCCTGAGGAGACCGGTGGAAGAGCCTGGTCAGTATCGTGCACCGGCCTTAACTCGTTATTTTTCACAAAAGAGAGAAGTCACAAAGCAGAAAATCAGTCAATGGAAACTTCTAAAATGGTGTTAAAGGCATAAATTTTCCTTGATTGCCTGGCCTGTCCTCCAAGAAATGTAGATTTTCACTGGTGTAGACTGATGCCGCATACCCAGGGATCTTACAGAAAACCTCGTGCCTGAAGTCTCTTTTCTCTCAGTTTTTTCATCCACATCCTACGTATGAGGTAGATTTAGTAATATCCTGGCAGGTATTCTGGACAAACGGTGGCTTTGCTGCTCGTGCTCATGCTGGTGTCGTAGCAGGAAAACAGTTTCAGCTGTGTGGGCGAAAGTCAGTGCTGCAATCCAAAGCCCCAGGGCCCTGCTAATTACCCCTGCAGGGTGGGGCTGGCTTGGGTAGCTCAGTAAATTTGCTGCTGAAAGAAAGTTGGAAAAAAAAAAAATGGGCTACTTCTCTTCCTTCCTCCCTCTGGTCCCCAGTGGCTGCCACCCAGCGTGACCTGACCCCTTCACTGGGCACAAAAGGTGCCGTCCAAGTGCGCAGGGATGTGGTGGGACATGGCCCCCCAGGCCTCTCTTGCCCTCATCGGGCAGCAGACACGGCTCCTGTTGTGCCAGCAGCTCTGGGCTGGAGCGTTACGGCAGTAATCGGTGATGGCAAACCTATGGCAGGAGAACAGGCCGGCAGGGAGAGGCTTTGCTTGAGGCCACCATGGCAAGGCGGGGAGGGGGAACAAGCAGCTTCTTCAAATAATACAGTCTTACAGCACCCATTCCACACCTGGCTGGAAGTTGTTTTCACATCATGAAGGGTTTGAGGTGACTTTCGGGTAAAAAGAAGTATGAATGCCATCATTTCATCAAAACGCTTCGCCAAATGATAAAAATTTTGAAATCTTAAATTTAAGGCAGGGTTGGGATTATTTGTCAGTGTGATTTTAAATGAGGATCCCACTGTTTTTTAACTCCATTGTGAATGTGATCAGCTGTATTTTGTCCTGTAATCAGCTCTTCATTTGGTTCAAGTGGCACCTGGATCCAGCAATTAAGCCATCCCACTGTGCCCCTGGGCACACCATACACGCGTTAAGGAAAAGCAGGAGGAGGAAATGAAGAGTGTCCTGCAAAGCGGATTTGAAAACATGTTGGAAAGGAGCTCTGGAAAAAGCTGGTGAGAAGCAGGAGAGGGGCAGGCTGCCCTGTGGGCTATGGCTGAGCTCTGGGGCGAGTTGGTGCCAGGGCCAATGGAGCCGCACACAGAGCCTGGAAAAGACTTTGAGGTATGCCAATTTTTTTTAATACACTTTGATTTTGTTGTGGTGGATGTTTTTGCTCTCATCTTTTGATTCTGTGCATGATTAAGTGTCTAAATGCTTGCTGTCTTTGTGGGGGTTTTGTTCCATTTTAGTTTATTTTGTTTGGGTTTGGTTTCTATTTGGATCAAATGAAAATTAAAAATTATATGCTTGTAAATAACTTTGTTAAGATATAGAACCAAAAAAAAGGAGGGTTTTTCTTTTTGTTTTTCTGTATCTAGCTCCTTTAAGAAACCTTATTTTTGTGTTATAAATTCTCAGCACTTTCTTGGAATCTGGCAGCTTTAATCCGGTAAAATTGGCTGCCCAGAAATGAGCCTACCTATGCAGAAGCACAACTTGGCAGATCGGTCTTTCACAGTTACTGTTAAAAGGTGTAGCTTTGCAGAAGTGACAAACCATGGTAACTTCTTTTAAATTTAAAAAAAAAATATAAGACGAACTGTGTAGTTTGATTGTTTGTTTTAATCTAGCCATATTGTATTTGTTCCTGTCTGCATTTTCAAGTCTTCATTGCTCTGACTGAAAGAGTAAAGGCAGCAGAAGTCATGCCGAAATCAGATTGTCTTTCTAGGGCAGCTAATAAATAAGTCTACTGGGTCTTCTTGAAGTAAGTGGTTGCAACTAAACCCTGTTGTCAGTTTAGAATATTTAAACCAATCTGTTCTGTTCTTGATTCTTCAGGTGTTCATCCCCACCAAAGTAGAGGGCATTCTATTTAGCTGGACTTTCTTATGAGTAAGATGAAAGACATTTAAAACTTGTAGGATTATGTTTCTGGTGTTCAAGCGATATTTTTAATATTACCTACTAAATATTAAAGAACCGGAATGACATTTTTGAGTTTTAATCAAATCTCAAGATTTTTATTTTACTGGGTTTTTTTTACTATATACATTTGGCACCTTTGAAGAGAAGTCTCATGGAAGTGACTGTTTTGGAACTGTTACTGGCTTCCTGGGAGACTGAAAAACTTGTCATTTGTGTGGTTCATGCACCCCAAGATTGCTTGCTTTCTGTAAGTGTGCCGTGAGGTGAACCTGCTCCCCGATCTCCTCGAGATGGTGGTGGTCAGTGGTGCTAGAAAACAGGTTAGATAATAGAGTTTCAGGACTAAAATAAGGAAAATCTGAAAGTTTAACCTAGAAATTGGAGGATGAATCTTTTGAATTTCAGAAATAGTTGTGCCTTTTTCATACCTAGAGATATGGGATAAATGCATGATTGCACCAGACTGCACCGGCGGAAGTTGTCCTTCGCGTGTATTTGCATGTATTGTCTCAAAAAATGCAAACTCTTCTCCTGGCAAGATTGTGCACTTGAGTCTGTCTTATTACATTTTTTTCAGTTCGGGAGTCTTAAAAGAATAAATTTGTTATCCTTATGTAGTCTTCCTATTTATAGATATTTTAAAATATGGTCTGTTAGTGTATAAAGTTAAGCTGTTTTCTTATTTCTCTTTCTTCTTTCTTTTTTTTTTTTTTAAATAATGTAGTTTCTTGACCTGTTTGTTGTGAGAGGGACTGCAACATGAAATACAGAATTTGAATGTTCACTTGATGGCAGTGGAAATTGAATTTACTTCAACTGCATTATAAAAGTGCCCATGTTCTACTTAGCTGCTTGTTGACTAGGAAAGGTTTATGAAATCCAGCGGTTGTTCGTTCAGAGGTTGTTTTTTTTGTTGTTTTTTTTTATTTGGAGGTTTTACATGGAGATGACCCAATAACGCCATGTAATTTATATTGTAAGAACACCCTAAGGCCTTGGTTTATTTTGGTGAAGAGACAGTTCTTAGTAAATGTCTAGCAGAAGCGAAATAGAAAAAAATGCATGTTATATCTCAATATTTTGAAATAATTATTTGTGGAGCTAGATTTCTCAGACCACCCTTAAGCAGCTAAATAAGTGGCCTGGTTTTCAAATATTCTGAACACTGTAAACACCATACAGACATGTAATCCTTTAAAAATAATTTCTGGGAATAATTTTTGAGTATACACAGCATCTTAGAATAATTTAGGTTGGAGGGGACCTCTGGAGGTCATCTGGGCAAACCCCTGCTCAAAGCTGGGTGGAACTCGGATTCAGCTTCAGACTTAGCTTAGGTACCTCAGGGCCTTGTCCTGTCACATAGTCTGATCAAAACTGGTTTTATTTTGACGCTTATATGAGCTTCCTGAATACTTATTTTGTAGGCAGCTGCATGTAGCAATTGCTGAGATCAAAAAAGGATTTAAAAGATTACCATAATGCTCTGGAAATTGGATATTGCTTAGGGATCCATTGTTTTACGGAATGTTACAAGCTGTTTGTTATAGGCTGACCTCTAAAAGCTGTTTGTTTATTCAGAATATAAAGCAAGTGCTAGTAATTGTTTTGCATCTTATGGAGACTTAACGTCCACACGTTAATTTATATTTTTTTTTAATTTTGTGCTGATTGTTTTTCAGAACTTGGCTTTCCTGCTTCTTGCATGCTCAATGATGCTAGCGTACTCTCGGCATTTTAAGCTAATGAAATCACATCACAGAATTTCACATTTTTGTTCCCTTCTGCTTTACAGTCAAGACATTTGGATTAGAGTGTCAACCTGACTGCGAAGGAAGGGATTTCACTCAGAATTGTTCAGAGGCAGTAACATAATTTCTTATTTGTTCCCTTTGTGGACAACTTCACTGTCTGGGGGGTGGGGAGGAGGAGAGCACTGCTGTGGTATGTTGTCAGAGAATTAAATTGCAGCCTGTGCTGTTTGTAGGCATCGGAAGTAATTATTAGGTTTGAAAGAAATACACTAATTTAAGTGTTTGAAAACATCTCAAATAGAATTGAGATATAAACCAGCAGGAGATTATTGTTCTGGTCAACGTGGCATATTAGTATCTGAGGAAGGCTTCTGTTCATCATTTGTTATTTGGATTTTACCATAAAACAAAACTGGCGTTTTAGATGGTGTTTTGTAAATTGGTGAGGTTATGAACTTGGTTACCACCCTTACCTTCAGTATTTTTAGAAGAAATGTTTATCAATGTTCTTCCTTCCCTTGGTGTCTGTAACTGTTTGATTTTTTTTATCCTCTGATACACGTGGAATTTTTCCTCCTCTGTATTTTTTCCTTGAGTCATGTCTTCTGGCTTGTTTTATAAGATCTCCTTACTCGACTGGTGATCTAGTTGTTCACGGTTCTCATCTGTATCTGTTCTTCTTAAAACAAAATTCTCACTGTGAAAAACTTTCTATTTGAAGTGGGATGGCAGCATTCCTTTTTAATGTGTGTTCTCTCTGTCCCAACACGGCTTGCCTCTGGCTGAAGTTCTTACATTCTCCAAGGATATTACTAATGCACTTTGGAAGAGAATGGAAATTCTGTTTTACAAAGGTTTTAAGTCTTTTAAACTGATTTTTATTCCAAGATGAGTCCACCCCTTCCAAATTTAAATTCTTTTCTTGAAAGAAAATATTTTTGTTTTTC
This sequence comes from Larus michahellis, assembly GCF_964199755.1. NCBI lineage: Eukaryota > Metazoa > Chordata > Aves > Charadriiformes > Laridae > Larus > Larus michahellis. Next base: position 1,190,821 of record NC_133907.1, on the reverse strand, counting down.
ACTCTTACAGGAAAAAACTACAAATAAAAATCCATATCAAGATTAACAGTGAGTTTCATAATTATTTTTGAATGAAACAGATTTTTTTTGCGTAGCATTGGAATTAGTAGCAGGACTGGTTTTTTTTCCCCACTCAGAAAAGAGAGATGGGGAAAGTCAGTAACAGTTTGTCTAGTACTTTAAATTTAGCAAAATTACAGCGAGGACTAAAGAATTAATCTGCATGGGTTATTTAACCAAGATCTGGTTACCTAATGCTTCCCCCACCACTTATCGTCCAGTTATATACTTGCAATGTTATTCTGCTTCCTTCCAACCCAGTCTAAGCCTACTTTATTGCATCTTTTTTCAAAGCATACAATTTTTCATATGTGTTCCAGTATAACTAAAACTTTGAGCCTTTTTCTCTTTGGTTGAGAAATACTCTTCTTTTTTTCTGGCTGTGAAAGCTTATAGATTGCATCTTAACCCTGAAGGAAAATATTCCAGATACTTCCTCCCAGGTATGCCTGTCACTGGTTCATCTGCTTTATCTTAGAAATAAATGCCTTGGAGGATAAAAGAATGCATCAAAATAATTCTTCAACTGTGAAACTACAGTAATCTGTATTGGCTAATGATCTGTTTCTGAATGTGTTGTATGAATCTGCCCTTTCCCTTTCAACCTTGGAGTATTAAACTCACTTTATTTTGGGGCAATTGATGCATATTTTTCGTATTTAAATGCACATATGTATTGGTGCACTAACAAGTATTTCTTTTTCATAATATCAGCACATCGTTTTTCCAAAAGAATGTTCCCTCTTCACCTTCAAGTAGAGATAGAGAGCTCTGTATTTACAGTAACTTGGTATTTATTGGTCTTAATTACTTTTGAAATTATTCTCGTGAATCACTGAGCTCTAGATTTTTGCAAAGACGAGCCCGGCGGGCCCTGCACAGGGCAGAGGTGTGCAGCCTGCTTGTGCTTTCTCAGTCCTTCCACGGAACTGGCAAGTCATGAGCAAATTCTTGGGGTTTCTTCCCTACAGTAACTCTACAGGGATTCCCACGACTTGGTGCGATGCTGGAGTGAATCGTGCTTCCGTTCTCTCCTCTACGTGAATGAGACGGCAGTAGAGCCCGAGCTCGGAAATCCTCACCCTGCTGGAGTCAGTACCTAAAGTTCCTCCTGACTTCGGCGTGGCAGGGATTGCATCATGGTTGACGGGAACGCCCGGCGTGTTCCGTACTGGCACATGTTCTGCAGTGTTCGCTCTTTGTAGCTGAGCCTGGGTGTGTTGGCTGCTCCTAATTAAAGTAATCGAGGAAACTTCAGCAGCTGAGCTTAAAAGTTAGCCTTGAATGTGTACATTGTATACATATAAGAAACTCGACTGTAATACTTAAGCTCTTAGGTATTTGCCAGTAGTGGTGCTGGCTGAAATTGTTTGAAGATTATATTCCCCTCTTAAGACATGGACTTTCTTTTCTTTCTTTTTTTAATTATTTTTTTAAGACGTGGAAACTATTGCACATACTCTTCCATGAAGTAAACCTTTGTCTTCTATCATTTCATTATCAGCTCTCAAGGGGAGTGACGTAAGATGGCAGTCACTGGCATTAATGACCAGCGTGTGAGATAAGGAAAAATAAATGTTGCTTTTCTTTTAGGAGAGAAAAATTAACTTTTCTCTTTGTGAGACATGGAGGGACGTTTTGGAGGCACATCATAAAATAATAGTTCTGTCCTTTGCCTTGAGTAGCAGAAGGTGATGGGGAAAATGGAAGATGGTTCTTGTAGTTATGGAACTGCTTTTTAGCCCCGGAAGTAAGGAGGGCTTTGAGTAACGTGTGGTTTCTCAGGAGAAACACGCAGGCAAATCTTTCTTCATCCTTATCTTCATTGCCATGAAGATGGTGGCTTTGCGATGTATATGCATAGGCTTCCTTCAGGCTTTAAGGAGGAGATTAACTTCCATCTGTTTGGAAAAAAAACTAAGAATGCATTTTATCATGTTAGTGTAGTTTCCAAGCAAGGTACCTGCAGGTTGTTAAGTGAGGTGATGTGTTCATTTGATCTCGGAAGACCAAGACTTATCCTCCATCCGGTCCTTCCGACAGAATCAAGACCTTTCAGTAGGAGATGAAGGTCCGAACACTAGGGATCTGCTGCTCTATAGATGGCTGAAGCTTATTTTAGCAAATTTCAGCCCAAGATTGTAGAAAATGTGGCAAAGAACAGACGTTGTTTGTTTTGCTAGCTTAGTGATAGCGTGGAAAATAATCTAAAATCTTTGGTTTAAAACAAACAAAAAAAGACATTATAAAGACAATAACAGCATTATTTTTTTCCACTCTTGAATGTGTTATATTCTGTAGTACAGAAAGCAGTTAATATTTCATAACAGTGTGAAATTGTATCATGCAGGTGTCATCAAATGCAATAATTAAACCTCAGCAAAGTGGTTTAAACATGCTGTTACTGGCGTGACTAGTTAGTGCCATGAATGATGGGGAAGGGAGTCTGATTAGGGAGCCCGTAGGCAACTGGGGATAAAAGACCAATGTCAGCAGCATCTTAACTAGCCGAGAAGAATCTTTGTGCCCAACATGCTGCTGCTTGTGCTTTAATAACTAGTCATCACCTGATGCTTTTCCTTTTGACAACCAAGTGTGTATAAAGGTGATAAAAATGTGAACTGTGACCAGCATACTTCAGCTGCAGCTGGGGAGGTTCCTTCCTCGTGTTTTAAGAGGCCGCTTATACACCGGTAGCCAGATCACAGGAGTTACAGAGGAACAGTGCAGACCCCTAATGCAAAAATGTTGGCTTTATAAGAAATAGTTTGATGTGCATTCCCCTCTTGCAGTGAGTATCCAAACCCAGTTATTCTAAAAAGCCAGACAACCAACTCGGATTAAAAGCCCAAAGGGGACAGATCCCCCAGCTTTATCGGAATGTGTCTTATCTTAAAGTCAGTGGCAACGCAAACCTGTATGAAGAGAGTGTGTGTGAATGCTGGGGCAGGACTGTGGATTTTTGATACAGGAGACAGGCAAAGGTAATATGTGAATGCTCGAAGATTCAAATTGATAATGGATATCAGGGACTTGGATTAAGAATTTCTCAACCATCAGTCCTAGATGTGAAGGACTGAACTCTGCTTCTTAAAGACTTGTTTAGTTTTATTTTTATTGTACACAGTCTTCCATAATGACCTTTTAAATGAAGTTTTCAATTATTATTAATTTGGCTAGAGAGTGGGTAAATAAAGGAACACCCTCAAAGCAAAAACTCTTAACATTAAGTGGCTGCTGGGTAGAGGATGATAAACCGAGAAATGATAGCTTCTAAATTGGGAAGGGAATTCATACATTATGCCAGGCAGTTGTATCTTCTCTCAGGAGATGAGTTAAGATTAGGAGAGTAGAACATGAGAGCCCCCTTAGGATGGACTGGAACATGGAGAGCAAGGCAGCTGGGAATTTCGGAGGATTTCTGTTCCAGGCGGAAGGTGATGTGTCTAAAATGCGAGTGAGGACTCACTGATGAGGGAGGGAGTGAACCTCTGGCGAAGCACAGCACTTGAGAAAATATCAGTGCAAAATTAGAAACGGGGTACAAGTGACCACTGGGCAACTCCCCTGAGTCTGCAGAATTGCTGTTTTCTTTTGGGGGAAGATGCCATGAGCTGGTTTGTGACACTGGGCAAAAATACTTTCTGCATGTAAGTAACGTTTGGATTTAGGTGTGTAACATGGATGTATCAGTGCTGTTTGTTCGCAAAATGCCACTTGAGTTCTCACTGGAAATCTAGTTTAGTGAGAGCTGATGCGAAACTGCGAAATTATTCCTGTGGAAGAGCTGGAAATAAAGATGCTTGTGATACAGCAAAATAGTGATTCTGAGTAGGTAGCTTGGAAACTTTTCAATCAAATAGGTAGGGTTTTAATTGAAAAATACTGGCTTGGTGAAGAAAAATGTACCTATTTCAACACACTTCCGCTAACCATAAGTCACGGATCTGTCAGAAACTTGCCTGGTTGTCTTGCAGGGTGCTAAAAATCGTTGATTTTCAGTATTTGTGACTTGTTGGCCAGAATACTGTAAATATTCCATAATTCTGTTTTGAAAGCTGGGATGGAAGTGCCCTATCTTAAGTGAAGGCTGCTGGGACCTGCTGGTTCCCTGCCATGCGTTTCAAGCAGTGATCAGTTTGATGGGCCTGGCACCTTTGGGCTGAAGTGGGGTGTTGGAATTTTATGCTGCCTGATAGCGCTTGCCCTAACTTTAAGAGGACTTTATAGAATGTCCTTATCTTTCCTGGGGCAGCTGCGGCTATTCTCAGAATTAGGACCAGCATACATATTTGCTTGGAGTTTGGGCAATTGGCTGTCTAGTTTTATTTTGAAAACAGACCCAAAACCTCTTACAATATTTGGATTTTTTGGAAACTGTATTTCTTACGCTGGATTTTTTGACTTGAAAGTTTGTGTGTGTCCTATTCTGTCTTGTCTTATGCTGCTGATTCAGATTTCCTTGATAATGGAGGCTACAAATTTAACCAGCGTTCCTGGCTGCTAAGGTAGTATTGTGCATCTAAAGCTGATAGGATTTCCTCAAGGCACCAACCAAGCAATGCTGCCTTCTAGTGCTTCTCGCTCTCAAGAGAAAAGAAAAGAGACAAAATGTTGATATTCTGTAATAATGTAAGGACAAGTGCAAAATATTGCTAAATATATCCTAGTGGAACTGGCTAAATATATCCTAGTAGAACTTGCTTTGGCTTGTGTTATGGTAGTAACCCAGTACAGTATTTGTGATTAGTAATGCTTCACGAGAACAGTGTGTGCTCTTACCTGTTTTTATTAATTATGTTGTTTTCCAGCTGCTGCTTTTGACTTGTTTAAAATATCTCTTCAATCGTCTGCAACACTGCTCCTTTTAATAAAGTAACAAAAGACTATGAGCTATTCTTTTTGATTAAATGTGGTTGTTTTATATGCATAGCTGACAGGCTAATATCTCATCCTATGATATTTAAATAAACATCTTTTCCTCCCATCAGTTTCTCATAAACCCTATACTTATTTTGTATATCCACAGGAGTCCTTTTGAACTTTGCATTTGTTATTTTAAAATGTAAGTGCATGTTTTATTGGGGATAATGATATTTTGGTAAATAATGTTGGCTTAATTGATTTCATGCAACAGTCACGGGATCTAAATATGCAAACAGACAAGCTTTCCGGGTTCAAGTCCCATAGAACTGAGATCCAGGAGGGCGAATTTTAGATCCTGAAATTGAGCAACCATTTTCCATTTATGTTGTTGTATATAACTGAATTATACATTGTTGATTCAATGACCTCTGGAAAAATCACAGTACAAAAGTCTTCTGGTTTGTGAATTGCTATGCAAATGTAATTACGTAGGTGTAATGCATTGTGGGGTTTTTTCCTAGTTCTTTAAATGAACGTTAGTCTGTGTTATACTTTGGGCTAGGTTGCTGGCTTTATATTTGGCTGGTACACTATTTCTTTCCTGTAAAATAATATGTAATTCAGTATTTATTAAGCTTTTATGTGCTATGGCATCTTCTCACAGCTCAAGCCTCATTTGTGGTAGTTAAGGGTAAAATATAATTGTGTGATAAACTAATTGTGATTTTTTTTTTTTTTTTCTAGCAGCATTTCTGTAGCAAAAAAATGCAAACGTCTACTGACCCCTTCGGTCTCTCTTGTCTTTTAAGACTATCGAAGACAGGAGGAAATCAAAAAGCCAAATTGTCCTCATGGCAGTTGCAGTACAAGTTGACAAAATATTTAGACAGCTTGTTCCTAAGCAAATACATATGCTGGACCATCAGATGAACGTTTTGATGGATCTGATAATGAATATAAATTAAGACCGCAAATCACTGAAGGCGGCCAAACAACTGTCCTGCTAAATGAGTTGCAGCACAGTTGGAGACAGGGGATGGGAACTGCCTGGCGTCTTTTTCCCCAACACACCTTCCGACGGTTCAGGCTGGCTGGGGCCACGCGTCCATTCCCTGGAAATCGGTTTGCTGTGTGTGTTGCCTGCTGTTATCACTCATGGCAGAGGAGCTCTTCTTGATTATACTTTAATATTACTTTGCCTTTTAGAGCTTTTACAGTTGTCTTAGAAACTGTAAGCGAAGGATGGCAAACACGCTAATTGCAGTTATCTAATTCTACCTAGTATGAAAGCCAGCTGCTCGGTGTAGCAGCTGAAGACCTGACTTGTACGGTTTAACTGAACACACTTGGACTTGAGCACATCTAAGCATTTTGGTTTTGCATGAATGCATTGGTGGCAGAGCTACTTCTGATTTACCTCAATCCAGCGGAGAGAGGATCTGTCCCGCGGCTGCAGCAGGATTGCACAATCCCTCTGGAATGCCAAACTGCCCGCTGGGCGGTGGATGCGCAGGGAAGCGTCCTTCTGGATTGTTTCTTGTATTTTCTTGGAAAGTCTGCTTATTACCCTATCAATTAAGTTTTTCAATTATTCATTTTTTTGATGGAAGCATTTCTTGTTTTAGTTGAAAACCTGTCAACTAAATAAATAACATCAGAAACTTCTAACTTAGTGATTATGACACATGATTCTTCTCAATGAGACAGTATTTTCTCTTTCCATAGGTTATGAGCTAGGGTCCTTCAAAGACCTCACTGTCCTGTTATACAAAGATGAAAGCAATAATTAATTGCCGTGGAAGACCTGAAATGGTAGAAACATTCTCTGTCGCTTGTAGAGTGGCTCTTACAGCTTCAATTCAGAGTGGAAGTGGCACGGATCAGTCCCTCGGTAGTTTTTTCTCTTTCATCTCCTGCAGTTTGGGGGCTTTATCACATCAGCAGCTTCGTTTTGTTGTGTATTGCTGTGGGATGCTTTCAGAGTGATTGCTGCCAGCTTTAATCTCATAGTCCTGTGATTTACAGAGATAACTTCTGATTATCTTTCCTCACCACTCCTGTTTTTTAAAAGCTAGTTCCTAAATTCATTTAAGTCAGAAGAGATTTTGCTGCCAATTTTAATGTGGACAAGATGTGACCTATGCCACTTCAATTCAGTATTATTTTTTAGGAGTGGCAAAAGTACTTTCATTTCTAAGATTTAAGATATATCTATCCTTGGGCATAAAGAAGAAAATGTCTTCAAGCCATGGCTTTTCTTTCTAAAAACTTGAGTTTGCATGTAACTGACATTGGCTGGAAAAGTCCCTTTACTTTTTCTGCCAGCACATCACCTTCAGGTTTTCATTGTGCCCTTTCTGTTCCTTTCTGCCCATTGCTGATACTTCACTCTCAGGAAGCGCAGAAAATAGCGTAACGTCATCTCTGCACTTGAAAGTACAATAGATGCCTCCACAAGGTAAATCCATTTTCTCTATCTATTCTGAGATAAACTGTCTGATAAAGCTAAAGGGAGTTGTGTCTTTCAGTCCTATAAAGAAGACAACCCGAAGTTTTAAGATCTGGGATCAAAAACTTTAGCACTTAACTTCAGTCTAATCAATGTGGAATGCTGTATTTATGAAGCACGGTAACCGTGCTTCATCCAAAAAGGCCGGTTGCTTGTGAGGTTCACCTTCATGGTTTGCAGCTCCATAACCAAAACTGTTTCTGCTTCTGGGTTCTGGTTGTCTGATACAGCGGGAGAACCATTTGGGGCATTTTGGAAGTATCTTACATTATGGCTGATTCTCAACTCTTCAAATACTTAGTCTAATCTTGATTCAGATCTGAAGTTAATTGGGATTGTATTTTCAGTGTCGAAGTGTGAGAAGGGCTGTATTATACTGAAGAAAATGAACAAGCTGTTTCTGAAAGCACATGTTGCTTTGCTTCTAGGTCTCTACTGGATGTTCCTTTCTCTGTGTCTGTTCCTTAGTGGGATACTCAGACTAGTTCAGTGGAGCTCAGCTGTTCTTTGTCACTTTAATTACTGTAATCAAATGGCTGAACTCCTTGTGTGTTTGAGAAGAGGAAAAGTTTTAATATCCTGTTTAACCTCTCACTGGTTTTAATATTTCCATGAATGGAAGTTAAGTGAAGGCATCTGGCATGTTTAGTCTCAGTAAATAATGGAACTTCTCTCTGACATATCAATTATACTGAAATCATGACTACTATAAAACTTAAACAAACTTCAGACCTGATCTTGGGAACTCAGGTGTGCACAAGTAACATTTCACTCATTTGTACATAAACTAAAATTCACAAGTGAAGTTTTATCTGTTAAGCCAAAAAAGAGAAATACAAGCAACTCCTGCAGCAGTAGGTTCGTGGTTTTTCTTCTACAAACACCAGTTAGCATCAGAGTGGGTCGCACCGTGCTACACTTGGCATATAAATCCAGTAAGGTGTGTGTAACAAAGAGCTTACAGTCATTCTTCTAAGGTCCTGAAACGAAAACCTAGAGGTTTGCTTTTTGACTTCAGGAAACTGCCTAGAGCCTGTGTCACCCTGGACGGGGCAGTGCTGTGCTGGCACTATGGCAGCCCACTCGAAGCACCTTCGTTACGGTGCGTAGCACGTTGCTGATGTGGCTGTGCTGGGTACGAAGCTGGTTTTCCTCACCTGCCTCAAGCGTCTCTGAATGTATTGCTGTTTAACTGCTCTCAAGGCATAGTTTTCCCTGCGCTCCGTGTTTCCATGGTCAACCCAGCAGTCTTCTAGAGGTCCAAGTACGCTCACTGCGTGAACAGAAGTTTGCAGTATATATGGGCAAATGGACTAAAGCAGAACTGCAAAGCAGGCATAAAAAAAAAAAAGTCTCCAAGCAAATATCCTGAGCTCAGATATTGCTGTGACTGATGTGTCTTCTCTGCCAAGCGTACAAACAGTAATGTATTCTGAACTGCATTCTAGAACTGCAGAGGGAGATGAAAGGAAGACCCCCTACCTCTCCGCAGACAAGCCCAGAGGGGTTGCAGAGTATTACCAAGGTGAATCCTCTAGGGAGTAATGAAATTGGAATTGCTTTAGCCGCGGTTTAAAGGTTAATGTTCTTGTGATGAATGATATGACAGCATATAAATCACACTCTGCTCATTTCTCAGTGTTGAGCTTTTTATTGTCTAAATTGACCAACCAGGACTTTTTTTTTTTTCCCCAATTTGTTTACTGACACGATGAAATGCAGAACTGTCTGGATCTCTGTTGGCAATGCCTAGGCCAGGGTGTGGTGCGTGGGTCTTTCCAAACCCCAAAACCCAAATCAGCCAAAACCCCACAAATTACAAAACGGTGTAATGAAAAGCAGGAAAATACTAATGTCTTCTATAAATTTGCAAGGGTAAGGTTTAGTTTAATGGGATATGCAGGGGGTAAGCTGTGTGTTAAAGGTAGTAAGCTTGTTTTGTGAAACTGAGAATTTATTTGCTAGTTGCATTCTGAGGAGATTTGGAAGGCTTTCTTATCAGGCAGTGATCTTACTTTCTCTAGCAGATCTCCACTTCTGGGTAGCGGACCTCCTGCCAGTAAAATTATTTTTCCTTGTCCTGTTGACACTTCTCCAGCTGCAGCCCAAATCACCCCAGGGTGAGCACAAGCAGTGAATTGCCCTGAAAACAGTGGAACTGCTACAGATTAATTTCTTGTAGAGTTTGACTTCGTTCATTTCCGTACTAACTGTGTTAATGGCGTTACCCGGCTCCCTGGCCTCCCATTATCAAATGCTTTTCACTTCAGTGACCAGAACCCCTTGTGTTCTCTTGGCTTACCCACAAAATATCCCTCTCTGGCCACAGCTCCCTGGTGAGTTCCCCAAGGCGCAGGTGGCCCCTACGCTCTCGCTGCTCTGCTTCGCTCCCCACTGCCTGCACCCGGCTGACCTACGCATCCGCAAGTCTTCCCCTTCCTGCGAAGGCACCACTAACTGCCGGCACCTAGGGCCAGAAACTGGTTTCCACAAACCTTTAGAAACAATTAAATAATAATAAGAATAAAAAAGACATCTATATGACTTTATTAATTTTAGTTAAGTTGTCCAGAAAAATAAAAGGTTGTTTGCGGGTAATGTAGGTGGACAGCACAATTAGATGCATCTTTTTTATTATTATTTTTTAGTTTTAGATTGAAAATAGAAAGATATAAAGTTACCTTACACAACACAATTTTCTCTTTAAGACTTAATATATTTATATATTTGCTTTCAAATTATAGGATTTTTAGAATAATAAATACTAAGAGTTTTTTCTTAGAAGTGTGTATTTTTTTCCTGCAGCTCAAATGTCAGAAGTTTCAGTCATATCTCTCAGCACTGCAGTGTTAAAACCCAAGTAAATTTTTTTTTTTTAAATCTTACTCAACTGAGCCTGTTGAAGAGTAGCCTCAAGTTTATTTCATTCTTTTATATTTAGACTGTCCAAGAGTGGCTGGCAATGAGTTCCCTTTAATTAAGACGCTTAGCATCGTTCTGGGTTTTTTTGAGTTAAGAATACGATGTTTCATTGTTTGCCTTCCCGGTATCCATCTCCTAGCTCTGCCGTTCCCTGCTGTGTTCTCCACTAGTATGTGTTCATCCCCTTCTCGACTGACATAATGGAATATCCCCAGTTTTCCTGGCCTGCCAGGAGGCTTATGCAAACTGATGAGGCATCTGAGGGATGACAGTGGCTTTGTGAAATGCGTTTCACTGTTACTTTATGTTCTGCTCATTGTTTCCATCTGTAAAGAAAGGAAGGAGTCCCAGGAATAAACTGATACCAATACTAACTTTTAGCATTAGTAACTCTGAAAGAATGGGATGTTTACCCTTAAGTGTTTATACGTCCTGCAGAACAGTAATCTGGAATAGTTTGTCCACAAAGCTAAACTAAAAGATTTTTATAGGTGTTTTTGTTTTGCTTTAGTCTTCTGGTTACCACAAACGATACAGAAAGTTTCCAATAATATGTATGTGCTACACTGTAGTGTTAAATTACTGTGTTACTTTTCGCATCCCAGAATGAAGAAATGTTTGTCTTAACAGAGATTTTAGGCACAGTGACCATCCACATCTTACTAACTTCCTGTGTTACACACCAGCAACAACCCTTTGAGTTCCAATTACCTAATGGCAGCTACTTACTTCATGCAGAGAAAACACTGTTAGTTTAGGAACCAAAGTGTAATAAAAATAAACCTGTTAAACTAATGAGTATTCTGTAGATCAGCCGCAGCAAGTCATTGACTTGATGAAGGTAAACATTTTAAACAGACCAATAATAAAGAGTTTGGATTTTAGACAAGGAAGAATTTATGTAGAAAATAGCAACACGCTAACAAAAAATAATTTCCTCTAAATTTGCTATCAGAAAGTGAACTTGAGTAACTTTTAATTATGAAGAAGCTTAACATACTAATGGTTTCTGCTTTCATGTAGCATTTTTCTCTACTCATACATCGTGTCCTCTTGCCCTGAAAGCTCATAGGAAGGGGTAAAGAACACAAATAAACGCTCTGCGGGTTTTCTGTGTGTAACTTCAATCAAATTGTTCCATCGTTAGTGCAAAAGAAAAGTGGGAGGGTGAATCCCCAAAACAGTTTGCATCCTTGGTGTATGCAGTAGTTCTGTCGTCCTGGTTATAAGAAACGGAATATACTATGCTCTCCATGCTCAAAATATGAAGTAGCCTGCATATGGTCAGTTCTTAACTGAATGTTGTGGTAGTTCTGCCTATGGAGTGTGTTCTCTTCTAGTTCTACCTTATTTAGTCCTCAGAAGTGGGTTTTTTTCCTTTGGAAATTTTAGGCCATCTGGATGTTCCACCAGAAAGAGACGGAATGAAGGCTCCGAAGAGAGGTGCTCTATCCTTCCTTAAAATAGTTGAATATGTTGTGTTCCAAAAGAATTTCGGTGCTTATTTACCTATAAAGGAGTATGCTTGGTCATTCTGAGTTCACATATGGTAAAGGGCTGTATGTTTTAATTGGCTCTTATTAGTTCTCTGAAATGTAAAAGCAGCAATGTTATGATTGCATTTCAAGGATCTCTTGTGTGTATATATTTTTATTCAAATCTAATCCCTCTTTAGAAATCACAGAACCCTAAAAACATTTAGGCTGGAAGGGATTTGTGGAGGTTATCCAGGCCTTGAGCTTCCTGCTCAAAGCAGGGCCATTTTGTAAGTTAAATCAGGTTCCTCAGGACCGTGTCCAGTCATGCTTTGAAAATCTCCAAGGATGGAGATTCCAGTCTCTGAGCAACTTGTTCCAGTGCTCAATCAGTTTCATTCTGTATTTTTTTTTTCCATATATCCAGTCAAAATTTCCCTTACTGCAACCTGTGATCATTGTGCCTTGTCCTTTAACCATGCACCTCTAAAAAAGAGTTTAGCTCCAGGTTCTCTGGGCAGCGAAGACCACAGGTTGCTCCTCAGACTTGTGTTTGTTGGGCTGACCAAAGCCATGTCCATTGGCCTTGGTCCCACGTGCTCCAGGCCCCTCACCCTGAGAGACTGTTGGGTTTGTTCATCTCTGTTGTGAAACGAGCATTCCAAGATGGGACGTGATATTCCAGATCCAGATGCAGCCTCACACCTGCCGAGTAGAGGGGACCAATCGTTTCCCCTGACTCGCTGGCCGTGGGTTACCAGGCGCTGGCCTTTGTCGCTGCCCAGGCATGGGCTGGCTCCTGCCCGCATGGCCGAGTGGGACCGGACACCCCTCTGCTGAGCTGCCACTTCGCCCGGTGGCTTCTCTCCTGAGCTCGCTCTTCAGTTGAAGCCCGTTCCAAAATCCCCTCTCAGTTCCTTCTCAATGCTGTTGCCCCTTACTTAAATCACTTCTGTAGTAGTGCCAGTCAACGCTGTGAAAAAGACATTGCCTATATGTTAATTAGGGCCAAATGTTCAGTAAGTCTATATTGTCACTGGTGGCAAAGTAGCTAAGTGAGCTTGCAGCACGTGCAGATTTAGTCTGGTTTGGGTCCTGCTCAGCTCGTGGATTTGGGCTGACGGAATCACAGAATCTTCAGAGTTGGAAGGGACCTCTAGAGATCATCTAGTCCCACTCCCCTGCTAGAGCAGGATCGCCCAGAGCACATCCCTCAGGGCTGCATCCAGGCGGGTCTTGCAAATCTCCAGAGAAGGGAACTCCACACCCTCCCTGGGCAGCCTGTTCCAGTGCTCTGTCACCCTCACCGTAAAGGAGTTTTTCCGTGTATTTGAACGGAACTTCCTATGTTCTAGCTTGTGCCCATTGCCCCTTGTCCTGTCGCTGGGAACCATTGAAAAGAGCCTGGCTCCGTCCTCCTTAAACCCACCCTTACGCTACAGTCTGTCTCAGTACTTGCACATTTTCTTGGCATAGTGTTTTTTGGTTTGGTTTTTTTTTTTTAATTTCAAGTCTCTGATTAATCAAAGTCATCCTCAAGAGTTATGCCTTTTTTTCAAACGTGAGCAAAGAGGCTGTTTCTGATTTGGGGGGGTAGTGCAAAAAACACACGGATTGGTATGAGTTTAGTTTTCTTATTTTTATGTGCTATACTGTGAATATAAAAGCACCAGTAATAATAGTAAAATAAAAGCAAATGTTATTAATATCCTATTAATTTAACAGATGGAAATGTAATCTTTTTACTAACAGATGGAGTCCAGATTCTGTGTAGTAAGTATTTCAGAAGTAGTTTGACATTTGAACAGGAAATGGATCAAGTGGATCTCTTCAAAAAATACACAAAAGAAAGAAGGGCTTCAAAAATAGTACTCTTTCCAGTCTGATACACAACTAATGTATCTTCAGTCCATCTTTAGTGAATGAATAAATAAAAGGACCCACCGATTAGGAGATATCTGTTCTATCTAGGTCTCAAAGTGTTTTATTACGTCGCCACATCAGCATCCCCATTTTTGCTGGAATAACTGGGCTCTGGTGGTATGAAGTACCCTTCCCAAGGTTGGCTTCTGCAGCACCATTAAATGCTTGTTCTGGAATGTGTAGTATTGTACCGTAGTCGATGCCAGCCAGATAAAATCGCTAAGTGTTAATTGCATTCACTCATCCATTTAGAAATGAGCATAAACAAATGCATCTGAAGCAATTAGTATCCTAATGTAAGAACTCACAAAATACCATGATAAAGGTATTGATTTTAAATATAAGCCAGCAGAATATTTATAGGAGCTGAAAAGCGAATTAAACCCTTTATCCATGTGTTTGGGTTTTTTTTGGTTTTTGGTTTTTGTTTTTTTTTTTTAAAAACCAGCCAAAAATACCCCCACAAAACAAACTGACTTACTTTTTTTCCATTTACTCCCAAAATGCAGATCCAGTTCTTTGGTAAGAAGTTCAGTCTTCAGCAAAAATCCTTTGCTGATTTTGGACTGAGTTTATTTATATTTGTTTTAGACATGTTTGTCCTTGGGGTGAGCCCATCTGTGATGAGAATTCCAGACTTTGGGGAACAAAATGCAGAGGAAGCATTTCACAACTGGAGAGAGCAGAGCCGGGCAGAGAAGGCGCTACTCACATGCAGCTGGAGCGCCCCCATCCACAGGCGTTCAAGGCCCTCGTGATTTTTACTCTCTTTATCATCGGCAGTGTTAAGGCCTCCATTCTGAGGTCATAAAGATGTGTATAACTGAAATGAGTACACTGAGTTATTTGGGAGACGTACCCAAAGGGGGTTAACTGCCTGAAAGGAGAAATGAGGTCGTGTATTCGTTGGACAGCCTGAAATCCTTTGACTAGAATATTTTGTGTAAACTTTGTGTATGTTTTATGCAGTTGTCACTGGTAAATCCTTTAGAATCAAAGATAACAATGAGAGTGAGTGAAGAGACTTTATTTTTATATGTAAATTACTATGTTCTTATGGGTGCCAGGAATGTTGCATTGCACAATTCCTACCGCACTCAGCACGAGCCCTTCGGTTACTATGTTTAGTGAAGTAGCAATCTATTTCGGAAAAAGGGGATGGCATTAAATTTCAGAGATTAAACATTCGAAATCATGCAAATTAATTTGTAATAACTCCATGTGAATCTTCCATAACATGTTTGCGTTTTGAAGTATTCTGAAAAGTCTATAGCCCATCTTTTGTTTAAGTTGTGAGCAGCAGCTCGGCTTTTGCAGCCTGCAGGCAAACGCAGGGTTAACAGTTCAGTTCTGGTTTCAGTCTTCGTTGTAGACAGACTCTGTCCCATCACCATTGCACACAGAATGATTTAGACTAGGATCTTGGTTTTTCAGTGCCACTTGTGTAATTAGGGCTTAAAAAAAAAAATCCATTTAGGAATGGGGTTGGCAACACTATAATAAGGAAGAAAGCACCTAATTTGTCAGATACTACTGAGAATAAGTTGTCAGAGATTGAGGAGGCCAGCTGAGTTTCTGGACTTTCTTCCCAATTTTTTTGAGTCCCTAGAGCAGAGTTGAGGTGAGTCTGGAGCCGTTTGGTTAAAACGCAAACATTTGTAGGTTTTATATATTTGATTTTCTTTGTATGTTCTATTTGCTGCTGCGATGGCTGCATTCCGGCTCCTCCCGGATGGGTCGCACTGCCCGCCAGTGTCTGGGACAGACTGGTCGCGCTGCCCGGCACGGAGGGCGCACTGCCCACTGCCCGGCGTGGGCCCTTCTGCCGGGGCGCAGGGGGGATGCCCAGGGACGGCCATGCCCTGGGGTCTGTGAGAGCGCCCTGTGCCCGGTGACAGCAGCCTTGGTGCAGGGCGATGGCGGGCGGAGGGCTGGGAAGGGAAGGATGGGATCGTTATGCCATGAGTTCCTCCATAACCACAGGTCTGAGAATGAGCTAGAACAGGCAGGGACAGGGGGTGGAGGAGTGTGTTCAGAGAAGCACTGTGGGGGAAAAAAGACTGAAAACTGCTTGACTGGATGTTTTAAGTACCTTTTGGTCTTAGAGACTGTGAATAAATGGAAATTCATTAGTAAACATTCTTGTCTGTAACATTCAGCTTTGCCTCAAGCTTTCAGAAGTCTTAAGTGTGTTAATACACATTTCCAGGAATGCTGAAAAATAAGGATCAGTGGTGGCCTTATGGTGAAAAAGTCAGCAATTAGAGTCTGTAAAGCTGACAGAGTAGAGAGCAAGTCTAAGCTAAAGAAGGTCTATCATTACATATTATTATTGGCTTTCAGTTGTTGCAGGCTTAACTGAGAATGCTCAAAGTACTTCTTGGTCCAGTATGTTTCCAAATTAATCCAAGCCTTGGTAATGAGGGTAATGACCAGGGGAGTAACTTATTATAGGTTTTTTCTTTTTTTTTTTTTTTTCCCCCTCTTCTCTTTTTACAGTCTGAAGAATATTTCATATTAAAACCTACTTAGAGCTGAAAAATTTCCAATACCAAGCAAAGTTTTCTGGTGCTTTTTAAAGTTTGGAATTGAAAATGTAGTGTTGAGGGAGAGATGAAATGAATATTCAAAAGGGGGCTTAGAGCTCCAAATATAGATGTATATATGTTATACTGTTGTCAGTTTGATTTTATAATTCTGTTTCCTGTTCATTTTATATTGGCTAAGTATGGGGAAGCTCACAAAGCTCCCTGTTCCAGTCCATTCTGCCTGGCTGCAGTAATGACTGACCAACTAGGGGCCAAATGATACAATTGAAAATCTCTTCCTGTGTTTATTAGGAGAACCAACAAGAGTGGACATGCCAGTACTGTTAAAGCAATGGACTGTGTCTCGGGAGGCCTTGGTTTAGTTTCCATTTTAGGGTCCAAGCAAGTACACCTCTCTCAGTGCCACGGTTTTATATACGTAAAGCGAATACTTACTATTATTGCCTGTCCCTAGACTGTAAAAGGCAAAACAGGTCTCTTATGTATTTATAGTACTTCTGGAATGCACTTCAGTCTCATCTGTGATAGCTGAGCAGTGATGGTGTAAGGTAACGATCCTTTGAGTGTTTGGTTGTGCTGGCCCACATATCATGGATTTGCAGGGGAAAAATGATGGGTTTTCAGTGTCTGATATGGCGTCTGATATCGCTTTTGTCTGTGTTCCCGTGGGCGTCATGGCGTGCATCTGATGCAGCGGTGCTGTGCTAAGGCCAGACACGTGGTTTCGCCTTCCTACTGTTACGCTTGGTCACCTATCTCAAACAACTGCTTGCTAGATTTAATTAGCCTAGAAAAGCAAAGAAAGGAAGGACAGGGAAAGTAAAAGTTGGGAAATGGCATTTATTTTTTGCTCTGAGATCTATATCATCCATGGCTGATTATCATCGTGTACTTCTGAAATGGAGATTACAATTGTGAAAATACATAGTACAGGTCTAACTCAAATGTGAAATTAGAGCACAATGCCTTCAGGAAGTCAAAGGATGTGTGAATAAGGTGCAGGAACCAAACCTTTACAAACAAACAAAAGTTATTGAGTGTAATGGTCTCGGTTGTTACTGTCTGTTTGATGGGGTTTTTTTCCCCCCAGAGTATAATGATAAAAATGTGACGTGAAGTAGCTTTTTTTTTTTCTTGGGGAAGGAAAGAGTAAGTGACCTTGCATTACTGCAGAGCTGCTGACACGCAACGGAATGCTTTTTGTGTTAGACTACAGGATAAATTTGTCATTTTATATTAGAATTTTACTATGCCAAAAATACAGCCTAGTCAGAAAGCTGCATGTTTCAAATTTGCTTTTGTAATCTTATTTACATTAACTTGTGCTCATGAGTATTCTCCCTGAAGTCTGTGGTATGAATCCAGTCTTAATGAAATTATTTGTTGTTTATTTTTACTCATCTGGTAATTATACTTTGCTGTCTGATTCTTTTGTGACCCTTCAAGCAAAAGACTCAAGAACAGAAATAAAATCTTCTTTGCTTCTGCACTGGAGCCAGTTCTAAAGAAATGAAGAGTTCTTGTATCCTATTTAAAAACATCATACAATCTGGCAAGGAGTATTCATATGGCATTATGAAGGTTGCTTATGTAGTTCAGATTTTTAAATAAAGATGGGACTACGCATTAAAGCTATTTTTAATGAACAACGGTGATCTAATGTTGTAACTAGTTGCATCTGCCAGTAAGCCTAAAAGAATCTTTGATAAATTGAGATATCCACACACACAAATACAAGATTGATAGAAAAACTACTAAGCTGTTATTAAAGTCTAGAAATAAAGCATAATATCATTTACATACAGTAAATACACAATATAAATATATAGTATTTAAAACATATTTTACTCTTGCTACTTAAAAGCAATAACAGAACTTTAAAAGAATTTAATCAACAGGAACGTATTCAGGAGGACTGCAAAAATTGCAAATTTTGAAGCATAAGTGTTGTTTTTCCAAAATTGCCGCTTCATATTTTGTATAAAGTTTGCAGAGGATTAAGATGAAGTTTATTTTCTGAGGCACAAGAATTGCTCTGCCATCTCCCCCGTCCTACTGATATTACTGCAAATTTTACACCGTCTTCTGTTCTTTCGTGGAAGTGATCAGAAAACATCCATCCATTTTCCAGACTCTGGCTATTTGTACTTATTCGTGCAAAGCATTTTCTCAAGATGTTTCAAAAACTAAGGTCTAAACTTTGTTTAAGCAAATTAATAACATTAAAAAATTATTTGTATAGTCACTTTACTGTGGGGTTTGTTGATCCTGTTTAATATAAAATGCTCGTTGCTGATTAAAGCTTAAATCAGGGGAGGGGAAAAAACCAGGAACATCCTAAGAGATTGTTATTTTTGTTCCCCACGGGGTTGGTCAGCGATGTTAGCAGAGTTCTGGGCTAGAGCTTTTGTTGTGTTTGTTTGGGTTTTTTTAATCTTTGCCGTGGAAGAATTACGGGAAGTTCGGTCAGCTCTTGTCTCGCAGACAAAGTAGTACCTATTGTTTGTGCTGATAATCTGTGGCATTTGGAGTAGTTTATTTTTAAATGGTCTTAAACTGTGCAGTAGCACAGTCTACTTTATTGCAGGCAATATAGAGAATTTAGAGGTTTTTTTTCAGTAGAGTACTGTATATCAAAGGTCCAGAATTCTAATAAAAAGTATTAGACTTAAAATAAAAAAAGTAAAATATTTTTTTCTTAAAAAAAATCCAAAAGAAAAAGGTGTATGCAGGTAATTCCCTTACAATTAAGACAGACATGTATCTCCTGTTCCACGATACGTTACTTCCTCAGTAGGGTGAGACTGACAACTTTATCACACTGGGGTCAATCATGAAGGTCTAAAGACCTTCTCTGAGAATCTCAAAGTGGAAATGTTGATTTATTGAATGGAAGCTTTTTTTAAATGTTCCAATTTTGGTCATTTGTTACAACCCAAACTGGATATCAAGTCAAATAGATGTTTACAACCAATGCAGGTTGACACACTAACGTTTTCCCCCACTGAAAATTTGCTTTTGAGGTATGTGAAAGGTCTTATTTGAAGATTCTAATTTTCTTTAAATGCTTGATTTTTCTTTCCTTGTGGAAAACTTTTACAAATGAAAACGCAATCAGATTTTGACTCATATTTAAGTTTTGTAGTTGTAAGATTATTTTTTGAAGGAGTAGAAGACCTTTGAGCCGCACCAGTGGTTTCGCTGACTTGAACTTTAGATGGATATGTACAATTTTATCTGGACTGTAGAATTAGGCTAGCAAAACAGTATGCAGGTGGTAGCTTTTCTTCTGGTCTTAAATATTTTATGCATGACATATAATGGAGTTTATCGATTAAGTGGCTATCTCAAATATAATAGAGGTGACTTGCCTTGATTCTTTCTATGATTGCATAACTCAGTTTAAGAATCTATGAATATCTTCAGAAAAGGAGGAGGGGAAGATGAAGTCAAAGGACTGACAATTTATATAGTGTGCTCAGAAATTGAATAAGTAGAAACCCTGGATGGATTTAAAGAGTATTAATGGAGATTTTATCAACCCATTTAAGATCTTGCATCTAATCAACTGTGAATTAGTCTCAAAGGCACTTGGTTGACAGTGACCACGTGCAAAATAGTTGCTGTGAGGAATATAGTACAAACTATTTCCACAAATATTGTTGGCTCAAAAACAGCTGTGGGAAAGTATAAAGGAAATGTACTTCGGGGAGAAAATTCTGGTTTCTGCTCCCACTCCAGATTATTTCACCCTTCAGTACGTGTAGGGTCCCACGTGGTGTAATTGTTCCATCCTCTTGAAGCTTAGAACCAGGGATCTTTTCCAGTTAGATTATTTCCTTTCCGACATGATTTGGTGTTTTCCTCTCATTTTCATTTCTTAAGCTGAAATAAAGTTATTGTGCCACTTATGGGCATGGGACGAGTGAAAAAAGTGTATGTGCTCATAAAGGGGTCCTAGTGGAAATCAACAAAAATTATAGAGGTAAATGTAGTTTTGGTAACCACAGCCACCTCTAAGAGATTACTTCACTGATTTTTTTAAAATGTCTCATTTCCTGTACAATGATTCCAGTGGAGGAAATGGAGCTCAAATGTTTTGGTTCTGAGAATTTTTTCTTCCTTTGGAAATTTTGTAACACACATAACACATGCACTTTTATTCCCATTGTTACACAATAAAAAGGGAATGATTACTGATTTCCTGGTTCACTACCAGTAGGTTTTTGTCCCGAAGCATAGACTGTTAATTATGTATACTGTTGGTAGAGGTTCACTTTTCTTGTACAGAAGGCTTAAATTCTTTTCCTTCCCTGGCCGTTAGATTTGTAGGATGACTTCTAGGTAAAGCGTGCAGTGAATATCCAAGTAACTCATCTTTAGTCTATACTGCGATAAACCTCCTTGCTCTAGGGGTATTTGAGAGTTCTTTCTTGGCTTTTTTTTTTTTTTTCAGAAAACTTTTTTTTCCATTTAGCCTTACCTTCGCCTTTACTTTAGATCATAAGGTCATCTTGTGTTAAGCAAAGGATGGTGTAAACATAATTCTGAAGATGCGCACATGTGATCAAGACGTGGTCAAGCATCTAACGAAAAGTTCCATATGAGAACGGAGCAGACCTCAAGTAAAACCTCAGCCGAAATGCACTAGTAGTGTGATCTGTCTTCAGCATCATGGGTTGCTTATCCGCCTGTAATTGTACAAGAAATTCTTTGGGTTGGTAACCATGTGTTTTCAAAACTGCAAGGTACCACCACTTAATAACAATTTTCCTGTTAATTGTGTTTCTGCTAATAGCATATGACTAGACTGAAAAATTTAGGTAGTTTTAATCAATAGTGCCGCCTTTCGCACTGTTTTAAAGATGCAAGTGCTTTCTATTTTAGAAACTGAATTAATTTTACAAGCCTAAGATTTTTCATCTGTTTAGTTCTTGTTCTTGTAAGTCTTGTTTCCAGGGCAGCGTGTGTAACTTGAGGATTTTAGGCAAACCCGTGCTGTAGTTGGTATCATCCCTGTTGGACGCGCAGTGTTCGCCAGCGGCAGCGCGCCCAACGCCCTGCTCCTGTCCAGCGCTCGCTGCCTGGCGGTTCCCACAGTTCCAAACGGCTTCTCTGGGAATCGCGTGCTCGTGCCTGAAGCAAACGCTGGGTTTGCTTTATTCCGTACAGTTATCTCATGGAAGCCCCTGGTGCCCGTTCCCCTGGCCCTGTGGCACGGCAGCCGGGGGGTTTGCCGGTGCCGTGGGGGCGGGCGGTCCGCCGGGCTGCTGGGTGGCAGCGTCGGGCAGGCCGCGCCAGGGCACCGGCCTCGAACGCGTGAGAATCCATTGAAAGGCTTGCGCAGGTTAGTTGTCTTGCTTAAATATAGTTTTCTTTACTAAGTAGATTTTTTTTTTTTTTTTTTTTTTTTTTTTTTGGCCACTCCATTACTGACAGCTTTTTTCTCAAGGGGCAGCTTTCTCGCACTGGGGCTGCTAAATTACCCGATGTATTTTGATTACTTAGGTCCAGAAGAGCTGCCTCATTGTTTGGGCTCATGTCAGTGAAGAATTCAAAGCAATAATGTTGTTAGGCAGTAATTTCTCTATATTAAAATAAACGTTAAAGCCTCTTAAAAAGAAAATAAGGAATACCACAGATTTAAGAACTACTGTGTGATAAGGCCTCAGGGGAGACCTGTCGCTCTCTGCAGCTCCCTGAAAGGAGACTCTAGTGAGGGGAGTCGGTCTGTCTCCCAAGTAACAAGTGATAGGATGAGAGGAAACGGCCTCAGGTTGCCCCAGGGGAGGTTTAGGGTGGATATTGGAGAAAACTTCTTCACGGAAAGGGTTGTCAAGCATTGGAAGAGGCTGCCCAGGGAAGTGGCTGAGTCACCATCCCTGGAGGGATTTCAGAGATGTGTAGATGTGGCACTGAGGGACATGGTTTAGTGGTAACTTGTCAGTGCTAGGTTAATGGTTGGACTCAGTCTTAAAGGTCTTTTCCAACCTAAATGATTCTGTGATAGTCTTATGTCTAAATTTTGTCTTGTGTTCTCCTTAAAGTCTAACTAGCACCAGTTATATTTATACATGATAATGAATGCATTGATATGTACTGCCCTTCACGTTCCAGTTGCAGATCTCTGCAGTGTTAGGTTTTGTCAGCATGGCAGTTCATTGTTATATGAAGTTCCTTTAGGGAACGCTGTATGAAAACCAAGGGCTATGTAAATCATAGCACAAGAGTGCAAATGGCTAAAATTCTGCTGTTATTAAATCCTTTATTTGTTTGTATGTGAGGAGTTATTAACAGCCATATAAATTGTTATGTTTAACAAAATACAAATTGTGATTTATGAAGTGGAATCTAATTTCTTTAGAATTCTTTCGAGATTTTAAGATCTTAAAGTATGATTTAGCCATACGTAATTATTAACATGTAATCAGGAATGTATTTGGAAGAATTTGTGTCTATTGCTGTTTGACTTTATTACCTCTCTGGATCTCCCTTTTGAAACAGAAGAGCTCATTGCTCTTCTTTGAACCCCAAAAGCTTTTCCGCAATAGTTTTCCTTGAAAGCGGGTCCAATGCATTGTCAGGAATTTGTATTTCCGTAGGGTTATCTCTAATTTAATTTAAGCCAACAAATTCTGCAAATTGCTGTTTGTCCTCAATCTCTTTCAGATGGTAAAAGGTGTCATTCTTGTTGACTTGTCTACTATTCAACCTAGAACAGTCTCAGGTTTAACAAAAAATGAGTTGCGAAGTTACACAGAAGCGTCTGTCCCTGTCCTGATTCAGCCTGGTGGGTGGTCTCTCAGCTGCTGAAGTTGATCACAAAGAATTAGACGAAGCAGTGTCAGACTTCACGTTGCACAGCGGCTGCAGAGCTCTTTAGTGTGTAGTCATTACACAATATACAAGCTGCTTATGGTGTCTTTTCATTGCTTTCTAGCAGTGCAGCCTGGCACAACTTCCAGATCAGCAAGGTCACCGTAGATGTTTGCCACAAGTAGCTTTCACAGAACTTTCACTAAACTTAAACTTTAAAAGCTGTCCTGAATTGAGATGTAAATCCTGGTCTAAACTTTTGTGACATCACCCATTGATTTAATTGGGTTTGGGCTAGTTCCTTAAATCTTGTGACAGCTATTATGGTGCATGCTTAAAAAAAACCACCCCACAAGCAAACCAAAAAACTCTTAAAAACTTGTCTTTGCATCACTTTACTGCCCCTGGATATTTCCAGGGCTTGCCTCCCATACATTTTTGCGTGCTAAAATATAAAGTTGTTGAAGCGTATTCTCTCAGAACGCTCTATTTCCATTTTGCATCTCTTAAGAGGTTCTCCTTTTCTTTTCTTTGAATGTGTCAACTTTGAGCAATATTGATGTTGATAATAAAACTGAGAAACTATTGCTGCAAGTGCATTTATATTTCATTCACACTTGACTTCTGCCTCTGCACCTACTTGGCAAGCAGTAGCTCATTTTCAAGACACTGATGGCTTACTACCAAGTTCTTCCCACGGCCAAGGAGCAGCAGTTGAAGACTGCGTTGTTTCAGAGCACTGGAGGTAATTGCTTGGTGACAGGCAGAGCTTAATGTGTTTGAACTGCCTAAGGGGATGAGCTGACTCTAAAGAACTGCAAAAATTACAAAACTCCATAAGCAAACAGGGCCTGGCCCCAAGATTACATTTCAAAGGGGTTGTGTGACCTGTCAGCTAGTGCTGGGATGCAGCATGGGAATCCCTATGTTATACAAAGGGACAAAATTAGGAATGCACTTTTGCATCCAGTGAGGATACCCAGAGGGAGCACGCATATTATGGAAAGCATGTGTAACGTGTCGTGAAAATGTGGAAAAAACCCAACTGGCTGCTTTCCTGCATGCCTGGCGGCCAGGTATTCAGAAAGGTGGGCACTGCTCTAATAAATAACGTATTCTCTGTGTGTTTAAAAGTGCTACGTACACATTGTACACATCATACACTCGGTCACTGCCTGCGTCTCTTGCATATGTGCAGTGTCTGTCCAGAGGAACACAATGCACATGAGGGTGATGCAAAGTCCCTCGCCTCTTGCAGGCTTTATTTGTTGGCGCCACGGAGGCGGCTACTCAGTGCTACGAGGCATCCAGACATTGTGAAATGGCCACATTCTCTCACTGTAGAAGTCCATCAGAGTGAGAAGAATAGCATTTCAGGAAGGAACTGGGCCTGAAGAAAGTAAGCAAGAGGGGTTGTGATTAAAATTAAGGGAGGAGGATTTAAAAATAAATAGAATGCTCTGGAAAATACATTTCCCAGAGCAAGAAGCGTTGTAGGCCAACTTCCCCACACCCCTGCCCCCGGCTGTGCTCTCTGTGGTCCATGCCCAGTCTTCTCGAGGCAGATTTCTTACTGCTACGGATTGCCAAAGGTGTAACAGCAGGAATATTCCCAGCACTGGCATAATTTAGAGCATTTACTTTCAAAGAAAATATTTTATTCAGGTGTCAGAAATCTCCTGATCTAAAGCGGGGGGGGAAGGGAAGGAAAAGGGGAGTTCGGGCTAATAAGCTGTATTTCATTGGTGATGAAGCATTTTTCTTGAGAGGACTTTTTTAAAGAAAAAAGTGTGGGAAAAATTGGAATCCAAACATGAACAAAGATAATTCAATTAACAGGCTGAATTAAAGACCTTAAGCATGTAGAAAATCCCTCTTCCAGACTGGCCCCACCACAAAAAAAGAGAAAGTTTCTCTAAAAGCCAGGTATGAGACCCAAGAACGGAGAAGCAACTGTTAGCACTTGGTTGGAATGATAGCTCAGGCTTTTATAATTGCTATCCTCACAAAAGATTGAAGCAGATTAAAAAAAAAAAAAAAAGTTGATTTAAGCTAAACACAACTAACCAGAACTAATTTTCTTCCTCCCCTCTCCCACTAAATCCTAACTTTATCCAGTTTCGTATCCTCAAAAGCAAAGAATTTTGTGGATTCTCCAATTTTTTGGATCGTGGTCCAGATGTTAGATAAAATTCTGATGGATGTTGTATAGACATTACTACACTTCTGAATAAGGTGAGGTGGGTCTGTACTGAGGCTTCTCAGAGATATTGATGAACTAATTGAGTTATCTAGCACTGATTCTGACTTTTCAGAGTTTTAATCAAATTTCGCTGGTAAGTTCTTTCTCCTTGAATCAGCATGCCAAGTATTAGCCTGCACTGTGTCCATCAGTCGTAAATATTCCCACAGCATGAAACAAACCTATTTTGTTTAAATGCAAATGAGTCATTGGATTTCATTACACAACAAATTTTGCCTTAGGTTATGTGTAGTCTTTGAAAGTGACTGTAATGTAGTCCAAGCTTTTAATATTCCTGTCTAGTGGTTCTTTTTATTATTATACTCTTCTTTTTTGTTTGCCTGAAGTGGAAGAGATTATCTGTACTCTAACGTAAGCCTTCAGAATATCCCACTATGGAAAGGTTATGGGACTGAGCCCTATTTTTTTGACAGAATAAATAACTTTTGAACAAAAGGCTTCACTATGTTGTTAGCCAGATTCTCTTACTTCCCTTGCACTGCTGTTTGTTAAGATGAAATGGATAATATTACCTTCGGTAGTCCAAGAGAAGGCAGCGGGTTGAGATGTAGCCAAAAATACCAGAATTAAGAAAATGAGATGTGCGCTGTTAGCCAAGGAAATTATTTTCTTGTAGCAGTGGGAACAGCAGCTCTCACCGAGAAACTAAGCCCAAACCTTTGGCAAAATTAGGATTAGCGGTTACAGAGCAGTTTCCAGCAGCAATGTGACTCAGGATTCCTGTAAGAATGGGAGGTCTGTTTAAATGTAACAGCCTGATAAGAGGACTTTTTGGTTTTGATCTCCCAAGAAATTTAATGGTAAACTCCTTGAGTGTTTTTTTAGGTCCATCTGTAAAAATAACGTAATTGGGATGGAGACTAAATTACAGCATTCTTCTTTCTTGTTCTATTACAGTTTTCTGACCCTAATTTCCTGCTTCCTTGCTTGGTTTGAATTGGACCAGTTCATGAGAAAATCTTCCCATAAGGCATAAATTCTGTCGAGGGGAGAATTCTTTGTAGATATTTGTTCTATGAATTGGAATAATAAACTATTATAATACTACTATGGATTTGAAAGCTACTTTGGTCAATAGCAGCAAGTCTGAAACTTTTTTATTTCATTATTATTCATTTTTCAGTTAATCCCACTGTGCTGTTTGAGATAATTCGTTTGCTCTGTGTTTTCCTTTGGTGAAAATGCAAACCCTTCTTGTCCTCCAAATGCACGCGCATCCTATGGGCTTGTGTTACTGACGTGCCTGTGCTTCAGCTGAAGCTCTGAATGGATGTTTCTGGAGAACACACCCTAAATGTTTTGCAAAGTACTTCATAAATATGTTTAGACATAATGCAGATTATTCTCAGTCTTGAATCAGTGATGTGAAGTGCATTATGTTCTTCATGTGAGAGACTTGGGGGTACTGAATTCAATACGGCTGTTCTTTGGTTGCATCCATGTAGGCTGTTGCTGGTATTGTTGGCTACATGTGCTAATATTCTGTAACATCTTATTCTGAGGGTTTGTATTTACTTTTGATTATTTTTTTTCTTTTTTTATCAGGTCAAAGAGTTTGACGTTTCTAGCACAAGAGCATATTATTTCCAAATCCAAAATTTTTCTTCTGTTTACATTTATGATAAACTTTCTGAAATCCTTTGCAGCATTTTTTAAAAGTTTTTTTGGTTTGCAGCTTTGTTAAGGTTATGACCAAATAACATAATTTAATCACCTTAAATTGTCTTTGAATGCTGATCTGAATCTCTTGTACACAAATCGGTAGTAATTGTCTTGGGCAATATATGTCCACATGTTTTGACACTCCCAATTAAATAAGCTGGGTGTATTGGGCGAACAGATACTGTATATATTAAAAAAAAAAATAAATCTAACTGCAGCTGCTTTTGTGACACAGCAGGTTTTTAATGCTCCCTTCAAAGGTGCCGCTGGGGAGCTTCTAGGCACTGCGTTATTTATGATGTTAATGTTGTGGTAACACTGGCTTCAGGGGAGGGACTTTTCAAAGCTTCTAGCTGCTTAACCGCACAAGGAATTTCATGCTCCCAAGGCCCTTAGCTACTTTTGAAAAATCACACCACATGAATGAACCTAACTGTGAGGACAGATACAAGACCATCATTTGGATTACATGGACCCACTTAGTGCAGAAAAAATACAGAAAATTTATGGAATTAAATTAAAAACGTTGACTAAGATCTGCAAATATCCATGGGTATCTCCATGGGTAAATCTTTGTGGATCTGGGTGAAGATTGCATACCAAAATAACTAAAAATAGTTACTAAACTACGGTTTTCTGGACAAAAATAATTTAGGTTTTGGATTCTGGTCTGAAGCCTGTTGAAATAAAAGGAACTTTGACTCTGCAAAGTATAATGCTTGGGGTAGTTTTTTAGATCCTTTCTTTCATTGAATAGTACAAGGAGGCTCAATAAAGTCTGTAAGATTAGTCATTTAGTGCCTCTAGGGATACCATAGTGATTAACAGTGAAAAATATCCTGATAAATAAAATAATAATTGTATCTTGAGTGACTAACAGTGTGTGTGGTTGGATATAATCTGGAGGGAATTTTCTAAAACACTGAGTGTCTGTTCTTGCAAAATTAGTCATACCCAGTCAAAACATTTCAGTAGTGAGTACAGGAAAATATATCTTATTTGCATTCATACGCAAAGCTAGCTTTTCTCATGTGCTTGTGCTCTTTAGTGACTAATCCAAAATCAGAACCTAAGTGTGAAAGAACAAGACCTCTCACTTTATATGTTCTACAACATGAGGATTTGGAAAAATAACAAAACACTTTTCAACAGACTTGTTAGATTGTTATATAAATTGGTACTTTTTCATCATTACACTCTTACATCTAATCTTCTGTAAGTGTTCTTGCTTATTCCTTTTTTTTTTTAATGAATGCATTTCTCAGTTCTGAGTTAAGGCTAGTCTTATGGTTTTAGGAGTGGCAGGTATTGTTACAAATACAGATGGTTTTGGTTCACTTCCAAAGTAAAAATTATTAACTAAGTGTTGGCAGCTGCATCTACCGTTTTATGTATATTTAAATCTATTTTATGGTAAGAGTTGTTTGTTCCACATACAAGGGTGGGAAGTGCACCTATACCCTGTAACCTGATCAACCTTTCAGAGGTCACGGTGGCAGTCAAGTCCTGGAAAGAACATTTTGACAAGAACAAAGCTGTTGAGGAATTCTCCTGAGTCCCGATGGCTTGGAATTGATATAATGCCAATACCTGCGATGAGTCTCTAAAACTCAAAAGTAGTCTTTATTGATTTGGTTATAGTGCTTTGTAGATTCTCCATAAACCTGCTTTTTGTGGATGATACGGGCAGGTGATGCTGGGCAGGCTCCTGTGGTGCCTTGGTGCTGGCAGCAGGCTCATCACAGGGCGGACGAGCGTTCAGAACTGCTCTTACACTTTAGACTTTGAATTGCCAAACTAGAGGCGAGTCTCCCCTACCCCTGAAAAACGCTGGTCAACAGTGTGGCAATTCCTAAATAAATTGCCTCCCTGACCCTGCTCGTGGTCTCCTTTGGAGCACCCCATTTAAGCCTCCAGCCGTCACCTTTCCTGGTGTAGAGTTCCACTGTGCGCTCATCCCAGGCTGAGGCCTTGGGCTCTACCCTCTGTTGTTCATTTGCCATCTCCTTCAGCAGGTCAGGTCAACACCTGCGGTTCCATTCTCTGCAGTTTTATAGTACACATCTTGTTTCTGAAAAGTAATATGTTACTTAAAACAAAACACTTCAGAGAAAGCAATTTTTAAAAGAGCAATCGGTCTGACATGTCTCCACATCCAGCTTTCTCAAATCAGTGTTCTCCCTCTGTAAATTTAGTCTTGTGCTATGTCAGGTGTTTTGAACACAGTGAAATCGCTCCCTCAACTCTCCTGAGTGGGGGTGAAATACTGAAAGACCCATCTCTTTTATTGTTACCACCATGCTTTAAATATCTAAAATGCCTTCATTTCCTGAAGGAGTCTTTCTTTAAGTATTTGGAAAACAAATACAATACCTGTTGTTGTAACATTCGCAGAAACTTCTTGTCCCTGAGGGGAGGGATGTGGGTTTAAGGTCTTCCTATGCCCTCAAATTTCATTTAATTTGATGCAGACATCAGGACGATAGTTCTGTATTCAAGATGCTAATACACTTGTATGTTTAAAAACATTTTTTTAAAACAGAGAGAATTTAATAGCAAAAAAATCAGTAGATTCCATGTCACTAATTTCTTTGAAGTTGTAGAGGTTTTATCACAGATTTTGAATTAATGTCTTCCAATGTGTAGAAATCAGCAGATGATATGACCTGTTGATTGGTTCTAAAATTGTCTTGACAAATTGCAATCTCATAAATATTTTGTTTACCTTGAAGCTTGTTCTGAACGCTGCTGCTTCTGCTGTCCACTTCTCAAAGCTTGCATTTCTTTTTTTGTGAAGTGATACTTAGCTTTGTAATAAAGACATGTTACAGAGCTGTTCTTAACCGTCCTTTGTTAGGCCTTTAAAAATTGAAAAGAATGCTGTTGTGAATTAATATGTTTGATGATTCCTCCTAGTTAAAAAAAGGAAAAAAAGTCCCTGTCTGGCATGAGTGTCTGTGATGTTTGCAAGGTTCTGTGTTGTTATGATGTAGAATGCCAGGGAAAAACCCATAAAGTGCTATTGCATGGCGAAATTAGAGACGGTTTCTTCAGGGGAAAAGGGGAGTTCCCCCACATATGAAGAGATTCAGCTTTTGAACAACTTAACTCTACGCTTCTCCTGTTCTTGTTGGCATAACATTAATCCCAAACTTTCGACAGTTGGGTTTGTAGATGTAGTCTTAGATGAATGATCACGTGACTATGAAATATAGTGTAGAGATGACCAAATTAGTTTTAAATCCATCAGCTTGGTAAGAGCCATTTTAGACACAGTAGTGTGTAACACCATGGAAGCTAATTCCCCCTTCAAAAAAGGAGTTTTATCTGGGTGTTTGTGCACACGAGGTAAGTTGGCTGACACAGCGTTGCTGTGGCTAAACCACTTTCATACTTGAGCTAGTCGACTTTAAATTAATTTCAAAGTTAATTCATCTGTCCCTAGGCTGAAAAGCAGACAGCATTGTAAGGAAACTGTAAGTACAGAACTTAAAGAAAAACAGAAGTAAAATGTCTACTTGGCAAGTAAAAGGAGTCTGCCCCACTGCGGGGAATGGAAAGTGATCATTACCACACATCAGCCATCTGATAGTTTCTGGATTTTCTTTGTGTGTTTGCTTATCTTGTTTGAGTTTCTGAAACATTTAGTTTATTTTATTTTTATAAAACTGCTTGTGGTGATCCTTGGCCTTGTTCATATGCTGTGGTAGCTCCTTGCTGCACTGGAGCCCTCCATGGGTGCTCAGTAGATGCTGTGATGTTCTCCTGGGAAATTTCGGTGGGCAGAACAAAGAGATGGCATGAGGCTTCCTCGAGTCCTGCCCTCAGCTCCAACTGTCTCTAGCGTGAAATATTCCGTAGAGCTAGAGGTGATGAGAGTCCTTCCAGTGCAGATAATATGCGTTTAATTTTCAGTAAAACCTGGCAACAGAGGAAGAGACTGCATGGTATAAGAATAAATTGTCATCACTCCAACTGGAGCTTTTTCTTTAGACAACTTTTGAAGTGCCTGTCACTTAAAGATCTTCATGTACAGTTTCTTTTTTTCCTAAAAAGGTACACGATGGTGCTTCTGAAAATAAGCAACCTTCCAGTGTTTTTAGAGCAAAAAAAGATTTACAAATATCTCCTTCAGCAGATTATATTTATCAGTTTTCCAATCTCTCTTCAAGATGAAAGGTGAAGGGGAAACAGTCTGACTTGAAACAAAGACATAAACCCTATCTTGTCTTTGAACTGTTTGCCAAGGAAGTAATGGGCTTACGGGGTTTACATGTGCAGTGCTGAATTTGCTGAGAACAGCAGCTTTTAATGAAGCATACAAAAATATTTGAAATCTAGATATATTTTGGTATGGGGAGGAGAAAAAGTATTTTTGTTTGAACAAACTGTAATTCTGGAATGCTTCTAAGTGTTCACCTATTCTGTAATATGCCAGAGCTGTTTTCTACATGTCTGTGTACCTTTATGTGCTTCAGTTTCAACTGAGCCTTGTATTCTAGAAGTCATTGCTTATATTTTGAAAATTAAAATAATTGTAATAGCCCTAAAATATGGCTTTAATCTACTAAGAGAGGCCATACATGGATTTTAACTTCTTGCTTCTGGTGAGGTTGAATTTTTAAGCATTCATTTTCCAAATACACCGGCTGGTGCATAACTTCATATGTGAAGCTATTTCCGTTGATTTCAACAGGACCATTCGTATGAAGAAGGTATGTGCATGGACGTTTGTAGGATCAAAGCACCATTAAAAACAAAACAGGCAGATAAATGTCATTACAACCACGATGGTCCAGCAGTTCTGCGCTGATGTATTTGTAGAAGATAGAAAAAATTACTAAAAATATATATTCAGAAAAGATAGGACCTGTCTCAGAAAATTTGAAAGCGTCATATATGAAAGCATCATGTAATAGGGACTCATAATAAGAAAGTCAGATTATTTTGCTGTAGAGCCTTCAGCTGTATAGTAGACCAATACCTTCCTGTACTGAATACGTGTAATAGACAGCCATGGAAGGACAAAAGGTCCCGTTAGGTAGACAAACTGGGAGCACAAGTACGTCACAAAGATTATGAGAAGCACAAAAGTTAAAGTTCTTACCAAGGAAGCTTTCTAAGCAGTGAGAAATTGTGCTAGGTCTCATACTGAAGGAGAAACGTAGGGAAGTGTTTAAAGCCGATTACTGATATCGAGACAGGCATTCACATAGCCAGGATCCATAAAGCGAAGTTACTGACCTAAGAAATACGAAAAAAGAGCTTCCATGGCCCCCTCCCTTTTTCCTTCTCTTTTCCTATCTCTATTCCAAAAAACACACAGTGCTTAACTTTTAAGAAAACATCGATACATACTTCAGCAAACTGCACACGTCCATTGTACGGAAAGCCCCAAATAGTTACTTTTTGGGTTCTGCTGTGCTTAAACAATCAGATGGCCAAAGAGCACGCAGAGTTAACGTGACGCGGCCAGAAACCTATGTGTGCTCTACCAAACAAGGTTGTTTTAAGGGGAAAAATGCGCCTCCCCGCATGGCATTTAGGATACTTAGACCATACTGAAAGCTGCTCTCCCCTGCTCCTCAGTGAGGTGCTGTCCTCTGCTCTAGCAGATGTTCTGCAAACACAGCGTTGTAACACGTAGCAGATCGTGACCCGTTATTTCAGGTGTTGCGTTAGGCACCCTGTTTCTCCATCTCAGTCCCTACAGTCACACTTGAGCCGCCCTGCGGCTGATGTGAACCAGAAGTCTAGACAGAGGCTTTTTTAATCGTGGCAGTTTTCTAATTAGTTCTTCGGTTTACAATCTAATCTGCTTACAACAAGGTAGTTTTAATACTCATTGCTAAGCCATCACACTTTCTTTTTATGGAAGACTATTGAAATTTCTCAAAAATTCTAGTATTGCAAATGTTCCAAGACTAATCTGCTTTGTGATTAACAAACCTCCTGGGATTAGCCAAAGTCTGAAATCTTTGTTCCCTTTCCATTTATGAACTCACAGGCTTCATGCAAGAGAGAAGCACAACAATATGGATTTCTTTGTTTTCCCTAATACAGTTCAGAAAGCTTGTGAATGAAAAACTGTTTGTACTCTCATGGGACGTGGGACAAGCATTGTAACATATGGTGGCCACATCAGCTTTTCAGACCCAGCAGCAGCACAGTGCAGAGTGAAGCTGTACCAAAAAGAGTGTTTCTTAAAGCATTGTCGTGATTCTGTTGTCTTTATCCTCCTAAGACTCATCTTTCTCACCCACTTGCTTATTGGCACCCAGGTTCATGAGAAGAGAGAAGCCTTGAAATAATACTTGATATGAATAACATTTGTTGTCATTTAAGACCATTCTAGTAGCCAACATGGAAAACAATTACTGCCTTTCTTCTTGCAGTAGCATAAACGTAGCTGAGAAGTGTTTCCACGCGTGTCTGCCCCCAGTTGTCTATTCTTTACATTAAACCAGCTTTTCTCTGCCTGCAGACAGTTTGTGAAATAATTATGTAGACAGTATTTTTTAAACCAGCTATGCACATATTCATATGGATACAAGCAAAGCAGAGGAGAACAAACGGTATTAATTAAACTAAATTAATTAAAGGTTAGTCTAATTTTTATTTGATTGAAAGTGGAGACTAGCACGGGAGCATTGCACAATAAATCCAAGAAATTCTGCATAAGGATTAGCTGATTCTTAGACTGGAAAATGTGGAAAAGCATGGGCAGAACACCTCCAAATTCTCCCTCTGCTCTCACAAGCATGTTTGCAAAGATGCTTGACCACTTCTGTTGTTCTTCTGGGCTCTTTCTTTTCTTGCTGAGCACTCTTTTTAGACACAGCGCTGCCGAAGAGGAAGGATTACTTCCCGCATCTTTCAAGCAATAATATTATCCAAACCTGTCAACGCTCATGGTGTTGTTTTGGTGCAAGTGCGATGTTGTCAGTCCCAGGTTCAGTTTGTGACCAGGTACAGTCCCAGGCTCTCCTTTGCAGTATGCCAACGTGCCCAATTATTTCCCACCTTCTGAGGTGGCAGCAACACAAAGAACTGTAGAAATCCCTTCTGTCCCTTCTACAGTGCTTTCATGTCCCTAGGGAAAAAGCCACCCCCTTTTGGGGAGCTAGGGTTTGTGGTAAAGACAAGACTGATGGTTCATTTTGACACATTTTGATCAAAGCAGTTATAAAGTACTTTTTTGGTTTGATGCATCTTGTTCTGAGTTAAATGCATTCATGCAGATAAGCCGTAGGGCATGCAGGATTAGGCCCTAGTGAGGATTTGAATGAACGCTGGGTAAAGTCAGGAAAGATTCTGTTATTTTTCAATAAGTTTTAAATTAAGTCTCAGTGGAAACTTATGTTCTAGGCAGCCCTACGCATCAGAATTTTACTGCTCCTTTGTTTCTGTCAGTGCAGCTGAAGGCTGTCTGCGTGCAGAAGGCTGCCAGATGGTCAACGAAGAGGCTCTTACCCCGTATTCTCCCCACTTCTGAGTTCACATTTGGGAACATGAGTGGGATCCCAAGCTTAGGCTCCTGCAGAGGCCACCTACTGCTCGGGGACCTGAAGTACTTAGAGACAAGGAGAGCCTGAGAGCGCTGGGTTTGCTCAGCCTGGAGCTGAGGCTGCAGGGGCCGTCGACGCGATGGGGCCGTCGACGCAGAAACAGACTGTGGTGGTTCTTCGAGGCACCCAGATGACCAGGAACAGACACCAGTTACAGCAGGGAAAATTCTGACTAGACAGAAGGAGAAAATTCTTTCAAGTGAGGGTATTCAGTCACTGGAATAGAGCCTGAGAGAAATTGTGGCATATTGGAGGCTTTCAGCTGGACAAGGTCCTGAACAACCTGATTTAAAATTGAAATTTTCTCTGACTTTGAAGTTAGCTGTGAAATTGGACCAGATGATCTTCAGAGGTTTCCTCTGAAATATATACTATTTTATAATTCTGACATGAGCAATGCATGATAAAGGATCTTTAGAAAGATTTTCCTTCTACCAGTCTGGTTCACCACATGGTCCCACAGACGGGTGCATAAGCACAGCTGTAGAGACAGTAAACTGTGACGTGGAAAAAAAAACGAGGATCAGGATGGAAAGGGAGAAACGTAGTAATCAAAGGAAGCCTCCTAGATGCCTGCGATGCCGGACACATCAGAAGTGGGAGTGTGTCACCAGGCGCTCCTGGCATCTGTCCTCGACTTCTGCTTTGTGGCAAGAGTGCCGCCACACTGCTAACAGTTTGTGGATCACCTTCTTAATGGACACCATATGGGAATAAGAGGTCAGACAAAGATCGTCCTGTGCAGTACTAATTGCTTAAATCTGGAGAGCATGTAGGCACTGAGAGCTCTACACGGAAAGTCAGGAATGGTGGGATAGATCAGTGCCGCGTACAGAGGCCGGGTTGATCAGCGTCAAATGTCTATGGCCCAGCTTTGGTACAAAAAAAATTAAAATCTTAATCTTGGCTTCTGATAAAATGTTTCCCTGTCATGCTTCTATCAATCACATCAGTGCCTACCTCGTAATTAAAAGTGCAGCAATGTGTAATCCTATAGCTCTGTATTTGAAAGACAGACAGGAGAAAAAATACTGCAGCAGTCACAGTGGAGAGGGGAAGAGAGCACATATGGAATGCACATGTAGGTAAGTGCGGGGGGAGCTTATTGAGATTCTTGCAGAAATAGGGAAGTAACTGAAAAAACTGTTGTAACTACTAAAAGCTAGCAATTCCCATTATGAATCCAAATTTTTTTTTTTTAAACAAGGTAATATATCAGAGCGTCTGTTCAGCCTTTCGGTCATTCTTGGACTTTAACAAGCTAGGGCTCAATGCAGGACGTGCGGACTCTTCTTGGAAGTAATACTAGGACTCACTAAAAAGCCTACACTGTGACTCAAAATCATAATTTCTAAGCTATTATATTCCGGATATCTTTACTGGTATGCCCATGAACACAGACTATGCTAAACCGATGCTGGGATGTTGCCTGCCTGGGCTTTTGTCTGTTAGGGTAAGAAATTTTTACGCCTGGACAGAAGTCTGCTCTGCCGCTGTGCCTGGTGGAGGAAAGCCGAATTTCTCCTAGTTTGTGCCCTTACTTGGGAGAACTTACTTGAGATGAATAAAAAAGTCGTTGCATAGGTGTCAGATCCTCATGGAGATGAAATGACGGAAGTGTTGAAAGTTGTTGCAACTAAACGTAGTGAGGTGAAAGCCGTCTTCAGGGCTCCATTTCATGGCTACCTTTGATGAGCATAGAAGTGCGTTCATTTTAACAGTTTGCACAAATACAAGCTCAAAACCCGAGTTTTGATCACAAGTTTATTTTTAAATAAAATTGTCATAGAAAAGAGAGATTCTCAGGGGATTTTCAGTGCAGTCCTATTAAAATCTGTGCAGTTATTTTAACTTTATAGCAAAATAAATTAAAAGCAGAATCCAGTCCCCAGCATCATGCTGTGACTTTCTATTTTAGATGAGATTCAGCAGTAGGCTAAGTTGCTGTGGTATCTAAAAGCTCTGCTGTGAAGTTCCTAGGGTTGATCAGAAAAGGAAAAAAAAAAAATATTTTTTTTCTTAATTGAAACAGTTTGTAGTCATTTGTAAGTGTATGATTAACTTTTTTTCATCCTTTTCCCCATTTTTCTCATCCCTCTCTCATCTTCATGGTTTTAAAGAAAGGCCAAAAAGAGTGGCTCAGAAGAGCAGATAAAGTAGCCATTTCCTCAGGGGTTTTTTGTTGTTGTTTTTTGTTTTTTCAAGGAAAAAACCCTGCAGAATACCGGCAGTGGCAGGCCTGGGAGCTTTACACTTTGGCGTGGAATAGCTACTTTATTGCGCCAGAACACGGAGATAAAACTGCTGTGGACTTGGTGGCTCTTCCTGTCATCTGCGATTTTGGGGTTTGATGCTGTCCCTAAAATAAGCGTTACAAAGAGTGATACTTCCAGTAACTAAGCCTTACCAGAAGTATAGCTGAAAATGCAACTAAATGGTTATTCCCCCCGCTCTGTGTGCTAGCAAAGGCAGATAATTTCTTATTGCTTCCCCAAACCAGAATGGAAGAGAATGAGTGGGCAGAAAGAGGAATGACAGAAAGCGGGAGCAGGATAAGTGTATGTTCTCCTCTGTTACCGCGGCTGCTCGTAGCCTTCCATCCGTTCCCAGGGCAGCCACAGGACTGATAGTCACTGGCCACGGGCAATGAGCCTAAAGCACCAGCCACTTTGGGAGAGGTTTTCAAAGGTACAGCCGAAGATGGGTTGGCTGAAAGAGAAGGTAGTGTCACTAGCAAGTTATAGGATCCAAATGCAATTTTATTTTTGCCTTTAGTAGTTTTGTTTCAGGTCGTCCATGCTGTGGACTCTTTGGTTAGGCTCATCCTTCTGATGTGCGTCTACATATTTTTCCTGCTAGTCTGTCTTGTTTAGTAGATAGTAAACACAAAAAAAACCAAACATTTTTTCTCAGAATGCGTGTTGGGGTCAGTCTGAATGCTCTTTTGTAAGCATATCTGCCCTTTTCCCCTTTCACATTTCCAAAGCCATCACTTTTTTCTTTTTTCTTTTTTCTTTTTTTTTTTAAATAAAACTAGAATAGAAATGCTGGCTTCCTTTCATATTCCTAAAAAAAAAACTTGTGAAAAAATACTACATAAAAACAAATTTTGTATTCTCTTGCTTCCTAGGTAGAGGAAGAGGAGAAAATGGAAGAATCTGGGCTTCGTTAATGTATTTTTGGGGAAGTGCGCGATTTCCAGATCTTTGACAGGTTATGGATTATTTTTTTCCCTAATTTTATTTGGATTCCTATTTTGGCTAGTAATTCCTAAGTTTAGACTGAACCTGAACATAAATTTTGGTACTCAATGTGTAAGGGGTGTAAGCAATTTCAACTAGTTCGTTTTAGAAGAATTCTTCCGGAACGGTCATTTTGCTCCTACTGAATGAGATGTATTTGTTTTATCAAGAGTGTTTATGAACGCAGGTCCTTCCTCCCAATCAAGGTTGCTCAGAAAATGAGTTTATTAGTGATGGCTAATTCTTACTGTGTTTAGTGGAAACACTAGAATTCTGTTCTGTGTCTGGCCTTAGAAATTACGCCATTGTTATTGAAGACGTAGGGAACTACTTACGGTAGATACAGATTGGTATTTCCTGTATTTGGAAAGGTTATTCCAGGGAAATAGCCAATAAGGAAAAATTTCCTAAACAACAGGAATACAAGGTATTGATGACCCTGACACAGCTATTCTTTGTCCCTGGTGCCATCGCAGCACCTTCCTTTCTTCCACAGTCTCTAAACTCTTATTTCTTGAATGTATTTGCCCTTAGAACTTGTTACAATGCACAAAGTTGACATCATTTGGCTTAAAGGTTTCCACAAGCAAAGCGTGTGTGCATGTTTTTCCAGTTAATACTACAGACTTGACTTTCTATATAAACATATTTTTAATCTGTTTTCTACTATTTGTGCCAAGGTGCCATGATTGACTATGTTAGTAGCATTTATAATTGTTAATCATTTAAATCAATAATTACTTCTAGCACATTAGTGCATTGCTTTGATCACTGTGAATAAACAAGTAGCTGTTTTATTCCTGGGTTAGCACAACATAATCGTGCTGTGTTGTTAAGGAGAACTTTTAATTTCCTTACCTAAACAAAAGTTTGAATTTAACTCAGTCTTATTATTCAAGCGTCACCCTGCGTCTGGGCATTGGTGGGGTTTTTTTTAGTAAGAGATAACAAAAATGTGTTGCCTAAGAATTGTTTTATGATCTGGAAATTGGTTTCAAGAAGCCATAAAGAATCAGCCAAAACTGCTAAAACCGATGTCTGAAGAGGGACGTACACCAGTACAGCTTCAGCAGGTAACAGCAGTGCAAAAACTGCCAGTGTACGTCACCTTGAGCTGCATAAACAACTCGGAATCACCTGCAGCGGCTCCGGCTGAGGAGGAAAATGAATTCTGTTCTCATGAAGCACAGGTCCAGCCATCCGATCACTTTTCTCAAGTTTCTTAAGGTACAAATGTACCTCCTGCCGTTCATACTTACCTTTTGGTGACAGCAGCACCATGTAAGAATTACAGATAATCCGTTCGAGTTCGGTGCAATTTTGGAATTTCAGAGCCAAGCTCCAGTGACTAAAGATTGTTCAGAATAAATGAAAAGTATTTAGGAAATCAGAAGAGGCCTTGAAAAACTGACCTTAAATCTGAATTCCAAAATCTTTAATTGTTGTGTTAGGGATTTCACCGCAGCTGTGGAATTATCTTCAGCTTCACACCCCTCCAGAATACATAACAGAAGTCCCTGCTACTGCAGGGATTGAGTGGGATAGTATAATTAAGTCTTGGTTATCTTTTGCAATATTAATGTGAAACAGAGCTCCCTTTCTGTTTACTATTAAGTTTTCTTTCTAAAGCTTGTGTCCAAGAGCGATTACTGTGTTGCTAATGTTCTCCCTTTGCTCTGAGCTCCTGTGCAGTCCCGTTCCTGGGAGGCGCTGGAGGTACCGTGCAGACCAGTTGCATGTCTGAGGAGCATTTGCAGGCATAAGGCCCTGCCCTGGAAGCTAACGCAGCTCTTCAGGCCAGCGACTTCCCTTTGCCTTTGTGCACTGCTCTTGCAGATGAGTAATTGCACGCTGGTGTTTATTCTTCTGGAAATGCACTTCTCAAGAGCAGCATTTTTCCCACGCTTTGGTTGTACGCGTGGAGTATGCTCTCTTCTAGCTGCCTTCAAGAGAAGCTATATAAATACAGACGTGTTTGCAAAGCAAACTGGAATTCTGCAAGACAGCATACAATCAAAAAATAGGAAGATGGATCTGATCCCTAGAACACTGGGAGAGCCTCACAGACTGAGAGGCGAACAGCTTTAGGATGGGAGAAGTGTTTTATTTCCAGTTGGTGCGTTTGGGAAAGGCATTGCTGGTGGGTAAGAATGGGGCAGTGCTGTTCTCCTAGCCCGCGCAGCAGAATTGCTGCAGTCCTCAAGGAAGCTGCATAGGTTCGCTTTGGCGACGTTTCAAAAGTAGACAGCCATTTCTGCTTTCCTCTGTGTATCTCTGTCTGCTAGACAAGGTATTTAACATTAAGTACTGGCGGAGTGCCATTGCTTCCAATGGATGTTACGATTAGCACGGAGTCTTTTGAGGGTAAGGTGTGCTACAAAAGCTGAGCAAAGCCTTAAGGGTTGGATAGACTACACGACTAATTAAAGATAATTGCCCTTAATAGAAAAATGGAATACAGTCGTCATCTTTGTTCTAGAGACTAATCTCAAACGGACCAAAAACTGTATGCTGACAAAAACATTTTAATTAAATATTGATCATAAAGGTAATTCTGGTATTTAACATCCCCTTCCCACTCTTCAAATTTGCATTTAAAACTTCAAGAATTACTGCGGAAGTTGGATTTTCAAAAAAAAGTCAAAGTTTAAATTAATTTCCTTAGATAAAAAATTATAGATGTGGAAGGCAATGCAGCTACCATCTTTGGTGTACCAAAAATTTGTTATATAAAATCAAGGCTTAAAAGTACTGAGAAGCTGTTATTACCAGAAAGCTACAGACCATGACCTGCATAGCTGAGGTATTAGTCTTAAATCTAACTGGTTTTTTATTATCTTCAGCGCTCTTTTTTATTTCTTTCATGCAAAAAATGTAACAGAATGTGTGAAGTGGTGTGTAACCATATGTGACAGTTATTCGCACAAGCACTTGGCCAGTTGTGCAGATACTCTTGGACTAACCTCTAAATCAATTAAGTCCAGATCAGATCATTCATGACCACAAATCATTCCCATATGAGGACTTCTTCATGAGTACGATAAATAAATCGCCATAATCAAAAGCAGGACTGCCACTAGCCTGCAGTGGTGGTGTCAGAGGAAAGGGGCAATGGAGTTCAGAAATTCATATATATATGTGTGTGTGTGTGTATTCATGTGAGTTGCTCTTTCAAACGAAACCCGTTGGAACAGCAAAGACACCTTGCAACGTTTCTGCTCTTGCTGCCGCAGAGAGGAATTGTTGTTGCCGACGAGGCATCTCTCCCGGGAGCATCATTTCGCTGGGGGGGAACCTGCCCCTCTTTTGCAATAAGGAAAACGCCGGAGTGGAGAGTGAGGGTGCCAAGACGTAGATGGTCAGACAGTGCAAGGGGCACGTCATGGCAATTCACGGGCAGTTGCGAGAGTGAAGTCTCTGGGTAACTGCTGCTTCCATAGCGTTACAGGAAAAACTTCTATCTTGGGGAGGTTTTGAGAGTGCGTCTCAACCATAAACTTCCTCCCTTCTCTTGACTGAACTGCCGCTTTTCATGAGATTGAAACTGAAATAAAAGATTATGTTGTTATAGTTTTGAGATGTGCTTACTATTATGAGGAGGAAAGGACTGCATAAAAAGCTATTTAGTTAGGTAATATGTTGTACTTCTATATAGACTTAGATTTAATTTGGCACAACTCTAAAATTCCAAGCATTTTAGCTTACTCCCTATAGACAGCAAACTTTTGCCTTTTAGGTAAATGCTGGGTGTGTTTGAACCTTTCAGACTCTCTGCTGCTTGCAAGCACTTTTGACAGAGGGCTGAATGAGTTAATAATCTTAGAAATACTTAAATGCCTAGAAGTTCAGTATGAGTAGGTCATTAGGCAACAGAAAGTTCATTCAAAAGTTTGTCTTTGACGACCCATCCACCAATGTTTATAATCCCTCAAAGCTTGCCCATTTCTGCCAAAATCCTCTGAAGAACCAGGGGTTTTAGCGGGGGAAAAAGGACAGAGTTGTACAGGTGTGTGAGGAATTAACAGAAAAATTGTGTACAACTAAACTTAATAAGTTTATTTTTAAAAATGCACATCCATAAGATGTCAGACTTCTTTTGATCTGTTTTCATAGAATAAATGGTTTAGTTGCTGTAATACATAAACTTTGAGCGATGTCACTTAGGATTTGCTCCCCACTTTGTATGTAAGGCATTTTGTTAGCGATGGTTAGCCTGTATCTGAACAAGGTCTCTCTGGGCCTGTGTAGAAGCGGGCATGGCACAGCAGTGGACAGTTAGCAGGACTGGGTTTGTCTGTAGAGGTTAGAAAATAATGTTTTGTATTTGAGAAACCGGAACAATAACTGGTTTGCAATACTGTTCATACAATGCTGGTAACAGAAAACATGAATAAATTATGTGACTAATGTCTTTCTAATGGGTTTCCATCTACAACACTTCATTATTTAAAACTACGTTCCAAGTTGCTAACAACATATCACGTGAGGTTCCTCAGTAAGGTAATCGTTTAATCAGGAGGGACTGAGCTAATACACATGCCGTATAAAATACGAAGCAGCGTGAGCAGGGTCGTAAGGATCTGAGGTAGAAACAAGATTTTTAAGAAGAGCCTTTGGTGGGTGCACACAGATTAGTAAATACATATGTTTGACAGAGAAATGAAAAATTTCCAGAGGAATTTTTCAAGAAAGTGAAGTTGTAATGTTTTGTACAACATACAATGTTCCTATGGCTTTTAAGTGAAACCCAAGCTTGATAAACATCTTGAGGCTGTTTTCCATAAATGAATTCTGCAAACAGTGGAATCTTCAGTAGGAGAAACAGATGAAGCACAAAAAGTGGTGTGAGAACTATTTTGTGTACAAGCAGAAGAACACTTGAAAAATAAAAGTTGACTAACTTAGGAACTTTCTGGATGGGTAATGTTCCAATTCATACGGTTAGACAGCCCCGCTATAAAAGTGCAATTAAAGAGGCTGTTTTAAAAAAAAAAAAAGAAAAAAAAGTCATACCTTATTCAGGCCAGATGAGAAAAAACACACTTATCAAAAATGTTGGCAGTTGTGCAAAAAAAAAAAAAAAAAGTTGTTGAAAGATTGTACTGAACTTTGTCTTGCTGCGGCAGCGGCGACAGATGCTGGAGGCCTCTCTGTTCCAGACACTGTAGCTGTGCCATGTTCGTTCCTTACCAGCATTTCTTGAAAATTGGGAAAGGGGAGTTTGGAACTTATGTTTCTTCCAATAGACAGTGTTTGTTTCAAAACTGGTGTTTTTCACACAGTGAGGCAGGCGTGGTAGAAGAGGTTTGGAAACAGGCACTGCCTTTTGAAAATAAATTCCTGATAGTGCTGCAGATGTGGAAATAAAGGCTTTGAGAACTGTTTTATGAAGCGCAATGCACGTGAGTGGCAAAACACGTTTACGCGGTTTGCTCTGTGATATTTGGAAGAACACATTTGCAACATCAGTGAAACAAATACTCGTTGCAGTAAAATGCCCTCCTCTGGAATCCTTTGCTTGGGTGCCATAGTTCCACATCCCAGGACAGAGGGCCCAGTGCCCACGTTGTCATCTTCTGTAGTGCCCGCGCACTGGAACAGCTCGCCTGCGCCATTGCGCGCTGGAACAGCTCTCCTGCGCCATTGTGCGCTGCCCTGGCAAACATCTGCAAGGTCATACACCACCTTGGACCTCAGGGGTTGGACGTGGGCAACTAGGATGTGCATTTGAATGTTACTGGTGCTAGCAACAGATGCTGTAATAGTGAGGCGTTTCTGAGCACGTCGGCATAGTGAACACTATGTACATCAGTTTGCTTTCTGGGACTGTTTTTCCCCAAGATTCTTGCATGGGTTGT
Organism: Larus michahellis; assembly: GCF_964199755.1. Taxonomy (NCBI): domain Eukaryota; kingdom Metazoa; phylum Chordata; class Aves; order Charadriiformes; family Laridae; genus Larus; species Larus michahellis. Next base: position 1,147,108 of record NC_133907.1, on the reverse strand, counting down.
ACATTGCCAGTGAGTTGATAATCAAATACCTCATGCCCCTTGATTAGTTTTCTTTAGGTTTCTACTTAATAGTACAGTTCCTCAGTTTAGATAATGGTAATAACATGTCAGCTTTCCTTTAAAAACGTCCCTAACCCTTCTGGTTGAAAGCATGCAGGGGGACTGGAACCAGCCAAAGCAATACCAACGTTGTTTCAGGGCAGCCAAGACACGCCTGAATGCCCAGGCAGCCATAACCAAGGGAAACGGCCAGTCAGACCTTCGATGTGCCTTAGTTCAGCTCTGGGTCACTGCCAGAACCACAGGCTTTGTTTCACGTGTACATGCCACTCTCCGTACAGTGTGGGACTGTTCTGTAGACTCAGTTTTGGTTTGGCATTTTTTTCTGGTAGGCAACAGGTGACCATTTCCTTGAAAAGGTTCAAAAAGGTACAGTGACAGTTCCACCCAAAGACGCTGATCCTTCACATGTTCTCCAAGATGACCAGAGCACTTGCAAGTAAAATTGGGGAGAAACATGGCTTAGGGCTGGGCCCACAAGGATCTTAACACGGACCTTGCCTTTGGTCTTGCTCTTGTGTGAGTGTATGCAACAGGAGCCCAAGTAATTTTCCCAAGATCCGATCATGAGATAGTAGCAGAATCAGAATTATGATTCAGGGTTTATTGAACTCTAATGCAGTATTTACTCTCCTTAAGCTTTCTTTTTCCTTCCGTGCTCCTCCAAACACACAGTTAAATTATCCAGTCTCTTTGGAACTCTGCTCAAAGAATGTTAATCAAAGATAAACCTCAGGATCTGGCACAGGTGTTTTGAATGTTTTAATTCATTATCAGATTTGTATAAAGAAAGGTTTTACATTTAAGAATTCAAATGCTTAGTTTCAGTCTGGTTCTTAATTGTAGTGTTTTAAAAACACTGAAAACATGAGCCTTAGCTGACCCATGACTATCCAAATTGACACCAGAAGGAGCTGTAAACTGGCTTCGTTGTGAAATTAATGGAATTCTCTTCTGCGATAGATATAGGGAAACAAAGTACAGGTTTAAAAAACATCTATTTTGGGAACTGCATCTTAATGGTGTTAGGATTGCATAAACACACACAGTTCCAGGAATGTTCTGAAAGAGCCTCTGGGCTTTGATTTTTACATCTGCTGTACTCCGGTTTTGTAGTTCACCTAATCCACTAGCTATTCAATATATATTTTATATTGCTTGCAATAGTTTGCACATTTACTTTTCAATGACAAAAGGCTCCAACCCTCTTCGCGTACACTGAAAGTATTTGCACAGCTGAGGGCTAAGCGAAGGCAGCTCACCCCTTGAGGACTAGGGATTGCAAGGCTGGGAACACCAAGGAGAAACAGTGAGACACTGAAGCGTTTCGGAATTGATCTGGATTCTAGGGGCGGTGGGGATGTGAGGGGAGCTAAATCAAAATTAACTGTGAAAATAAAAATGAAAATTATTTAACTGATTGCAATAGAACAAATAATTCCTGGACAATTACAGCAAAATTACCATTCATAAAATGCATAAACACCCACTAACTTAAGGGAGATCTGGTTCACCCTCCTAGAAACAGCTCTAACAGAAACGATTAGTTAATAACTGTGATTTGTTGTCTAATGGAATATCCATTGTAAGCAGTAAAAATGAAACTCTCATCTTCTCTAAGTTTATTTCATTGTTTAATGTACTGGCTCTTTAGTGTCTAAATGATCTTGTCTGCATAGGATTTAAAAATATTCATAGGAAAAATGGAGTCTGAATGTCAAAGACTTCAAGTCAACTTATTGTTAAGGGGCTAGAACTTTGGCGCTTGCAAGTCAGCACAGTTCCATTTATGTTGACAGAGACATCTGCAGGAAGCTTGAGTCAAGGTATCCGTTTACTGATGGGCCCGTGATGGCACATGGTAAAGACGTTTAGATGCCTGAAGAACCACAGGGGTGCAGAGGGAGTTTTTAGGTGGGCGTACAGAACTACCTCGTTTCTAAAAGCGCACACCAGAGATGACTGGCAGCCTGGGCCGTTATAAAATGGATAAGGATTGTATTGAAAGAAAATGCGAGTTCTAAGCTAGAAGACGTAGACATGGGGAGGGGTGTTCAGCGTGGATACTGGTGTGACTAAGGCTAACACCCAGTAGGAGCCCCAGGATTCAGCGAGGTGTTTCCCAGGGCAGAGCAGGAGCGGAGACTCGAACCTCCTCCCAGCCCTCTGTGGAAGCTCAGCCGTGCCACTGCCAGCGCGGGTCGCAGCTAGAGACAGCTCGGGAGTACAAATCAAGGCAGGCCTGTCTTCCAAAGCACTTCTGAAAATCTTGGAAGTCAAAATACTGTTTAAAGTGTGCTTTTAAACAAAGTTTGGCAAGATCCTACTGCAGGGTACACAGAAGGTTCAACGGGCTTTGTTTAACTTGCCTGATGTATTTTAAGTCTCTCAGTCCTGACGTTTCTTTGTAGCATAAAGCTCTCCAGATCAGGTTATATCTTTTGTATTGTAAAACTCCAGTAGTGAAAACAGACATTGTTTCCAGTCCCATCTGTTCATAATTTTGCTTGATTACTATTCCAGTAGATTTCAAGCTGTGGATTTAAAGATTTAATGTTCATATGGCTAGAATTTGTTTCTTTTCTAACAGTAACTTTTAGCTACATTATTCAGTCTTACTCATGTTAGCCTGTGTTTTATTTTTATCAAGACACACAATTCTGTCTTCTTAAATCACCTTGAACCAAACTGTCGTGATTGCCCTCAGCAATCTTTCGCTTCAGAGTTATTTCTGCCTAGCTGTTCTGAAAACCAACTCCTAAAAGCGACACCGTGAGAACGTGCGAAAGGCGGTAGATGCTGCCAGTGGGAACGTGTTGCAGGCTTCAGTGCTGGGTATCTAAAAGCATTCAGGGTGGCTCCGGTAAGAACACATCCTGGAATTGTGGCCACCGTTTCTTTTGGTCATTATAGAAATATTACAGAGCACGTGACACGTGCATCTTTTCTTGTAGCAAGAGAAGCTCTTACCAGCTCTTTTTGCTCAGCTGTGTTTTGTGAGAAAGGCTTAGATGTCAACCTTGGGGCTTTTAAAACATTAATTAAACAACAATTAAACAGCATTTAATTCAGTCTCTGCTGGCACATCATGCCAGCAAGTTCCATGTCTTATTATGCAAAAAAAGCAATTCAGTTCTGCTGTATTTAATAAATAGTTGGAGGATGTAGTAAATACGATGTGGCACATTTTTAAAGCAGATGAGGAATGATTTAAATCATCACAGTTTAGCCAAGAGAAAATTACTTCTGCCTGTATGACAAAAAAAACCCTAAAAACGTATCGCCTCCTCCCACATTCAGGTAGCTGCTAGACTTCAGTACGTTAAAAAAACCCTTAGTAAGGGTGAGGATAATTAAATGAATAAATCAAGGGTCTCTTAATTTGTGTACATTTCTTTGCAAAAATGAAACATCTTTCCTGGTGAACTCAGCTAAAAACCAGCTGCTTTTCCTCCTGCATGCCTTATTTTGTCATCCCTGCATTGACGTAACAGGAGAAGGATCTACAGAAGAACTTGACTCCCAGGTTTTACAAGCATTTTATAACACGTGGGAAGAATTAGAAGCAAAAGAACGGTATCCCCAAAACTTTCACCCTTGCAGCTGTGAGGGCCCAAGGACTCGCCAGCAGAGCCTTTGCCTTCCACCAGGCATGGCCACGGAGCGAGAGGTGATGATGGAGACCGTGGTCTTCAGGGCACTTCACCGTTCCTGTCCCCTGCTCCTTGTTCTGCCTTCTGGGGACACGGGCAGCAAAGCACGGCTCTCCCTCTGTCACAGCCCTCTGCCTTTGACGGCTGTGTTCCCAGCCCCTCTCCTCCTCCTCCTCCTCCTTTGTAGGCTAAAAAACTGAAATTCTTCCAAACCTCCCTTCTACAGTGTTTTCTAGACTTGATCGCTTATTCTTCTTACTGCTATTAACAACCGGAAACGGAACTTTTATTAATGGGAACTAGAATGAGAGCTATGCAACTGTGACAGAATTAGAGCAGAGTTATATATAAATGGTTTTACATGGAATAGAGTAAGAAACAGAACTATTTTTTTTGTTACAAAATTAAACGCAAGCGTCCTCAAAATAATACCCCAGACCAAGAATAATTCTGCAGTACACCTAACTATACTAATGTTAGTGTTGAAAGAACATTCGTTTCTAAGTTCTGCAAGTAATCATTTTATGATTTATCACATTTTAAGAGTTGTTTCTTAGTTAAAAACATTCATTTAGTTGTGTATGAAATTCATTTTTGTATAATTTTTAAAGAATGGGATTTCAAATTAGCTTAACATCTTCTAGTTACAAATTAAAAACAGGCAAACTGAGTCCCTAAGAGCTGAGAAATATCCATGGTGACATTTTCTATAAACATATGAAATTAGGTAAAACTGATCTCATGGCCATTAACTATTCCCAGACAGAATAACAGTAGTTCAACTCCAGAACCCAGCACGTATAATTTTCAGGTATATGGTGTGGTTTATAGATTTATTCAGAGATGTCTACAGTAAACTTTAGATTTTCCCTCTTCTTGGTTTGATATAAGTTATTTCTCATTTTCTTTCTTTTGCGGTATCCGCGACAGACTGATTTTTACACTACGTCCTAGCAGTACCTCGGCACTGTGCTTTCAGCTGCTGGGCAGAGTCCCAAACCCAGACTGCCTCAAAGTGGAATTCACGTAGAAAAACGTTGGATTTTTCTTTCTTGAAGAAAAAGCACAACAGTAACCACCTATAGCCCACTACTCAAGGCCTAAATCTACCCGCATGCCAAAGAACCCAACTTGATTATTTTTGTTCCCTGGGAACATTTAAAATAGAGTGAAAGTATGTGGGCCTGGGGAAGGTATGAATCCATCTTCAAATGCAACATTTAAATTGAATTAACATGAGGGAAGACAGTAGAAATCCGAGTGTAGACTGAGCAGTTGATCTAGAAGCGGAATTTATCAGTCGAGAAGGCCCTACAGCCTCGTTGGCACTGCCGTGTGTTTGCAGTTCCAGGGAAAAAGATCTAATGGCTGAAGCTGAAGTCAGTGAACGCTGTTTGCAAAAAGAACTCGCCGTCCAAACGGCCGCTGCCGCCTCCTTTGTCCCAGGATATGAATTATCCAGATGAGGGTTACGTTTATAGCAAAAGGGACGCAAAATTGAAATGTAACTTTTTATGCATAATTATTATCAAAGACATTTTTATTATGTTTTCATAGTCAGTTCTCAAACTGCTAGGAGAGTGATTAGTCTCTTGAAGAAGGCACGTTTTTGTATGACCTGGGCGCAAGCGTTCGGGGGGGAAATAAAAATTCCAGTTGGTGGTTATAAATGAACATTAAGCATTCCTCATAACAAAGCTTGCTTATTTTTTAGAAACCCCAAAACTATACAGTGTCTTTTAAAAATTATGGGAAAACAGTATGTGAAATGTTTTTATACAATAAATAATCTATTTTCTATAAATGTACAAAATCATTTGTACAGCAAGTAAGAAACTAATACATATGCAGTAACTGAAAGATATATTTAATTTTATAACTATAATAATTTATTTATGAAATATATCCACATATATATAAAATATATATATTTTGGCAAAGACCTCCCTTTCTTGTTTCAAAGTCTATTACCACTGTTTTAAGCCTATGTAACCACTTTTACTGTTAATTTCATTTTTCTTTTGGTCTCCATCTTTCTTCTGATAAAACATAATTTAATGTTATCAGGTTACAGTTTAACCTATGTGCCCTGGGGAAAGTCTGCGTGAAGGTCAGTCAAATCAAAAAAAATATCTGTAATGTCACAAGTAAGGGATTTCCTCTCTTTCTTTTTAAATAATATAGAACAGGATTTGCAGAAGTTACTCTTTTTTTCCCTAGCTTACTCTTGCATCGTCCTATCAAAAAAAAAAGTCCGTAATTTCTGAAGAAATCATTTACATTGAAAAACGTCCAGGGTTGGATTTAATCCTTATTGCCAAGTTTCCAAGTTATTCGGTGATGATTGTTTCAATGAAGAGATAAAAATGTGATGTATGGTGCTTGCAAAGACGAGTGTATGTACTGTGGATGATAACGTATGTAGAGGCTTAGAACGGCAAATGGTCTAGTACCGTAAGTTGTTCTGATTGGATGAAGTTTTACGTGAAGTTCCACAGTCCTACCCCTTCATCTGTAGGAGATTCTTTGGGGATGAATAATTGGAGTTCTGTTCATCGACTACAGTGCATCCTTAAATAAATCACTGTAGATGTTTTTGAATGGAACTTTGAAGTGCAGGAATAATTTGTGCCTAAATTAGGTGATCTATTGAATACTCAATGTATACTCTTAACTTGCTATAGTTTATAATAATATTTATATTAGCCATTCATATTTATTCTGCATAGATACTGTCATTTAAATATCTGCCACGCAGTTACAATATGATGATTCAGGCTTGCATACATTAACAAGAGAAATATTTTGTATCTGTTTATTCTTAATGAGAACTCATGTATAAGCAACCCCTCTCTAACTCATCACATTCTCCTTTTACAGTTGCCTGCATAAAGCTGTGGATGGATTCTTCAGACATACAGCAAACAGTAAGTGGAACAGTAGATTTCTGTTGTACTTTTTTAAATCACGTAGAAAAATGTTCCGTGAAACTTTGTGTTGCCGAAGCTCGGATCTGCCTTGGAAGTTTTCTTCACCGGTGATACATTCCCTGCCAGGTTACCTGATAAAGATTATCCTGTACTGAGACTCTGGCGAGGGCAGCGTGGGAGAAAGCTGCTTCGTACAGGTTCACGTGCCCTCAGCGCGGTGTTGCCGAAATGGAAGTGTCGCACACAGCTGAGTTCTCCGTGGCATCAGACTGAAGCGTCACGGTTGTCCATCTCAAGGGAGAGCTGTAGTCTTGCTTCTGAGCTTCAGCAAATAAACATTAAGGCTTTAAAAAAATCCACAAACCAACCAACCAACCAACCAAAACCCAAACTGCTTCATTACCCAGAACTAGCTCCCTATTACCTGTTAGAACTGTGGTTCATCCCCTTGATTATGTGTACACCCAGTGAATGCTACCCAGTTGTCTAATTAGCTCTGACCCAATAATCATAGCAATATGTTCAGCCTGGGGACTTGTAATCCAAGTGCTTTCCTTCGTAGCGAAAAATTTTGGGTAATAGTGTGTCTTTTTTAGAAAAAAACCAGACTTTTCTAGTTCTAATGGCTGCTTCATTTTACCCAGAACTACGAGTATTTGCTTATCCTGACACCCTTTTGCATTTCGTATGTAGCAATAGTAGATTTGGGTAGATTTGGAACTGGAACTTTTTGAAACTGGCTATTAGGTCACAGTAACCTCTCTACATCTGACATCTAAAGTAGATTTATTTTTCCCTCCAAATACTTTTTCCACAAAGATTGTTCTGTTTCTTTACCTTCACAATTTATGTTCTACTGAAGCACTGCACTGGGACACGTAGCTTAAGTTGTTGCAGTGCTAAATGAGCAAAAAGATGATAGACAGGAACAGCCCTTGCCCTAAAAAAAAAAGAAAAGAAAAAAGGGGGGGGGACTGTTGCCAAAATATGTATTGGCTTATAGCCAAAGAATCCAACTTTTGAAGGAGCTATATCAGCGTGAGGAAGGTTGTAGTAGTTCTGTGTATGCTAAAGGTTTTGAAAAATAAATTGAAAAACCAATCAAACAACCCGTGGGCCAAATTCTGACCTTATTTAGCAAGAATTGATAATATTCAGTTGAAAGAATTTAGAGTTCTGCAAATACAAAGAAAATTTAGGAAAAATTAATACTTATTTTCAATGTTAAACATCTGTCGCATACCTGACTCTTCAGAATCCTCCGAACTCTCTACGCTATTGAAAGAAAGCGTGTTCCTCTTCTTTGCATTGGTCTTTCTCCTCTGTCTTTTTTAGTGATCCATGATTTCTGGGGGAGAGAGATTTTCTAAGTTTGTCACTGTCTTCTCATCAATTACCCTTACAGAGCCGTTCTAAAATGACAATGTTATACTCTTCATTAGACTAGATAAAACTTAAAACACTCTAAAATAGTGCAATGTTAAGCATGCTTCTAACTGGACAGGAGATCTGCTGTTTCAAAACTACCACATCATAAAGAGAAAGAGTAAAAAGAAAATTCAGAGCAGTACTGTGCTGGGTCTGGCCTCTGTCCTCCACCTGTTAAACTCTCTTGGTTGTGACACGTGAGTTTTCTGGCTTTTGTTCTTCCCATTCACTCCCCCGTCCCCCATCAGGGGGAAGGGAACAAGCGACTGTGTAAGTGCTTGGCTGCTGGCCAGGGTTAACCCACCACAACCGGAGATGAGAATTTTATTTAAAATCAATATATTTGTTAATCGGTTTCATTTGGTACGTGCAACTTGCTTAATTTATCTCCATTAACTAGTCAAATCATGTAGACAGTCTGCAATATTAAGAAAAGATACTCACCTTCTTCTGTCTTGCATTCTTCTGCAAAACTGCATACACTGTTTGTCGTGAGCATCCAAACAAGAACACCGAAAGGAAGGCTGGAAAGTGCTTTGCATCTGGCCTGTAGACCTTTTGCCTCTAAAACTGCCTCTGAAGTTAGAGAGCCCATATGGCACAGTCCTCCTGTTGTGAGAATCACAAATACTGTGTATTTTAGAAGCCAAGTGAAATGATATTCCATATCTCTTCTGTTTTGGAAAATAGATCTATTGATGCAAAGCAATAAAGAGCGGCACAAAAATCAAACCCTGTGCTTATGTAAGAAGTTCTGCCTGTAACGGATCACCACTTCTGCTCAATCAGCTCAAGCCTTCACAAAGTTATAAAGTAGCAGATAATCAGCTCAACTGGCAGAATTAATTGGTAACTGCACTGGCTATCTAAAAAAATTGTGATTACCTAACAGCTGATACAAATACATCCCAGCTTGTTGCTTATTTCACTGCTTACTCCCGTATTGTGCTGGTTTCCTCCCACGCATGCACAAAACTTGTGACGTTCAGTGCCGTCGCTGGTATGAAGTGACAAAGGAGCTGTGCCGATTGCCACCACATGAGTAACATCATGTCGTTGTTGGCATCTTCATGATTCAGAGCCGGATTTGCCATTAATTTTATGACTGAGAAATGGAGAAAACTGTCAGCATGATTCATTTACCACATCATGTTTGGAACATGACCCATGGAGTTATAAAAATGAGAAACAGCTCAATAATCTTCCTCATGTGTATCTATTGGTACTTTTCTACGACAGATCATATTCTGTACCACAGCACACCAAGAAATACTAAGAGGTAGTTCTCTTTATTTCCCTGCAGTCTGGCATGCTTTGTTCTTTCACGGGTTATATTCAATATTATTATCAGAAAAGGACGTGCTTCGTCACTGCCTGCTAACATCGCCAAAAAGCCTGGGATAGTTTAGACTGATATCATAAATTATTCTCCTACAAGTTGTTAAAGAATCTCGATGGATAGCAGGTGTACACCACATGGAACTTCTGGAGACACACCGAAGTTCCTGTGTACTTGAGGGACGGGCTAAGCAACCCACAAATCCACAAATACTAAATATCTGAAAAGAATCTCATCTTCAAAAGTGAGAAAGAGGAGTGGAGAGGAAAATAGAAGGGCCAGGGAGAGGACGCAAGAACAGGTCTAGAAAGGTTACAGAAAGGTTACAGAACAAAGCCTGAATAATCAGTCTGGAGCCACATAGTTGTGCTTCTCTCATTTGCTTTCATAAAAACATCATTAGGCTGTTAACTGAAAGCTGCAAACTTTCCGTTTTCCCACACTCATGGTGGGCTGAAAGGCTCAGAAACATTATTTTCCTAATCTCTGCAATAATTTTTGATGTAACATCAGTGCAGTTGATGCAAATCACTCATTCAAACCTCTGCACTTACAGTACCTGGAGCTTCTAACAGCACGTCTCGGCTCTCCCAGCCTGAACCAGAGTGCGCCCATCATCTATAGACTTATCATCAAATCATACTGAAAGACAGAAAGTCACAAGCAGAATTTCTGTGTGTCAGAGACCAGGAGATTGTCTTACTGCAGCAGATGCTGGTCTCCCTCGCCTGTATGTAGAAAATTGTTGCGTATTTTCACTACTTCCTTCATTCTACAGCTATGCCTAGACACTGGGAGAGACCAAGAATACGCACATTAGTCTTAGAAGACTTTAGGACTTGATTTTGGCCCCCTTTCTCAAACAGTCATTTAAAAATCTTTTTGTTGTCTTCAGGATTAGGAGTGAGTCCCATTTTATGATTGAAGAATATTAATAACTCTATACTGCCATCTACTTTAGAGTAATGAATGCTAAATAGCTAACGTGGGTAACTTCTAACATAAATAATTACTTATATGGTCATATTTTTTATACGTTCGTGTTTTTTATGAAGTAATGGCTGGTATCTAGAGACAGGAACAGGAGGAAGTTGTATTTTTAAGAGTGGCAAGGCAAGCCCTCCATGAAAACTGTCTGGTAAAATTCTGTTATTCAACTTCCCGCTCAGATTTAGGCTGAAAGGAAAAGACGAATTTTGCTTGGTCTGGCCAAACGTGAACCCCCTATTTCATGGCAGATAGCATGCCAGGGGATAAAGCAGCTTTTTAAAGCTTTTGCAGATGTCATCCCACACTGTGCTAACAAGACATACTGTAGCATGTTATTCCCATTATTTAAAGTGGTTCCTTGGTAAAAAGACCACTTTTACACAATATGGGACTGTTTTTTCTTACTCTGACTCTCTAAATCGGAATCTCTGCAGTTTGCCCTGCGTCAGAGGTTCTGCCTGAATGGCCTGAGAGGAAGAAGGACACGTGTATTCCTTTGTTGCTGCAGTTTGCAAATTAATGGACCAACTAGAACTGTCACCAGCTTCAGTTTTATCTGAATCCATCCGTATGTGAACTACAGCGATTGAGGAACGGGCACGTTAACAGTCTGCTGTCTTTCCTAAGAGACAGTAAATTCCATCGAACAGGCAGGGGTGGAGAATACAGTGTGATTACAGGTGATAAGAAACATGAACCACAGCCCTAAGCGAAGGAGAAGACTAGTATGAAGTGCCTCATGTTCTATGAAACATAGAATGCTGATACAAGTATGCTTCATAGCTTGCAAAATGTACTCAAGACCCCTTCATTCTCAGAGGTCCAGAAATACATGCCAATGCAATGATATTTTCGAGTGTAAGAATCTTAACTAGAATGCCCACGCAAAAATTTTTATGTAAGCTAATGTGCAGGTGTGCCAATCAGAGATGGAAACAATAATTCTCCCAATATGCCTGCGTTTGATTTCTAACCCAAAAATTCAAACCCAAACCAGGTAAACTTCAATAGCAACCCAGAGTCTTTCCAACAGCGTTCAGAAAGAGCTAAAAAATATAGTAGATGTTTTCTTGCCTGTCAGTTACTCTGCAACTCATAAATCAGAACCCTTAAGCAAATGTTGGTGCGTGTAGGGTTATCGTTCCAGCAGCTGAACGCGCTGGGATTTCAAGTTAGTTCATGCCTCTTTCTCAGCACCTCAGAAGCGAGGGGAGACGCCAAAGCCGTTCAGTTGAACAAGCAGCAGAAGCATTTGCCTAGCAGCATGCTTCATCTTAGATTGGCACGTGATTAACAAATGCTGCTTTTTACTGTTATTATTAATATTTTTATGGTGCTGCAACACTCAGTCCCAGATGAGTTAAGTAGAATCACAGTTTCTACATGCTGAATAGGAAAGGCTGTCGACATGTAACTGCCACTGAGCATTTGTGTTGCTAAGAAGTCCCTTCGCTTTCCATTTCAGGTGAGGCACCAGCTGTCTTTAGCCAGAGCTGGCTGTAGAATGCGCAGGGCAGTTCGTGTCTCCAGGGTGAAGAGGAGGAACAGTTCAGCAGAGGCAGGGTTGTCGCCAGCCACGCGCCAGGCTCCTGCAGATGCTGAACAACCAGTGCCCTGACGCTGTGCTCCTCGCGGTTACCACCAGGTCCCTGGCCAAAGTACTGCCTAAGAGCCATTTGCAAACTTGCTTGAAATTTCTATGCAAAATCCACACGTTCTTTACATTTTCTTAACATCTACATTTTGCAAGAAATTTTGAATTTCTGGCCTTTAACTCAGTATGCATCGTTGCTTTCTTTAGGAGAATGAAATTCACCTGAAGCAGCGAAAGGGCTTTCCACATTTTTAAGAGCTAATGTGTACTGTGTGTCCTTTACACCCTTCTTCTCTGTGAAGTGGAGAACAAACCAACCTATGCAGTTCTGGATCAGCCTTTCCAAGGTACATCTTTGACCTGGTATCTGCGTGGCAACATACGAACTTGAGGTTTCTGTGGGAGTGACCCTCTCTTGTAGAATTCAGTTACCAGTATGACCACTGCAGCCAGGGAGTGGGTGTGTAAACATCTACATACTCGGTTTTAAAACACTTGCTAAATTACAGAAGGTCTGAGTTTAAGGAAATAGTTTCTGCTTCAGTATGCGCTATTTGTTCTTTAGTCTGTATGCAAAAAAAAAAAAGAAGATGCTAACACAACTCTCCAGTACCTGGAATTATTCCATATGATGAAATTATAATTAGTCAGTGCAACAGATCTGTTATCTGAAGATAGATATACATCTATACATATCTTAGAGAGAGAGCGCAGCACAAAGCTAATCAAAGCACAGTGTGCTCTTGGATTTTGCAATGGAAGGAACACACAGCAATCTTTAGGTCAGCCAATGTTTCTCTGAGAATTTAAGAAAAAAAAATGTATAGATCTGCAGACTGGATACTCAGATGCTGTTTAGCCTGGAGAAGAGGAGGCTGAGGGGAGACCTTATCACCCTCTACAACTCCCTGAAAGGAGGGTGTAGAGAGATGGGGGCTGACCTCTTCTCCCTGGTGACAAGTGATAGGACAAGAGGAAACGGGTTCAAGTTACGTCAGGGCAGGTTTAGATTAGATATTAGGAAACGTTTTTTCACTGAAAGGGTTATTAAACATTGGAATAGGCTGCCCAGGGAGGTGGTGGATTCACCATCCCTGGAGGTGTTTAAAAAAAGGGTAGATGGGGCACTTAGGGACATGGTTTAGAAGTGGTTTTTGTCAGGGTAGGTTAATGGTTGGACTTGATGATCTTAAAGGTCCCTTCCAACCTCAGCAACTCTATGATTCTATGAAATAACCTAGATTATTTCTGTACTTTGTGTCCACAAAACACAATCGTAATAGCTCTCCCCCTAAAAGTCAGCTAGCTCTTGAAGCAAGTTTTTGCCGTTAAATTAACAGAAATAGGCATTTGTTTGTTGAAAAAGACAAGAAGTACTGAGTACGAGTGAAACAGCCGTTCTAAACCAGGGATATCGGTGAAAATTTCCCACAGAAAAACCCTGCCCATTGAATGACTAATACCTTCAAGTCTAATCGGGAAGTATGATTTGCCTAAGTCCTGCTGCCCCTTGTTTATACTACAGTGAACATTCAGAATTCAGGCAGACAAATCCAATTGGTTAATTTTAATTTTTATAACATGTGGCTGAGTTTCTCATGCTATCTTATAATTGACCTATGAGCTGCTATTATTTTCTACTTTCCCAGCCACTTAAACACAGTAGATACCTCCAGGGCACTTGAGAGTTTCAGCCAAAACAAAGGGATGAGGGGGTTGCAGCAATCATCTCAGATGCTGTGATTTCAGTATTCAGCAATATATTTTCTGGCGTGCGTCCAGGCCAACAAGGCTCCCAACAGTCTCCAGCGGTTTCAGACAATCTCGAAATGTATGAGATCCCTGTAAGGACCACGGAGAACAAAGAACGTGGAAAGGAAGCAAAATTTAACATCCTCCAAGTGAAACAAAATGTCTCCAGAATGAAAGATGCTTGGGGGAAATACCAGATATTTCTGTGCATACTTTGATCTAAAGCTGCTGCAGGAATACTGTGTGGCTCTGCAGATGAAGAAATCATCGGCTGCTCTGAGAGCCGGCTCCAGCTCTTTCTGTAACAAGCATATTTTTTAACAGAGTAGTTCACAATAGGTGTATCTCCCACAGTATCCCTTCCTCCTCATCCTCACCATCATCATTGAAGAAGTAAAACGCCTTCTTCAAAGAAATGCCTGACTTGTTGGTCTTGTCACCCTAACCACATGCTCCATTCGCAAAAGACGTACTTTTTCTGAGTAGCTTTTTGCAGTTAGAATTATTTTCAGAGGAAACTTAAACTTTTATCCTTTATAGACACACCTTTATTTTCCAAATCCTCAATTTAGTAGTAATCAGTGTTCCTAGACACCTAAGAGACTGCTGATATCCAAAAAGATGTACCTCCTCAATCTTGCTAGATTTGGTTGAACCTTCACTTTTTTTTTCAGTCTTATTCTTTAATTAATACTTGCTAGTTTGTGAGGACCCAAATTAGTTAATTAGCTATAGCTAACATAGTTAATAAGCTCAGGATTGCACACATCTGCTTCATCATCCAGTTTCACCGACCACGTGAGTTCTTTGATTTCCCTCCTACTGGGACGTCGTGGTACCCAAGTTAAGCGCTGTGGGAGAAGCTGAAGGCTTTGTATTGCTGGTCATCCTCCTCCTGCAGCCGTCTAAAAGACGTTACACGTTTTGTTTTTCAAATATGATCAGAAAAATATCTTGAGCTGTTGAGGGAAAAGCTGGGTACGTTTTTGGAGGTAGCAATATGAAGCAAGCGTGGGGGGGTGTATTTTTCCATTACCAGCCCAAAAGCCCAGAGAGGCTGGGTAGAGCTCACCTGCCCTAATAAACCGAGCCGTTGTTTCCCAGAAATACCTCTAAAAGCAACACCGCTCATATCCTTCAGTACCTCATACCAATCCTAATCTGCTCCCAGTTTTATGGCAAGGTATATGATTGTTAGTATAAAAAAAAAAAAAAAAATCCAGTGCAGCATTTTCTGTCTGAGAGGCCCAAACTCCCCTTATTCCTTTTTCTTCCTCCGAGTGGCAGGGAGCATTACTAGTACGTGGGCTGGTTCTGGCGCAGATACACTGAGGTAAATCCCAAAAGGCAGAGCAGCTGGAAAATATGGATGAAAGGAATCAAGCTAGGTGTCAAATGGTCGCTTTTTCAAACTCAAATACAGAGTACTTATTGCTAGCTTCTGAAGCCACCGTGCCAGTGCGCAGGAAGGACAGGCGCTCTCATGTACGGTTCTACCACTCTCCACAGTGTATATGGTTCAAAATCCACTGCTGGTTTAAAAATAAATAGAACAAAAACCTGGGGGGAAGATAAACACATGGTGTTAAAATTTAAGACTGATGAAAGTGACTGTGGTTTGACAGCCCTCGAGACTGTTCATTCTTAGACTTAGAGCCGCAGGAGCTGCAGTGGTGAAAGGCCCAGGCACGAGCTCTGGCTGTGACCCATCTCTCACCCACCGGCTGCAGGGGCAGCTCTGCGGCCACAGGAGATTCCAGCCTGCGGAGCCAAATCATTCCGAGTCTTTCTGAGAATGCTGCTGTTAAAACGGCAATACTGTGAGTATGGTAAAGAAGCTCTACAGAAAGGCTAAGGGATATATTCTACTTTTAGACGGTGGAGGGCATGCAAGCTGTGCAGGTTTCAGACAGTAAGACACTGGAAGTGTGAAGTCAGTGCACGATTCAAATATGAAAGAATAACTATGTTTGAAAACAGGCCTAAAAATCAAATCAGTTTCTCCGTGATAAAACATAACAGTCACAGCAGGAGCCTATTGCTGTGTTCAGTGAATCTATTTGAAATACTCTCCATTTGATGTGAAGATACGTGCAGCTTTTCAACACCAAAGATCCTCCAATTTTTAGGACTGCAGATATTTGCAATCAGTCATTTAAATTTTCCCAAAAACTTGTAACTAGAAAAGAAAAAAAGGAAGAATTAAAAGGAATTGATGGAGATAAGGAAGATAATCTGCTTTATACTTGGTATTTTTTCTACCAGTAAGTATGACCACAGATTCTATAGCTTTAGTTATTGCAATAGTTCCTGGCTTGTTAAGATTTTTCTTTTTATCCTTCCACATTCAGGCTACATTAGGGCATACAGTCTAATCTTGGTAACATCCACACATGTAATAGATTGCAGCAAACATGTGGATAGCAAAGTCTGCAAAACGCAGGGCAAACTTCATTCAGAAAAATAAAATCAACTCAAGAGAAGATTCACGGCTTCCTTTTTGGCACCTTGTGCTGATGGTTAACCATGCGCGCTGTTTAACCAACACATCAGCTTCTTTATTTGAACTGCCTGGCATGCAGCCACTGTTTTATCATCATGCCTTTGGCTAGCAGGTATTTTCAGTCTGACCTACTAAGATTATAAGCATGTGCTTAATTGTTTTCCTGAACAAGAGATCTTTAGCTGTGTACTTTTATTTCCAGTAATATACAGGACATCATCTATACTTATCTAATGATGGAGATAATTCTCAAAAAATGGAGTAATTGTAATACTTTGTAATACCACTTAATATCCATAAGGGTGAAGAGCATTTTAAATTACGCTCTGTGGGCTTCTGTTCAACAAAATGCAATCCCCAGTGACGTGCGGGTAACAAGAAGACGCGATGAAGGAAAAGTTAGCCAGCAGAGCATCCAGTTAGAACAGGAGAATCCAACTGGTTGTTGGAAGTTTTTTGTCACAGCATCCCAAGGCATCACTCCCACTCTATATATCAGCAAAACTAGGAGTGAAGCGATGATAGGGTACAAGTTGCTTCCATTCTAAGATGACTTTCTGCTGGTGACCTGAGCCAGTAATGAGCAAAGATCATTAACTTCTAACTGTTAGAGAGCTGATCCCACGTGGAATCAGCTGCTGTTGTCCGTGTAGCTTCTGACAAGTCCTGGACCCCTAACAAAACCATTTGTCATCACTTCCAGGAAAGACCAGAAAAATGACCCCAACAGGTGTCACAAAAGGTCAGGAAAAGAGATTTCTACGGGGGAACTATCTGGAGTCAGCCTAGTGCTAAGGAATAGCTGACTCGCATATGTTACAGAAACAAATTTCTTCCTTATTGAAGTGACAAAGCGCCACATCCTTGTAGTGTCCCCATGTGACCGCACTCCGTGAAACGCTCGCCACACCCTCTACCAGCCTGTCCCACAGGACAAAGCAGCGCCTGCCAGCCCGCGCCTGCCCTTGGCCTTCCACCGAGGAAAGGGGAGATGTGTAAGCGCAGAGGGTCGGAGCAGCAAACACAAGGTTAGATCAGATGCTTCCTTCCACTCTGTCCGTCCAGTTCTCCCGATTCAGAAATTCATGTAATTGGCAGAGAGATGTTGGATCATCACATAAGCTGGTCTTTATAACATGGTCACAGAATTTCATTCAGTTACTCCTCTATTGAGCATAACAGTGAATACTGAAAAAAGGCATGTCGTCTAGAAAAAAAACCTTTTGCCTTGATTTAGACGCTTCAAGAAATGACTGGGTTTAGTGCTTAGTCTGAGTGAGGCAATACCTTTACCATTGTGGATCTATGCTAATTCTCCTGTGAAAATCCTTGTTACACTTATTGCAGAAATGAAGACCGCTTGAGTATCTGATGCCGTGTCCTTACGATAGCATCACTTGCTTATAGTCCTCACCTTTTAATCTTTTACTAATCATTCTGAGCATCTCTAAAGCTTCACACAGCAACATTAATGCTATTAATCGAACCACATTTTGCTGTCTGATGCACGAGCTCAGTTCATATTGAAATATAGGGCCCCTTTGAAGAAGTGCAGATCTAAAAGAAGTCTCGCCTCTATTTTCTTCTTTAACTGACAGAATTAAGCACCAAGTTGTGGCTGTATTACATCAGTGGGTACTGTTTAAGAGATAAACCATTCCTTCTTCTTTAAAATATGTCTGTAGCAATAGATCAAGATAAGCGTAATTAATCACTTGACAAAAAAAACACACATCGCCAACTAATTCCTGAGTAATCAATCTTATCAGTGAGAACAATTTACCAGCTTTTAATTATCTTTGTTAAGCAGCCTTTCTCTACACCACATAATTGCATTAGTCTGTTCTGACTTACCCAACTTTAAGGCATCTTCTTTCCCAGTTAAGGCTCTCACTGTTCCCAGTGTAAAAGACTCACTGTCAAAATACCACTGGTGCGCTCAGTGCTCTGGACTAGCCCAGTGGCTCACGGGCAAGTACAAAGCGCAGGGGTAACGTCTCATTTAATTGGCAATAGCGTCAGAGGCTGCGCATTCTGCAGTTCTACAACTGCCACCCTGCTGATGGAAGTGGTTTTTCAGGAACAGACCCTCTGTCATCACTCTGCCCCCAGCAGTTTCAGTAAGAACTTTAAGCACTTCTCCAGAAAAGGAGGAGAGGCTGTGACCAAGGTTTGTTTTGAATGTATTACAACAACGCTTACCAGTCTCTTCTGTTGGGAAAAACAGGGGCAAGAAACCAGAGGGGGAAGTAAAGTTTGTCTTTGAAGTATGGAGAAGAGAGTAACCTGGAAACAGAAAGTATTAAGGAATTTGTGATGGGAATAAGAAACGATAAAGTGAAGGACATAAGCCAGGGGGGATAAGAAAGAAAAAAAAATAATAAAAAGCAACTGTAGCGTGTGATGTAGGAAATAAACCACAAAAAGATGTGATAAGTAAATAAGCAGGAAAAAGATCAGAATCAACAGATGTCAGGAAAATTTCTCCAATCTTTAACACCATCTTTCTGGTCTCCCATTGTGTGTATGGTCCTCAAAGTTGCATTTGAGCCAAATTTTTAGTAAATATAAACACTTTCAACAACATGCCTACAACAGCAACAGAAAAGCCCCATTTACAAACAGCCAGTCTGTACACGTCCAGTGGTTACTTCCATTTAAGAGCAGCAGTGTAACTGGCGCGGGATACTAAATCGCACGGGCAGGCCTGCCTGCTCTCATTCGCCCCCCCAAGCACCTTTTGGCTTGCTGAGACATCGCTCCAGGTGGGACACCAGGCCAGAATCAGTGCCTCTTCATTCAGATGCGTGATGGGAAATCTTAATCCTGCTTCTGTTGCACTGAACGTGGTCCAAAATGTCTGATAGCTCCACTCATTTCAGGGACTACCTCTGCCCTTGCATACAGACGCACTCCTAGGAAGGCTCCTAGGATTTTTGAAAATGGAGACTGCCTCTTTCGGGCTAGAGGGAGATGCGCAGAGGTACCTCACCTGGAGCAGAGCTTTTCCCTGCTGGCTGGCCGTGCTGGCCCGCCGCGGGCAGGTCTGCGGGGGCAGGCAGAGGAGCGGGACGGCTCTGACACCCGGCTCTCCCAGCCAAAGCCACCGCAGGCAGCCACCTTTGGGAGGACCCCCCTTCTCCAGTTCTAATGGGCACTTACAGATTCCAGAAAACTCACTTCCTAATTCCCCTGCTTTCCACCCATATCCACTCACCATTTATCAACCCCAGAGGGCCCCCAGCATCCTGGTTAACCCAGTGCCAACAGTGTTACTAGGGTATACAGGTTCAGCTCTTCGGAGCGCAGTAGATAAAAGTTACCATTCTATGTGAATATTTAATATTCAAATTGAATATTTAAATTTAATATATTCATTCTGGAGCTTGCATAGAAATGGCTGGTCAAATGGCCTAAAAATTAGGTGCGGTAAGAATCAGAATCTCCCAGAACTGACAGCGAATCATCACCACTAACCTTCACACTGGGCAGCGGGGGTAGCCCTTACATATCTGAGAGATTTGCTGTTAATTTATGTACGACTGACTGCTGTTAAGAAAGCAGATGCTTATAGTCCTGACTGTTTATTATTTGGGTTATTATACGTACTTCATTGCTAATGCTACAGGTATCATGAAAATGTTATAGATCTCTATTCTCTATTTTTTGTTCTTTTTTTGGTGATGTTTGCACAAAACTTTCACGTAGGAAAAAATTCTCCACATTGCTGAATTAGTGCATATTAAATACTTTTCCCGCTGGAATGAAAATTGTAATTCCTGTAGACTTAAAACAGGATATCCTAAAAAAAAAAAAAAAAAAAAAAAAAAAAAGAGAGGGGGAGGGTGTTTAAAATCAGTAGAATTCTATGTATTCAGTGTGTAGGGGAAAAGGAGTGTCATTTCCCCGTTTTCACTGGCGAGCTCTGACTTAAATATACTGAGTCATAATATTTGGCTAAAATAATTCTAAGTAATCCTGGGGTGGATTAGTGCAGGTACGGAACTCAAAGAACTGAATGACTTGTGTGAATACATGATGCTTACAGGCTGGTAGAAGTTCAAAGGACCCATCCTCAGGCATGGCCTCCAGCCAGGACACACACATGAATTTACAAATTAAGCACCCTAAAACCCCATTTGACGTAACCTATTTTACTGCTACTTTCTATTTTTCTATTGTTATTTTAATCTGATTAAAAGCTTTGCAATTGATGCAGAGGCAGATCCGAGTTAGTACAACTGTTCCCAAACGGTAGTTGGTGGAGTGCTTGATGGCGTGTAGAAGTTCACATACAGTCCGATGGTCTGTAATTCTTGAAGTCCATCAAAAGAAAGCTGGTTTTGATTCATCTGATGTCCTGATTATTTTTAATTAACTGATGGCTGTGGTTGCTACAGGATGGAAACCGAGGAAAATCTTTACAAATCCTTAAGGCTGTTTTAGTTACTCAGAGAGAGAGGATGTAGGGAATGGTCTAGGAAAAGGCGGCCTCTGACCCTTGGGATGTAGGCAGAGCGTCTTTCTTGCGGGATGGTTTCTTTTCATTAAGTGCTGCTAGGACCAGACTCTGCTTTGCTGGATGCGAGTTCCCCCCCTGACCTGCGTGACACCCGGCGTCGCCAGCGCATGGGAAACATCACGTTTCCAAAAGTTGTTTTTATTGTGAGTTGAAACAAAACCTGGTGCTCACCATTCTCATAAAACATAATTGGAAAAGGCACTATTTTGCAACATCTTAAATCTGGTGTATTGAGGCTTTCAACAATTATTATTTTTGTGTTAAAGTATTTTTCCACATGAATTTTTATCAAAACCAGTACAGTTGCACACACACACACTATTCCTCCTTTCCCAAGGAGTGGTTTATTAGAACCAGAGCTCTCCTCCCAAATAGCTACTTTTCTCCCCGGGACGGGTTCCCCCCCGGCGGTGCCCGGGCGCGGCCGCGCTCCGCGGGTGGCCGGGGGCCGCCCCGTCGGTGCGGTGCGGCGGAGCCCCAGCCCCCCGCCCGCTGCCGGGGCCGGCGGCGGGCCCGGGATGCCCGGGGAGCGGGGCGGGCTGCCCCCGCCCCCCCGCGGCCGGTCCCTCGCGGCTGCCCCGGGGACGCGCAGGGAGCCCCCGCCCCGCACCCCGGCCCGCCCCGCCGTTTCGCGTCCCGCCCGCACTCACTCACTCGGGGGTGTTGATCCAGATGATGTCGAGGTGGCAGTAGTAGACGCACTCCTTGTCCTTGTAGGTGTAGCAAGTGCAGCGCCGGGCCCGCCGCCGCGCCGCCCCGCCGTCCGCCCGGGCCCTGCCGCCGCCGGGCAGCGCCGCCGCCCCGCTCTCCTCCCGCTGCCTCTGCCCCAGCGCCGCCGGGCGCGGGGCCCCGGGCGGCTGCGGCGGGGCGCGGGGCAGCGCCCACCCTGCACGGCGGGAAGGCAAAGGCAGCGCTCAGCTCCCCCCGCCACAGCACCGACACCCCACATACCCCCCCCGCCCCCGCGTGTAACGGGACCCGACCCGCCATCCGTCCCCGAACGCGCCGGGGCTGCCCAGGGCACCGTTACGCGGGTACTCGCTGCGGCGGGGGAGCTCCCGCGGCCCCCGGCCTGGGGAGCATCGCTCGGCGGCGAGTCGGCTTTAAGCCCGGGCAAGCCGTGCCTCTGCCGTCCGGCGATTCACCGCGCACCGCGGCGGCTCGCAGCCCTCGGGAAGTACAAAACCCACCCCCCGGTCCCCAGCCCCGGGCCCGCCTTTGTGTGCGTGCGGGGGGCGCAGAGAGAAACCCTCGTTACCTGCAGTCGACGTAACTGTAAGTCCAAAGAGGAACAATAAACCCAGCTCCATTAACCCCAAATTACACGCTCGTTAACGGCAGGCAAAGGTGAGCCGTTCCCGGGGCAGTCCCGGTGCCGGTGCGGGGCTAGTGGCTCCCGCCGCTGCCGAGCTCGCCGCGGGGTGCGCCCCCGCAGCCCCGCTCCCGCCGCGCTGTTCCGTCCCGCCGGGGAGCGGTGTCAGAGGGAGGGAAGCTCCATGGCGCGGCTTTTCCCACACACACCTCCCACCCCACCCCCGCAGCCCGGCAGAAACCCGAGCCGCAGACGCCTCCCCCCGCGGCACCCCCCGCCTCCCGCCGCCCCCCGCCGCCCCCCGCCCGGCCGGCAGGTGAGGGGCCGGGGCAGCGCCGCCGCCAGGGCCGGGGGTCGGCACAGCCCGGTCCTCGCCCCGGCCGAGCCCGTCGCTTGTGGATGGTCCGAGCCGGCTGCCTGCGGGCAGCTCCAGGAGGAGAGAGGAGAGGGCTTGTGCCATAAAAACGCAAAGTTCTCACTCAAACCTGGGCTACAAATTTAGGAATTGTTTGGGACTTTTTTCCCAGGGCTCTGCTACTTGTTTTCCAGGTGAAATTAAGTCACCAATTAACTAATACTTTCTTTCTCCCCACTTAATTGTGACGCCTCCTTGCAGACAAACTTACCTAGAGTGCAAAACTTAAGGTAAAAGGCGATTTTGAATTGTATGAAATACCTGACGCTTGTGCCTAGAAAACCACTCCTGCATGTGGCCCCGTTTGCTATCTCAACATCAGCCATTCGGTGATAATAGGCAAGGTCTAAGGGTTAAGGGAACTGGCTATATCTTTTCTTACAGT
This sequence comes from Larus michahellis, assembly GCF_964199755.1. Taxonomy (NCBI): domain Eukaryota; kingdom Metazoa; phylum Chordata; class Aves; order Charadriiformes; family Laridae; genus Larus; species Larus michahellis. The sequence continues at coordinate 1,124,225 of NC_133907.1, read as the reverse complement.
AGTATGCGTAATACATCCTGTTATAGGAAACATATGTGTAGATAGCACGTGGAGAAAGGTTAGCAAATTTAATTGTGGACATTTTAAATCAAAACACAGTGTTTTATTTAAGAATCTTTCAGTGCTAACAGAAAGAGCTGCAGCCAAAGTTGCTTTTATGTATCATGCCAATTTGACATATTCACTAAAATCTGTTCTGCAAGTAGAAAACTAGTTGTAGGATGGCTTAGGTCATGTTATCTGAAGTAGGAACACCATTCTCTCCCGCATCGTGTTCCTCCCCCAATTCCAGCTTCTGGCAAGGACTATTCAGTACCAAGACTTACCAAAACCTCATTAAGATGTCATGTTTTGTCACTTTGTCAAACCTTGCCTTTTGCCAGTTTCTAAAGATTGAGTTTTGTGGGAGAACGTTAGTTGACCCTATTCCCAGATAATGACAACAGGACGATGGTCATCAAAGGCAGGGTCATAGCGAGAAAGTTCCGTTTTCTCAAGTTTTGCTGAGACTACGGCTCTCTGTGGAAACTTAAAATGCTTTTGTTTCGCACAGTTTATGCAAATGCCCAGACTTTGCAGTATAGAAGTGAAATGTCAGAAGCATTAATCGTGCCCTGTCTCCAAAACCCGGTTAGAAAAAACAAGGTTTCAGTAAATTTCTAGGGCTTGTACCCACCGCAGTGAGCGCAGTGCACGAGGACGTAGCTGCAAGTAGTTTGCTCGGGTAGTGACAACAAATGTAGTTCTGCTAATTTGAAATAGTTTCACTGCAGTCGCTAACGTCCTCATGAGTAATACCGGGGGGTAAAGGAGATGCCAGGTAAGTCCCTGACGGCAGCATTGTGCTGAAGTTCACGCTGGGTGTGGGAAAGCCGGGGCCGGCTCCCCTGCGAGCGGGATCGTCGCAGTGACCGGGCTGTTGGTGCAGTGGCGGGGCTGCGCCCGGGCTTGTGTGTCACGCTCCCCGAGCATCAGCAGGGTGACGCTTAGGCTTCCGAGTTGTGTAGCTGCTGCCACTTGGAAAGATATCGTCACAAAACATCTCTGAAAAAAGAAAGGGTTTGAAGTTCTTTCTGTTTCATACATAAGTAGAAAAATTAATTGCTTCAAATCGGGAAGCTCTAGATACTGTACTCTGATACTCTTGGATAGGTGATTGTGTTTTAACTTGCCTGAAAAAGGAAAAATAAAAAGAGATTTATTGTGCAGTTACTGTTTAACAGAACTCGTCACTGCAGGGAGTGGGAAGTACGGGTTATATGTTGCTGGTGTGATAAATAACAATGACATGAGTCCACATTCTCATTTATGAATTTCATTTTCTTCATTGCAACGTATTTTTTTAATAATGATGTCAAATTATCATAGTAATAAAAAGTTTAAAATGAGTAATATATAACTATCATCCGTATAGGTTTGTTATGGCATAAAAAGGTCACGTGTTGTCAATTGATTTAACCCCATTTTTCTAAAAAATATTGTTCTGGTTTTTTAAAATGATATTTTGAAGGTCTCTTCTATATTGCTTTATTTTTTCTTCCGTGTGCTGTTTAATCTCTGAAAAGCCAGGGGAGGCCATATCAGCACTGATACCGAGTGCTGTGCAAACAAAAGAAGTAATAAAATATATTCTGAAATTAGCTATCAGGGTTCAGAAATTAAGCAGGGCAAGGTTTTGGTCAGATGACCTCAGGTAAGCTTTAGAAGAAGGTAAGGCATAGGCTCTACAGGAAGAGAGAGACTCTCGTTAAAGGCGTTAATACTTCTGGACTGTGGGACTGATGCTCATTTACATTGATTGTCAAGTTGTGTGTGTCACCTAATGCCTAATGACTCGAGACTCTCTCATTCAGCAGATACAGCAGTCACAGAAGAAGGATGCTGGTTAAGTGAAGAGCAACAAATAATACATTTTTAAAATGCAAGGGTCCATTTTGAATTGGGGTAGTTATAAATGATGTCTGGATATCAGTGTCAGTGGTACTAACGTGATGCAAAATGGTTTTGTAAATCTGTTTGAGGGTTAATATTTTCATTTAGTTAAAATAAAAGGTAGCAGCTCTTGAGGTAGCGGGCATAGGTTGGAAGCCAAGAGATCCAACTCGTATTATTTTACAGCTTTTCCTCCGAAATAGTTTAAATTTTGTAGGTTCCTTTTTCTGTTTCAGTGTCAAGATGTTCAGGGTGGATGGGTACTTCGCAAAACTCTCGAGAGCCCCGGACAAAATGTGGGGAGTTAGTGCTTCTCCTCCTACCCTCCCCTCCCACCTCCAGCGGTCTCCCCCGGCCCCGCTGCAGCAGCCTCCCGGGGGGACCCCGCTCCGCTCCTCGCCCAGGGGAATTCCCCCGCCAGGACGCTTCCTCCTCCTGAGGGCCACCCAGGCAGCGGCAGGAAGACAATCAGCAGATCTGCCCTGGTGCCGGGTGGCAATACTGTATATTTGAGAACTTCTAATTGACTGAAGGGAGAATATATCTTAGGGATGAGGTCAAGGCTGAAGGAGTCCTGGAATGCGGAGCAGCTGAAACGGGTGATGTTAAGAAAAGTAAGCTCAGATTCCAGATTTTATATTTGAAAACCCTGAACTGCCATTTCAATTAGGAACATAATCTTGGTTTTGTTTAGTACTTGTCTGCCCCTTGGATCCCTACTTTGTAAATACACTCGTGCGATTGTGAGGCAATCAGAGACCCCCGCGGTAATTCCACAGCATTTAACCTTCATCATACAGGTGACTACACAAAATAGTTACGAGTTATAAAGAAGTTCCAGATGTGTTTAAATCAGGTTGGTTACTGAGAGAAACCACTTAAAAAGCCAACCTTCTAGGATATATTTACACTAGTAATAAAGCCTGTGTGTAAAAGGCAGGGTAGGGTTTCAGCAGCCGTGGGGAATCTTTTGGCACTGGTATCTATTCTTACAGCTTCTCAGCAGGCCAAGAGGAAAGGAAAAGGCTGATCAATACAAATGTGATACTAAGTAAAGGCAACCCCTCTGTTTATTACGTTTATACACCATTTGTATCTCTCTTCCCACTCTCTCATTTCCTTCTTAATCACAGTGTTCTTCACTGCTACTGAAAGAAAAGATCGTACCAAGCTGCACGCACTGTCTTTAGCGCGCTCTGCATCGCTCTCACAAAGCAAGCAACTTAATAGGTGGTAGCTGGTGTTTGAAAAAATGTGCTGAAATCAGTAGGTTCTCCAGAAAACGTTATCTTCTGATTGTTATTTGAGTTACTTTTTGCTCGGGTTCCGTAGCCAGAAAGCTGAAGTTAATCTTGTCTCCCCTCCTGTTACAGCCAGCCCTATGCACAGCCCTTTGACGGCAGCGCAAAGAATCCCATTTTTAGTGGCCTTTGAACCAGATGTAGCAAAAGGGCAACTGAGCATTTTGTAGGGCTCGCAGTTGGGCAACTTGCTTAAAGGAGGAGAGTTCTGTTACCCATTTCTGTTCTCCCATTCTTTTTATTATTTTTCATATTTATACACCATTAAAAATAATGTAGATTCTTGGCAAACAGTGAAGAGGACAAACGACTCTGCTCTGATCATATTACGATTTATTTAGATAAAAGCAAAGTAAAGAAGGAACCGTATTGCTGTTTTTCAACCTTCATAGCAGCAGAGCAATAACATACAAATTTAATGATTCCTGCTTGTTTCAGCTATTGTGAAATTTAGGAAGGAGTTTGCATAAGATAACATATCCTGCTGTTGTAATATACTGGAGACAGGGCTCAGATCTCTGGATAAGGAATGCTGCAAAAATCCGAAGTGTTATTATCGCTCCCCACCACTCTCCCCAGGATCTGAACCTGACCTCACTTCCTGCACCCAAACAATCTCCGTCTTTGTCAAAATAACAGGATTTTACAGGAAGAGAATTTTCTATAATTATTATGTGAAACAGTTCTTTTCCTCGAGATGTATTCAGGTTTGGGCACGTTACCGAACAAAGCGAATTCCGTATCAAAATATGATCAATCTGAACACTTCTTGTGTTTGTAAAGAATGGATGGGAGGTGCCAGCAAACAAGAGCTAGAGGTGGGAACCGAGGTGGCTCTTCTGCCCGAAGAACTTGGCACGTTTGGGACGGCGTGAGGCAGAGACAGGCCCCGCGGGAGGGACAGCGGGGTGCTGGGGGTGCGCGGCCAGGGGGAGACAACAGGAGCCCCAGAGCACCTCAGTTTGGGCAGGAGCTGGTCTGGAGGGTGATGAGAAGAGCGGGGAGTGGGGTGCAGGGATCGGGATTGGGGTTCTGGCCTGGGTTTCCTTCCTCAGCGGCCTGGTAGGGAACTTGTGGTCAGTTGTTTGTAGCGAGTGACTGCGGAAGTCTGTGGTGGTGGGAGGAAAGGGAGGTGTAAAGGTAAGGAGGAAGGTGGCTAGAAACCAGGTACGTCCTGACGACTCTGGCAGGCCCTCAGGCTATTCTACAAAAAGTGAAATTCATGTGTTTCTCTGACAGCACCTCCCTGAGAGCTCCCCTTCTTGGAGCGCGCTGAGCTGCAGCCTGCCTGCGTGCCTTTGAAGAGGGCATTTTTTGCATTTGTTGGAAAGCCAAAGGACCAGAAACCCTGGAGCGACTGTCCTGTCTGGAGCAGGATCCGCAGGGAGGGATGCGCTGGGCGGCTGGAGAGGTGAGTGTCTGCCATTGCCATCGCTGTGCGCCTGGGCGCTGCATGGCCGTCACCAGGATGCTGGGGCACCGCAGCCACGCTCCTTTCCACGGCTCCCTTTGTCCAGAGATGCAGCAGCTTGGGTGGAATAAAAGCCTGAAGCTTGTGTTGCAAGCCCTTGTGTTCGTAGCCCTTCTGGCTGTGAAGGCTTTACAACATCTGCTGGATTTCATCTGAGAACGTGGATTTTGTGGAAATGGTTGGCCTCTTTGAGTAGTGACAATTCCTCTTTGCCTGGTTAAGCAGTAGGGGCCTTTTCGCAGTGTGGCTTAGTGATGGGACATGCAGGTGACTGCAGGAGCTTAAAAACCCCTATGTTGGACCACTGATACACAGGAACATCTTTTTACAAATCCGTAGATGAGATGGGTGTCTTCTAACAGCCAATATTGTTACCTAATAAGGGCGGTCTGGAACAAAGCTTAATAAAATGCACAGTAGCAAAATATGTGCGCATCACTAAAAAAAACTCTTATGTGATATGCGCAGGTGGACAAGACTGTTAACATACATGCAGCAGTCAGTATACTGTGAGAAAATAATTTATTCGCCTATATGAAGACCAAACAGGCTGGGCGTAACTACCTTTATTCTGTGGCAAATCTCCTCTTCACATCTGTAGTTAACAACATTGGTAAGAGATTAACGTTTCTGGTGCTGCCTTGTAGGGTAGTGTCAATAAAAGTTCTGCTGCAGTTACCAGCTAATAACGAAGTTAGTGTCTCCCTATTGCAGCTTCTTGGTAAATCCAATTTTACGTACAAGTACAGGTCTGACCGTTTCTTTTTGTGGAGGATCCACAGCTGAGACTCATCAGTCTAGCAACAACCTTGACACCGTGTTTGAATATATAACCTCTCCGCTCCCCAAGTAACTTATCTCTCACTAAGAAAAGTCTTTCAGAGAGAAATAAACAAGTGTCTGCCTGTATGAACTAGTAAAGGGAAAACAGAATGAAAAATGAACCTGTATTATTTAAACAGTGTGACATGACAAACTGCAAGTGCTGCTCACACCTAGCCCTCTGAGGGCCCGGGCTTTGTTGATAAGCTTTGACTGAACCCGAACCTTTAGTTGCTGAACCTGGCTTTGTGAACACGGGTGCAATGGCACAATATTGTAATCCTCCAGATTTTCTTCAGACCATTTGTTGGGATGAAGTCACACAAATGTCTGAACAGAAAGGCATCTGTGTCGTGAGTGACCTGACTCTCAGTCCCCCGGGAGCGTTGAGGCTGGGTGCACAGCCTGCGGGGGTTAAATCCTTCTAGTACCTGGGCAGCCTGTGTGTGGGGACCAGGGGCTGCGCGTGAGCCCTGGGGTAGACTGGGGGCCATCTGCGCCGGCTGCGTGGCCTGGGGCTGCTGCAGACTTAACTAACGGGGCTAAGGAAGCTCCTGTGTTGCCAAAGCCTATGAGCTATGCTCTGGCCCTTTCTGCAGTGCACGGAGGGTGCACAGCTATTTTTGTGCATTCTGAAAATCCATTTAGGTGTGCATTACGGGCCTAGCACATCTTACGGCAAAGAGATCATTACCATCCAGGTCCAGATTACCAGCTCGTTTTCAGCTTGGGTTGCTGTTGGTAAATAACAGATGGCACAGGCATCCAAGGGAGTCGTAGGAAATTTGTGTCTGTGGCTATGTTGTGTTGAGTCGGATTTGCTGGAAGAACAAGAGTTGGCAGCATCCTTCTTGATGGTTCAAAAGGAACAGTGCTCTCCAGAAGAGGCAGAAACCTGCAGAGCGTAGAGAGCTACAGGATGAACATAAGCCTGATGTAACATGGGAATTCTTAATCTGTTTAGCTGTTCTCATGGCCATGGTCGTACTTATTCTGGAGGGTCTCAACCTCACATCCAGTTTAATAACGTAAGCCTGGGAATGACAGCAGCGCAGTACTTTAGACGTGGCAGGAGTTTTGTACATTTAAGTACATGCGTTATTTTCTCTGTGGTTGAGACATCAGGACAGGAAGAGAGGTGGAGAGTAAGCGCGCCGTACAACCTGCGTGCCCGGTTTGAATGCAGCTGCTGCAGCTTCTCCCTTTCTCACGTTTTCTACAACTGCCAGGGCTGGCAAAGCAAGTGCTCGTACATCTGATTATAGGAAAAGAGCGGGTGCCAGAAGAACGTTCTCCCCTAGCTGCTGGGGAAGAATTACTGGGGCATTAACCAAAAGAGACCGGGGAAGTTAGCAGTCTTTGTGGGAAAATAGGAAAGATAACAGGGGAAAAAGAATGGCCAAAGGAAGGGGAAAGGAGAAGGTCAATTCACTCGCTTTTCACAGAAGTATCTTTTCTATATAAAGACAACAAAAGGAAAAAGGATGAGCAACAACCAAAAAATAAAAAACACAATGGGAAATTTAATGGGGGAAGTAGAGAAAAGGAATACAGAAACAGCCTAGAGGAAGAAAATGCGATGCTAATCTCTTCCCAAGGGTCAAGTATACCCCTCTAACAGTAAGCATGGCTAGGATTTTGCTTCTGCTTCTTGCCCCCGAGTGCTGCTTTAAAGCAAATAGCCAGGCACTAGGCTGTTTAGATTAGTTGGCTGTCATTTGAGCTTCCTAGGTACTATGCTATTTCCCTGCCGAAAATTCTTCAGCTGCAAATGCTTTCAGGCCATGGTTGTGTTGTTAAGGGCATGGAGAAAGAGACAATCTGAGGTAATTTCTTAGTAAGCGTTACTTTTCGTACATTTTAGAAGATAGATTGTGGTAAACATTGAAAATAATATTGAGGTAAACTAGAACAAAAGGCAAGTTCAAAAAGCTATTTTATTGATTGAAGGACTTGATGAGGGAGGGAATGAAGAAGGACTGGAATCTGTACAACTCTGTTAACAGTCTGGCTGCATTCCTTTCTCAGTATTTTTAGACTTTCACTTCCAAAGAAACAATGATGCTCCAAGCTGTTCTCTGAAGTCTGGGTACACCTCGCTGGCCTAACGAGACAATGCATCACAGCTGCCGGCAAGGGCCGCGTGTGCGGACACATGTTTGTACTAGAAGAACAAAAGAGTCGTGATCATACTTTTCTCGTGCTGAAGTGCAATTGTTTGCATACGTTTTGAGTTTTGAAAAACAGCGCTTCACATGTTAGAAGCCCCATAATGAAATGTATTATCCCTGGCTCTGAAATAGTTTATCGGTTTTTTTGACACTTTTCTCTTTTACTGTTTTGTGTTTTCTCAGACTAGGAATAGAGAACTAGGAGTCAGACTTTCCACTTTTTGTATTTGCAATTTTGCAAGCAAAGATCGACCTAATGTCTATACCAGTTAAAGTTAGACCGGTAGTGACTATTGGTTGTAATGATATAGAGCTGAGGAGGACACAGGACTCGTATTCATTTTGTGATGAATCAGAATCCAGGGGCAAGGATTTTGTATGTCCATCATTGTCATAATCGTGATGGGCAGAAATTCACTGCCTTACTATAAGGTAGCTGCAAAAAGGGTGATGATTATTACAGGTTCCAGTTAAATAGCATATCATATGAATTGGGTAGTGACTGTCAGTTTTTCACGGAATAGTTTTTCACTGAATCTAGTAGGTGTCTGATCAGCCAGAGATCCATTCAGATAGCTTGATTTGCCTTTAGTTGCTTAGTGAAAAGATGCACGAGTTATTGGTAATTGTAACTAACCATTGCTTTAATGTGTCTGCTTCAGATAGTTTATATTTGTGATTCTGAAAATGCACTGGGACCTTAACATTTGCAGAACATAATAAAAATGCTAAAAAGGGTTGGCATCGAGAATAAGGAGATGTGAGGAAGGAAAGATAGTTACACTGCTGGAAACTGGCCACCCAAGAAGATCTGGCAGAGAAAGTAAAATATTAATAGCATTATTAATCTTCTGAGTTTTACTGCCAGTAAAATAAGTAGAGAAAGCCAGATGAGGGAGGAGAAGTTATGGAGCAGCAACACAAATCATGATTTACAGTTGTCAGAGGTTCCTGTTATCAAACTGGGAGCGCAGGCAGGGACAGCCGCTGTGCCCGATGGCCAGACATTGCAGTTCGCAGGGGATGAAGGGCTGACACTGTTTAAACTCCATATATGTCTGCTACGCAGAAAATCCCCACGATTGTTTATTGAAACAATCAGAAGCCAGTTTTGCATGGGTTTGGGGGGGAGGCGTTTGAATTCTGAGTCAATTGGATGCGTTTCTTCTACTGGTGCTCTGCAGAGTTCCGGTACCGTGGCACGGCGCCATTGCTGCTTCTCCTGGGCTTTTTCCAAAAATCAAAAGTTGTTTTCCTGATAATCTGGATAGATTTTTTTACAGTTCCTGTAATTTCAGAATGCCTCAACCCATTGAGACTGTCATTCATGAAAAGTTTGTGTCACAGTTCAAATTGATTCTAAAAAAGCACTTCTTTCCAACACAGCACCACTCGAGGCAATGCCACATCAGGCACTGGAAATCTCCACTGTACTTTCTGCGCCTGTTCACATCAATGCTTGGCAGAAACATGTTAAGCTTTAATTAAAGGGTAAATTTTATTTCTTATGCATAAAGAAAATTCTGCTCTAAGTCGGTGGTTTTCTATTAAGGTTCAGGTTTAGTTGCCAGTTTTCAGTGAACGCTTCTCTTTTATTCACTATTTTATTTTGTTTCTCTTGCCATCCTAACACTCAGCATGACTTCACAGCTAAATAACGATCAGTAGAAATTTTTCAGTATATGCTTTCCAGAGTGAAAGAACAGACTGTGTGAGCATTAGGCTACACAGGCCTCCCTGAAAATGACATGGAGCGATTTTATTTTTTATTTTTAATGTTTGGTTTGTAGCATCAACTTAAAGGGCCAAAACAGAGGAAGGATGTGATTGCTAGATACACCACACCTGCATAAGGAGCAGTTCCTGCCTCCTCCATTCTCATCGTTCCTGGTGAAGACAGTAGGTTTGCACAGCTGGAAAACCGAAGGCAGTGGTAGGTTAGATGATTTAGAAAAGATCGATTTCAAAAAGGAAAATACTGTGAAACACCTTTGCCTGACATCAGATAGAATAAATAACTGACAGTAATGGTTTTTATGCAGAACAAGTTCAATATGAGCAGTCTCTAGCAGTCCCTCTTTATTACACAAAGCATTATGAAGCCAAGTGCAATTAAATCCAGGAACTGATCTGGCCACTAGAAAATACAGTCATTCCAGGATATGGCCCAGGCTATTCCACATTGTGTAGTCCAGGAGAGGAGGGAGAAAGAGCCTAACACATTGGTGACTTGAGATCCTTCTACAGATGCATTAGGGCTCCTATAGCGAAATAAATGGGTTAAGAACGGATGCAGATTCCAGGCAAAAGGCCCAAGCAAATACAATATCTGGGACAATAACTTCAACACAGAAGACTGTAATAAAAAATCATATCCGTGGGGAAGAAAAAACATATATTTTTAAATAAACAGATGAGACCTGTCAACAAAGTCACGTGTAGCTAGAATTTCCTATAAATATGAAAAGCAGACCAGGAAAAATTTGTTTGGAAAAGGAGAATAAAAACAGATCAGCAGGAAAATTGAAACTTATTACATTAGCTGTCAGAGACCCATCATTCACTTTTTGATTCCTCAGAAGCAGAGGAGGACAGACAAACTGCTCTCCTCTGTTGCTTCAACTTCTTTCCTCTCAGTAAAAATCTGTCGTTTAGTTTGAAAATTCACATCTGTTTTATACAAACTGCATGAGTATTTTAAACTTCAGCTATAAATGCTGTTAAGACATCATTTGCTGCTCCCTGTATGGTTTATAATTGGGATCACGTACTCCCTTCTTGAATCGGGAACTGAAGCCAGGATTCCCTGCCTCGATAATCATCTCAGAAGCCAGTGACACACTGCGGCCCGTCGCCGGGGAGCTGGGCTCTGCCAGGGCTGAGGCTGCCTCGGCCCGGCAGGAGGAGGAGGAGGGTGCTGGGAGCCCAAAGGTACCAGCCTCCAGAGACAGGGGGCTCTGGCACGACAGATTCTCTTTTTTAACTTGTTTGTTTGTAAGTAATTTGTTTGTTTTCAAAAATCTTCCTTACTTCCCTTTCCCCAAACTAAGTTAAACCCAAGCAAGCATCCTGTTTAAAAGTAAATAAATAAACAAAAAATCTAGCTATGTAATCAAACCTCAAGCATGTTGCTTATGCAAGTGATCCGAACTAAGTCAGCATGAAAAATCCAGAGTTCTGGTATTTTATCCCCTTAAAATATAGGTTTGGGTTTTAAAAAGATTTTTTTTTAATTTGTTTTAGATACCTCTGAAAAGCAGTTGCTTTACAGAAATAGAGCCTTTCTTCCTCCAGTGCTGCAGCCTCCTCTCTTTGGGCTGTCTCTCTAGCCGTTTGCTTTTTTCTCTCCTTCTTTCTGCTTCTCAGCATTACCCACAGTCTCTCGGGTCTCTGAAGCACGTCCAGATTGCTTTACCGTTCGGAAACTGAAGATACAGCAATATAGGAGGCTGAAACAAACCTTTTAGGGTTAATTCCAATAGAAATTTTCATTATGATTTAGGAAGTCACCATCTCTTTCTGGTAGCATGTTACAAACGGGGCAGGGGTGTTCCTCAGGCCCGGCTCTTTAGGTTATAAGTGTTTGAGGCAAATTCTCCGCGTCTTTTGTGTGAAATCTGCCTCAGTATTTGCATTTTGACTCTAACTACAACTGAAATACAAAATATCTAATGGTAAGTCCCTCTAGTGACTCCAGCTTTGATTCGTAAGTACCACTGAAGAGAGGCTGGCTATTCCCTGTCTTAAAGAACCGGATCTTAAGGAAGCCAAAGACTTGGAAAAAGCTGCATCTTGCATAAGCTTTAGTCTTCTGTTTCAGTGATATTTTGAAAGCTGGATGTCTTGTTTGAGATGGATGTTTGGAGTTAAAATTCAGTGGTCTTACAGAATGAAGGCTCTGTATTTGGGGCATTTGAAATGTGTGGTTGATCTTATTTTCGTCTTAATTTTTGTGTGTTGGCTGTATATACATTTTATGCCCAGATGGTTTTCTTTAATGTCTTAGTATAACTTACATGTAACATCTTGCACCAACATTGTTTTCTTGATTTATGCCTCTGCATTTGAACAGTTTGAAAACTTTGTGAGGGCACCTAATGGGGAAACTGCTTTTTTAACACTGAGGATGGCTGTTCTCTGTCAGCAGAAAGCTGGAAACTTGTGTTTTGTGTGTGAATTGTTGGACAGTGTTATAGTCATGGCAGGCTGCTTGTTTTCTTTTATCATTTAAAGAAGCTTAAAACCTTTAGCCCCAGTTGAAAGAGTATTCTTTCTTAGCACACTAATAGCTCTGGAATTAAGTATTGAGTAATTAATTTCTATTTTTCATAAGGGATCATATTCTTCCCATGTAATAAAATGCTGTAGAAGACGCTAAGGCCTGTGTGACTGGCATAAAGATGGAACTTCCGAGCTGATACGTGTGACGTGAACTATTCATGGAAGGAAAATCCAAGGTTAGGTAGAACTAGAAGTGCTCATTGAGTAGATAAAAACCCCGCAAACACTACTAGCTATAGCCGTTCTCTACACCGCATTATCTGAAAGAAAAGGTTGTACAGTAAAGAAATACTTACAGAAAATTTTAAAATTACTCTGCAACCTGATGTCCAAGTCAGATGTCCTGCATTGTAGCAGATAATTTTGTTCTATGAGTAAAAGTACCTGCTTTGCAATGGCAGCCTGTAAAAATAGGATGTACAGAAATCCATAAGGTGTTAAATTGAACTAGCAATTGAGGGTATTTGCAAAACAAAATAGCACAGGCTTCCTTCTTTCTGCATCTGGGGAGGGCCTGAGGGCTTTTGAGATTGCTTAAAAGATGAAGTATAATTGTGAATGAAATTACGCAGCTGGCACAAGGAATTGATTTCTTGTTGGTTTTAACTAGGCCAGTTATAATGTTGTTTAGCTGCAACAACTAACAAATATTTCTGTTCCACTGGTGAACAAAACGGGCTAGTAATATTTGAAACAATGGCATCCATATTTTTCTCTTGAAATGTCTTGTTGCCAGAGTTCCATTTCATGCCCATTTAGGGGAAAGAAGAGTAGAAGAGCGTCTCAGTTTTGTACAATGTGAATGTAACAGAAATTGGGCAGAGTACAGCAAGTTGTTTACTGTGAGCGTGCCACTAAGCTGGTGAAGCCAAAGCGACATTGGTAAAGTGAAGACATTAGCTAGTTGCGCCTTGCCAACAGATTGAGATCTTTTCAGGGAGGCAGGACTTCTGCGCAGCCTCAAAGAGATGAGATCCATTAAAGTAATTATTGGTTGCACAGGTATGTACCTACTTCCTCTCTGAAAGTCTTTCCATGGAAGTTTGTTTGCGTCAGACAGTGCATAGAGGAAAATATCATGCTAAATTCCCTATGTTGACAAAATGAAAATAGGAAACTTGAAAGCAGGAGTTTCCACTAAATCATTATTTGCAAGTAATATTCAATTTTGTAACCTGCACTCTGTGTTCGGACTCACTTTCATCTAAACATAGCAGAACATAGCGACTCTACAAACAACTTGAAGCAGGATCAGATCCGTAGCCTTGAGTGGAAGAACAAGTCTTATTTTCATTGACTACAGCATTTATGTTTGTTAGGGTCGTACAGTCCTGCAGAGCATCATTGGTAAAGTATAATTTCTTCTGAATAAATCCTATGACTTGATTGAGTGAGTGAAAGAATTTAAATCCTTTAGTCTGATAAGGGACTATTAGTATTTCATTTCATTTCAAAAAAAAAAAGACTTGCAGGCTTAGAAACCCTTGGAGCAATTTACTGCTTTCTGTATTTCTGTCTGGAGTTGAGTGCGTTTAATGCAGGCTTGTGGTCTGTTTTAAGTTGTGCTGTTCTGTGAAGCCTTTGTCTCCCAAATGATGTTAATTCTCCCTCCATTGCATAATTTTGATTTCTCACTTGGTGGAGGAGAGGAAAGTACCTGTGAATACATTTCAGTTCTGTAAGACTCCTCTTGGGTGCTGCAGGCCAATGGCTACTAACATTCGTCAGGCAGTTCTCTGGGAGGGAGAGGAAGGTCATCCCTCGTTGGTCTGATATCGCTGCGGTGCTGAGTCTCCTTCTGGCACTGCTGGTACAGCACTGAGAGAGAAAATTCACAAACCTACGCTTTCCCACGTGTTTGGGCAAGGTTCTTCCTAATTCATGTTCACGGGTTTCCTTTATTTGCTGCTGATCTCGCTCCCATGCCCATTTTTCAGGCTGTTATCTCTGTTGGTTTCAGCACCCGCTCATCAGCTAATCCCCAGAGCCTCTGCCATGGTTCCTGGCGGGGGAAGGCACCAGAGGTCTCTTTGTTGCTCTCTGCCCTGAAAATGCAGCTCTTCAGCATTAACTCCCTAAACAATATCCATGGCTGAATAAGAAGTTTTTCTGTCTGAGCTTTGCTCTGCAGCTACGTCGTCTCCCTGCAGCACCCCGTTGCTGTTACAGTCCTGTGCTTCATTCCCTGTCCTGAATTCCTCTACTGCAGAACGACATCTCCTCTCTTTGGTTGCTTGAATAATAGAGTTGTCTTCTGGCAGATACCTATCGCTATCCTTCCGCTAGTATTTTTTCCACAACGACCCGCAGCCTAGCCCTTTCCCTCCTCACCCATTGGAATTTGGAAATAAAGAACAAACATGAATTAAAACTCTACCTGACTGGATCCCCTTGCCGCTTTTCCTTCAGTTCTCTCAAGTGCGTTAACTTGGCAAGTGAAGATGGACTTGGTGAATGAGAGAGATTCTGAGTAGACTGGAAACACACTCCAGCCTGAAATGTTGCATTGAAACCAGTCCTCAAGGGTATGTTGGAAGTAGTCTGATGACACAGCTATTCATTAAATGCTTTGAAATTCCATTTTTTATCACTTGTAGAAGTTCCAAGGCTTCTCAACAGGGCTTGTTGGCTTAGGTGCAGCTCCCCATAAGCATAACTAGACTCTGAATCAGTTTAATTCAAGCCGGCTTGATATGTCTGTTCTGATCTTCCATGTTTCCAGTACTAACCCGAGTTAAGAGAGTTTGGACAGAGCCAGCTTAGTTCTTCCTGAACCCAAAAGCACATCGGAATGTCCACGCAGCATGTAAATGGAGGAAACCAGCGTGTAAATGGAGCCAAGGGAAGCGAGAGCAATGGAATGAAGTGGAAAAACAGGTGGTGGTGAAAAATCAACATGTTCCTGAAAAGCTCTCCCAGAGATGCAGTACTTCCTACAAACAGACTAGTTAAGAAAAACTTGCTAAGTTTTAGGTTTGTTTTTAGTAATAAATGTTTTGGCTGTCTCCAATGGAATTACTTTATTAAAATATCGAATTGCAGATTTCAGAGTAATAGAATGCATCTAGTGAGACAAAAGAAGAGCAAGCTATAAAGTTGGTCTGCCACTGGTGTACGTATATTAAAAAGACTATCGCTTTTAAGCAAAAGTCAGGCACTAGTTAAATAACTATTGCACGTAACTGCCTTTTTTGGCTTTCTTTTCAAAAGATGTTTGAAACAAGGCATGTAGCTTGCTACTGTGTTAGCATTTATGTAGATTATGGGAAACAACAGAAAGATCCATTCATGGGTAATTTAAACATATTCTTTTTTTCAACAAAATTATCTGACACACTTCAACAGAGGGAATTCAACATCCAAGTTAACTGCCTGTTGGAACGCTAGCCCTGAGTCTTCCCAGAAGAATGTAGAATGAATTTAACTTTTCGGGGGCAAAGATATTTAAAGCAATACAAGCTATGTAAAGAGCTTAGGGATAGTCAACTGAATAGTCTTCTGTTGACTCAAGCTCTCTTTTTCTTATTGTCACGCAGCATGGGATCAAGGGTGGTAGAAATATGCATGTGACGAAGGGTGAAAAAATGGTGCTCTCGCTTTGTGTATCTTAGTGGCTTTTTTAGACTTGGCCTTACTGCAACATAGTTACTGTTGCTACAGTCCAATCTGGAATCTTTCCATCAGAAACGCTATTTTGAGTACCGACTTCTAAATGTTTCATATCTCATTGTTCTGAAATTTGTCACAGCTAGAGCTTGAGAGACAAATTAAATCCTATTTAATTTTAGATGGATTCTTTGCTATGCTGAAGATTTGGTATTGTTATTTTTGGGGCTTAAGATTTCCACTGATTTCTGAAGCCAGAAACATTATAGAATTGCAGAGGTGGATAGCAGAGTCATCAGAATGGCTCAAGTAACTTGGCATGGGACGTGTGCTTTGTGTGTAGACTAAGACATGTATTTTTTAGAATGTTTGGTGTTAGTCTAACTTTGTTTCAGCTTAGTTGAATTGAAAGTACAAAGAACACAGTGTTTCTGGAATTCCTGTTCATGCAATACGGATACTCATAGATAGCATCAAGTTAACGTGTTACCCGTTTTCTTTGTTCCACTTAAACAATAGTAGTTCTACATCATTCAGGTTTGGTTTTGTAAGATGAGTAAAGCATGTCTCTTGCCCGGCATGTGAACCTCAGCCATATCCTGAAGGAATTTCTGGACAGAAGAAGAGGGTCACGATTGGGATTAGTCAGCATGGATTCATTGCCTTCTCTGATGAAATGACTACATCAGTGGATGAGGGGATTGCAGTGGCTATTGTGTGCCTCAACTGTAGCGAGACTTTTGACATAGTCTCCCATGGCATCCTTGGGTCCGACTTGGGATGTTAGTGTAGCCAGGTGGAATACTAGGTGGATGCAAAAAATGGCTGGACTAGTGCCCTCAGAGGGTACCAGTTAATAGCTGATTCTGTGCCTGGAGTCCAGTTACCCACAGAGCTCCTGAGAGTCTGTTCTTGGACCTATCTGTGTAATATCCTATTGAATATCTTTATTGATGACCTGGAGAAGGAAATGGAATGCAGCTTGATTAAATTTGCTTGACACCAAATTGGAGGGAGCAGTCAATACACACGAAGGTAGCGTGACTGTTTAGAATGACCCGGATAGCCTGGAGGAACGGACCAACCACAACCTCATGAAATTCAGCAAGGATAAATGCAAAGTCCCACGTCTGGGATGGACCGACCTCATTCAATGGATGACTGGCTGCGTGGCAGCTCTTCTGAGCAGGATCAGGAGTTCTGGTGGGCTAACCACGCACCAGCACTATCCTGGGCTGTATCAACACGAACATAATCAGTAGGTTGAAGGAAGTGATTATCCCCCTTACTCAGCACTCATTAGAGCCCATCCTGATTGCCATGTCCAGTTTTAGGCTCCCCGGTACCACAGAGATGGTAAATATGAGCAAGTTTAGTGCAGGGCCACCAATACGATCCAGAGGCTGGAGCCTGTAGTCAGCGAGGCAAGTCTGAGACAATGTTCACCCTGGAAAAGAGAAGATGTCTTTGGGTTTGAGTACCAGCATGCCAATAATTCTGAGGCAGTTACCAACTAGATGGAACTGGAGTCTTTACTGAGCTGCCTGTTGGGACAATGACACACAATAATCAGAAGTTGAAACAGGAGATTCCAGCGGCATATAAAAGGTGGGGAAAAACCATTCTGAGGATAATTATGCATTGGAACAAGTTTCTCAGAATGATTCTTGAATCTCCATTCAATAGAGGTTTTCAAAATCTGACTGGAGAAACCCCTTGGGTGCCTTCCAACCTGAATGATTCTATGAAATAAATAACATCTAAGCAAATAAAAGAAATCCGGTCCGCTCGTCTCTTCATGGAGGGTTTTATGCTGCCTACGGAAACTACCACCAGGATGTGGACCTTGAATGTTCGTCTACTCAGAAATACAGTGAGACAATTCCATTTGGTTTATGAGTTTCATCGCACTGGTGTAGATTTGACTTAGTCACTCTGTCTGAAAGCTCTACACAGAGATTTTAGTTGTAAGACTGGAGGAAGGAATCTTAAGGGCAAGATCTGGAAGTTGGAAGAGGAAGAATACAGTCGAGAATGTAGTCGCACATCTGAACTGTGAGTGACCGATTTCAGAGATTTGGCAGATACTTTTAATGATGAACAATAGGTTTAAGTGCTTGCTGCTAGGGTACTTCTAACAATGAGGCTAAATTTCCAATTGTTAACCCTGAACATGATAGTGATATGAATGTTTGCAAACATTTTTCTGCCTTCTTTATTTCTATCTGGATTCCCACTTGCAGAATTTTGATGCGTTTTGGGCTTAAGTGCACATGCTCTGAATCTCTTTGCCTAGTGCTTCATAAATTAAAATACTGGCAAGCATTGTTGTTGCTTCCAAAAGCAAAATACCAGCATATATGTGTATTTCCAGATCTACTGTAGAAACTGTCATTTGATCATATTATCGAGGAGGCAAGGATAAGTGATAAGATTGCTCTCCTTCTGGCCCTGTCTTTTTTTTTTTTTTGCGGTGTCATTGTAATTAAATCAAGAATGGTGTGGGTTTTTGATTATTTTTTTTTTGAGGAGCTCTTCTTACACAGTGTGTTCTTGATGAATACAAAATCGAACATCTGGTAGGTTTAGCACATAAAGGCAATGCAATTACCTTTTCGTAACCGATCCAGCTTGGATACATTCTCGTACTGCATTAGTCGCTACTATGTGAATTAAGGTGGAGAGAAATAAGGGGTGTAGGCATAGAAACAGTGAACGTAGACGTTGTGTCTGATTCTGTGAATGACAGGGATATCTAAGAGAACCGCTTGATTGCATTCTCTGGCGACCTCCTGGGTATAATTATTTTGTCCAGTGAGTGGCTGTGTTCTAGCTTCACATTAAATATCCCAGAAGAGGTATTTAGTAGATGTAACTGCAGTGGAACATTCTGTGGCCATATTTTCCTTCTTTTCAGTTTAAACCTTATTACGGGACCTATAGTTTCCCTAAAATATTTTACCAATTCCTTTCCTTCCTAAAGAGAATTCTTTCTCTGAGCATTTCTAAGCAAATTCTTCCTATCATACGTTTCAGTCAAGCTTCTCTCCTGGTTATATTGGTACCTTGTCAGTGAATTTAATTGGACCACATTGGTGTAAGTGAGAGCAGAAGACGGGTTTCTTTAATCTTTCTGCATAAGTAATCTATTTCCCCAATCAGTTTTTTCCCCTGCTTGGAATGTCTTCAAATTTGTCAACGTCTTCAGGGTAAGGAGGTTCTCCCTGTTCCAATAGCACCTGAATTCTTTTTGAAGCACAGAACATGTTTCCGCAGGCATGTTATTAATTATGGATATTTCCCTAATTCCACTTCTCTGACTATTGTCCAACAGTTCGCATCTGCCTATCCACATCTGGTACAAATAAAAAAGTTCTTGGGTTTTTCATATTAAACATGTCATAATGACCATTTTGCTTTTGTTCTAATTTTTAAATCGAAGTTTGTAAATCCTTTTTATATAATCTCATAAGCTTTATAATATTGCACAGGATGAGGCAGCTTTTTTCTGCTTTACTTAGCTCTATTTACTTTCTTGCTTCTGGACAACTAGTGATTTGAGGTCTGAGACCTTTGTATCATTTCCCTTTTGAATATTTGCTTCATTTGGAGCTAGCATAACCCGTAACTAGAATCAACAAAGTTATGCAAAACTTCTTCATAAGAGGAAGAGTTGGAATAAAAACCCCTCGTGGGCTGCAGCAGCTGCAGTGCTGTGTTTTATGCCTGTATTCCCTTCCATTTGAGGACCTCAACGCAAATTATTCTCCGGAAGCAATGAGAACATTAAGAAGCCTTGTACAGTTAACGGTCAAATTACTTTTTAAGAGGTGTCATTTTCCCTGTTCCTCCTTCCAGCCAACACACATAAACATGTATGTGCACATAGCTATCGGAATTGCTAGTTGTGCCGATCTTGTAATCGCGTTTGTACACACAGGGTTTGAGATGGGAGCTAGCTATTACAGCCCTGGCCTCCCGGTGGAGTATTCCTCTCGCAGACTGTGGTTTCCTAACATAGGTAGGAACAACCCTGGCTCCCTTTCCCCTGTTTAGTCACTAACCTAGGTTGCTGCCAAAGCATGCTACAGGAATAAATTTTGTTCTTTTCTTTTCGCATTAACCATTTTGATGGAGTGGGGGGAAGTTTCTGTAACGGGTCCTTTTTTACAGAGGAGAGGGGACAACAGCAGCTCATCTGAATGACCCCGTCACATCGCGCTTTCAGTGTGGAAAGAGTGGGGAGGGCTGTTGATGCGACCTTACTTTTGCCCCGCGAATGCCTCTGTAATGTGTCAGAGGCTTTGCTTTGCAGAGGTTAAGTGTAATTCAGAAAGACACACTGAAGCCCGACTCCGTAAGGGCTTGGCTGTCCACGTTGGTCTAGAAGGGCTGACCTCGGCAGCAGTACTGCTGAACCTAAGTAGCATTCCGAGACATCTGGAAAACAAGCCCACAGTAGGTTATGAAACACAGCTCCCACGGATTCCGTCCAAGTGCTCGTTTTGTTAATGGCATAAGAATCTTTGATAAGAATCAGCCTAATATATCTCAACTAGCTCACTTTGAAATACTTCCAATCGTTGCTGGATCAAGTACATACTCCTAATATTCTGTCCAATCGTGTACTTAGCGTTGCTTGTTTTGTGAATCAGTGAAACAAAAACATGCTACAAACGCATATACACAAAACTTGTGATGCTTAAAAAACTGGAGTGTGGATTAATTAATCGACTGTGTTAGAATCACCTTGTTTTGTTTTTTTAAACCCTAACAATCATTAGGGAGTGCTAATGAGACACTTCCAGTGGGTTTTTTAAAGCCAAAGTAGTCTATACACCCATGGCATAAGAATCCTTTCTGAGTACTTTGCAAAGCACCCACAGATTTGTTCAAGTGAGTTCATCCCTTGTCTGACTGGCTCTTGTAGTTCTTCTAAACTCAAGCATTACATAAAACCAGAACATATTTAGGCAGTCATCGTGAGCACTCAATAGGTACATTGGCTTTGACTGTGAGAAAGAAAACCGCTTTTTTCTATTTAAGTACTGCTGAAACTGAAGAGAATGGCTGATAACCAAGCTGTGGTAACACTCCAGTTCCCTGGGAGACACAGCTTTTAAGTTATGCGCATCTACGTGACATTTATCGGGTTCCACCCGGACGCTTTAAATGTGCTGTTAAAATCTCACAGTATTTTAAAGTCTAGAAAAAAAAAAAACTATTGACCTTTTCATCCATGTGACTTTTGTGGAATGCTGATGGTAAATGAAAAATACAGGCCAGGAGTCTTAATCTGCAGCCATTAATTCCACGCAAATCCTTAAGGTAAAATTAATGGTTTTATAAAGCTACTTAACTACATGAAAATGATTATAATACAAACAGTCACAAATGGGAAGAAATTTGGTTGTGTAACTAGAACACAGGCAAGGTACAAAACCAGACACAGAGTGCAAGTAATGCAACCCAAATGTGCTTCGGTACCGCCCCGGGTACCAGTAGTGGCACAGAGCACAGCCGCGGCAGTATGAAATACTTTAGGCATTGTGTTTTGGGGAAGCTATTGACAAACAAGAATTTAGGAATGAAAAACAGGACTGGAAAGAAAGCCTGTTCCAGCCCTAAATAATATTATACCTATAATAAGAAATACTTGCCTTAACTGTTACTGAAGTTCCCAAGTGATGAGGAGTCTCTGATCTCCCTGAGTTACTTGTTACGTGCTTAGTTGCTCCTGCAGTGGGAAGCTTTTCTTGATATCTAGTTTATATGCTGCAAATTAAGCCCTTCGTTTCATATCCTCCCAGAATGGATGTGGAAGACAGAAGATTGTGAGTCTTCCCGCATTCTTCTACTGAACTTTTTTGTGCATATTGCCGTAATTTTCTCTTCTGATAGCTAGCCAGCTCTTGTTATCTTTTCTCATAAATTATGTATTCAGGGTGTATCTTTATATTTGTTGGCGATCTCTGGGCTTGCTCTGGTTGGTTCGCCCCCCTCTCGCCCACCCTTGTGTATGAGCTGGGGTTTGCCAGGCAGATCGGTGAAGTATCAATAGTTAGTGAGGTTTAATACAACAGTTTGAAACAAGAAGAAATAGTCTGTTCATGTGTAAAGAGGGAAAATCTGAAAAATCCTCTTATTTACCGTCTATTTGAGTAGATGTTGACTATAGATCTTATCAGTGATCAGCATTCTTTATTAATTTGCTTCCTGCAAGAGGAGGAGGAAAAAGTTGATGAGATGCATTCATGTGCAAAGGAATTTCAGATTTGCTTATAGTGAAGCAATGATCCATCAGAACTGCTGCTGACTTTGAAGGATAAAGAAACACAGTTTTTTCTCTGTGCCTGGTGCCCTCATGTGGCTTTGACGTTCAGCTTCTTGCAGATTAATTAAATACATCGCTGCGTGGCTGACACTTCTGCGGTGTAAAAGGTAGAAAATAATTTGCCTGCAGAGCCTTGCATGTTCTTCTGTGAATCCAGAATCTTCCAGAAAGCCAAAAGATGCTGTTGCCATATGTCCAGTTGGGTTTGGATTTGCAAACTCCTCCAGTTCCCGACCCTAAACCACGAACCTTTCTCCCAGCCATCACACACGGATGTTCGTGGTTCAGACCGTTCTCCTCCCAGGGGGGTTATGGCTGAACAGATTTGTGCTACAGCTGCTACCTTCTTTAGCAATACTGTTAAAAATGCCACCCTAGATCTATTGGTGCTTTTAAAAGCTATGAATTTTTGGTTTTCAGCTCTAATGTTAGGGCAAATTTTTATAGCGTATACTGAGCTAAAATGTCCAGGATTACTTCTATCAGGAAAGAGTTTAAAACATTCTTTCTCAGCTAATTTAAAATTGTTCCATTTTTCTTCCAGCTACAGCTGCGGTATGACAAAGAAATTTCTATATTTAACGCTGTAAAATATACACAGGATAAACGCTTCTTTGCGCAGCACTCCTGAGCCTGTCGTTAGAATATTTCTAAATTACTGATCTGGAAATTCCACTTTAAAACACATCATTTAGCCACAAACATTATGCAAAAAACTTATGTAGCATATTTATTACATGTCCATAAATTATAATAATAAAACTCTTGCACAAGCAAGAGGTGCCTATAGTTGCCGCGGAGGCTGCTGGTGTGGTTTGATGCCATGGCTTTGTCAAGGTGCTTGTCAAAGCTTTTCTTTACAGCTGCATCAGATAGGTTTAATAGGTATGGAAATCTTCCATTAGCTCTAAAAGAATATACATTTTTTGCAGAACTTTGAAGCATTTGAAATTTTACTTTGTCAAATTTTTGGATGGAGTGGCACAGAAGTGAAAATTCTGATTAAAATTTGAAAATATTTTTTTTTTTGTCATCCGTAGTACTATTAACAAAGATGGATAGGGAGTTTGAAAATGAGGATGGAAAAAGATCTGAAGTTAAAGAGGCTTAAACCAGGCACATGCCTTTTGTTAGTCTGGCTGTCTAATGTAATGACCGTGTTCGTGCAGGTACCTGCGGGCCCGCAGTCGCGCAGCTTTGGCGGCGCGTGCCCAGCAGCGTTGTGGGAGCGCTGCCCTCTGTCTCTGGGAGCGTTGCGTTTCTTTTTCTCCAGCTGCTCCTGCAGATTCAGAATCCAGCTGTGACTTTGAGTGATTCCATCAGAAAACATTCCTGAACGTTGTGGCAATATTGATGTCCTCTCCTCCCTCTCCCTCTTCTTTTCCTCTTTTTCTCCCAAATTGCAGTTATATTAGTGTGTACTTCTTTGAACTCGCACTATTTACATTCTTTGCACCCGGGATTCACCCAAAACCTCTCAGGTTTGTCTTGGAGCACAAATTCTGAACAGAGCAAGAAAGATTTCAGGACAGTTTTTGCTTTGATCTTTCTTGTCCTTGTAATACCAAACCTAGTGAAACTCGTCCTGTTAGTGATGGTATCAACATTTTTCTTGCTAATAATCTCACGTAGAAGTTTCCTGAGTAACACGGTAGTTCTTCTGATAAGGTTTGAGGTGGACTAAGAAATTTAGCATAATTGCTACTAAAAATCATTAAATGTTCATATGCTTGAACTGTAATACTAGTTAATGTACTAAGAATATTGCCACATATTATACATTAAGCTGTTTTATGTATAAAATGAATTTATATATAGGCTCTCTACAAGTCTGTCCTAGTCTGCTGGCAGCTTCTCCCGGCGGTTAGGAACAGGAACGCGGGGCCCATCAGGTATGTCCGTGCCCGTATTTCAGAACAGACGTGCCTGCAGAAAGCCCGTGAATGGCACAGCACCCGCTCTACGCTCGGGAATTACTGACCGTCTTGGACTTGCGTCTCTGCAGTTGATTCTAGAAACCACCCTTAAACTAACATTCCTAGATTTTTTCCTTGCAGTTTTGGCCCCAGTTACTGCTGTAATTGGTGTAATATTGTACATTTTTAGAAAGGGAAAAATACCTTTCGTGGTTCATCCTCTATTCTGAGAAAGTAGATTTTTTTCCTGACTTTTTCTGTTAACACATTAGAATTAGGAATCGTGGTAATATTTTGATAGTTATTTTTGTTTTCTGTACCAGTAATAAATTTATGAACATAATTTGAGGCTAAAGGTGAAGCTCTGTATGGATGACCTCAAGTCTTCTCATGTTCGTAAGACATCTGAAAACACAGGAATTGCGTGGGACTTGGCACTTGTTCTCTCTCTTAGATGTTCTGGTATCTTTTTGCACATATACATTTATTTTTCTCATGTAGTATACCTGATCTTTTTGTGACTATGATCTATATAAGCTTACCTGTGCATTATTAAAGTAAAAACAATTCTGAATATCCCTGTAGGTTAATCCTTAAAACCCTATGTGTGATGCAATATAAGAGCGGTAGAAGCGTAAGTATAGAATTTGACTATAATGTAGAAGTGGAATGTTTTTAATGTTTATCAGTTTAATCAAGCAAGTGAACACACTTGGTCAAATTAAAATATCTAATTATTTATTCACATAGAAACCAGTAAATTTCAGGGTTCGTAGCACAAAACTTTTTGTTAAAAAAAGAAAACAAGTTATGCCATATAGCTTCTTTACACTCAATAAAGTAGCATCATTGCAGATAAACCTAAGATTACAATAAAAGTGAAACATTCCAGATTATATTGGTTGGAGCACAATGTGATGAATATAACAAGAAAATCCTTGTCAGAAATGTTACCACAAGGAAATATCAATAGCTAACACCCATATTCTCCAACTAGAAATCAAGAATATTTGAGTAGATCTTGGCATAAAAGGCACAAAACACAAGGCAAAGCATGCTTGTGTCATTTGTCACAAAGAAGCATTGACATTTGTGCAACATGGAAAAAGATCAGCATTTTTCCAGACCCTTCCAATATCCTTCCAGACCCTTAATGCCAGTGTATCGCTCCGAGTCCAGATGGAAGTGCCTACAGGAAAAGAAGAGTATATAGACAAGAACATGTCTGTACCCTTCCAGGAGATCTTAGCTCATATACCGAGGCAGCAGCTACTACAGTATTGTTAGTAGTAAATAAATACACCATAGCCTTTTAATAATACAGCCACTGGCAGCTAGCACTTGTGGGAATTAGCTAAGAATGTTTACAATGCTGGAAACCCCTCGTAAACATGGGTTTACCACTTGCATTTAAGTGTGTGATGCCAGCTCCCTCTTTTCTTCAAATGAGCTTTTTTTAAAAAGTTTGAGTCCTTGAAGTAAAGGGCTCTCTTCAGAAGAGAATGCTGCCTATTGCACAGAGGAATGGCTTCTCTGATTTTAAGGTGCTTCAGAAAGACAGATCAAACATCCGAGGTATTTCCTTCTGTCATGGGCCATCATACGAGCATCTCGTTAGCAGCCCGTGTGCTATATTTCTATAACAAGCCTATCTTCATCATCACTGCTAGTGTCATCATACTCAACTCTGGTTTGCTTCCTCATCATCTCTAACCCTCTCTTCTTGTATGCCTTGGAAGGTGTTGCAGAGTAAGTCTCGGACTCGGGGGACCTGAGAGTAACTGGGGGCTCTGTAAAGGCAGCAGTGGCCGTTCTGCGTGGCCTTCCGTGGCTGTTGGCCTGCAGGTGGGCTCCGTCCCTCTCTGTGCCTCCCTGAAGGGCGAGGATTTTTTGAGAGAAGTTTGGCTGCTCGGTGTAGTCTGTGCTGGGTAATTCCGCCCTTGTGACTGACTCTGCCTTTGGTCCCAATAAACGTGAACGTCCAGGCTGGGAACGGGGCATTGAGTTGTCTTTTGGAGATGAGTATGCGTTTGCTTCAGCTGGAAGGTTTTGCCTTCCCGAGGCTTGGGTCAGCGGCTCGAACGTACCAAATCTTTGACTCTCTGGGTCCATATTCAGTGTGTTTCCCTGGCTTGCTTCTGGATGTAAGGGCAGAGGACCAGTAGTCTCTGCGTGTGAGCTGTCAGGTTGGTCACCTCTGCCTGTACTTGTAGAATCAGAGGGGCAGGACCAAGCAGCAGATGCCGTTGAGTCGCTGGGGACTCTTGGCTGCGACTGCCCTGGGCCGGGGGGCAGCAGGGGGGGTTGTGTCGCGGTGCAGCAGGACTCCGGCTCGCTGCCGGCCGGCGGGGTGGCTGTGCTCACAGGGGAGGAGAAGGAATGGGCTGCCAGAGGTGTTTCCAGAGGAGCTGTAACGTTCTGAAAAGAGAAGTTCGTTCTTGTGTGTTCCCTGATTTGCCCAGAAATGTCCTGTAGAAACTGGGGGGGGGGAAGATTTACATGTACAATTTTCAATCCAGAGCAATTCCATCCTTCATAAAAGTGCAGTGATTATCTTAGTTGACTGTATCAGGAGAAAACATTTACCTCTGCTGTAACTCGTATCAACTGAGTAATTAAGCATAATGTCAGCCTCTATTTATACAACTGTGATTATATTTGCACTCTTTTTTTTTCATTACTGCAGACCGAGTTACTCATCCCTCTTTTTATAAGAAAACTTTTTTTTTCTCACAGTGTGTGTGGGAGGTGTAGTAAAGGATATATTTTTTCCTTAGGTTTTTTTTTTCTTGGGTGGGTGACAGACCATGCTAATAATTTATGGGTGAGAGGGGTTGGGGGTTTCAAGCTGCATTCTTATGTACCGTCTAGGATGATGTTCTTCTTGTTAAGATATTTTAATATCTTTATATCTTTTAATATCTTTAATATCTATTTAAAAGTATTGCAATGATGTTTGTGCAATGCAGGGGGAAAGGTTTGTGATGAATCTGTACGAAATATTACAGTGTTCGAGGCGGTGAGATACGTGTAGGAAATAAAATTACTTAGTAAAAAACATTTTCAGGATTAGGTTCCTAAATATGATGCTGCTTATGGTACCTGAAGAAGCAGCGCTCACGCCGCCCAGCAGCGGTCTGCCTCGGCAGCTCTCGTCCTCGCGCGGGGCCAGGGGAAGCCTCGGCGTCAGTGCCACGAGGCCGCGCAGCGAGCGCTGCCCGGAGACCTGCGGCCCGTCCCGCCACGGCCAAAACCCCAGCGGCACCAGCTTCCACAAGGGCTAACGAAATTGGGGTGCCAGCCTGGGTACGTGTTCTTCCCATGCGACGTGGCCATTGCGCTTCCCTAGTTTCAGGCTCCCTGTCTGTGCCTCAGGATACGCTGTGCTGCGTCTGCTGGCACCTCCGACATCGGCGGTGCCGATGATCCGTGTCAATTGATGCAAGTGTGATTGTTCTTTTAAAACAACTAATTCTAACATTAGTAAGTTTTCATGATATTTTAACCCCACAAATACCTTTAACACATTTTTAAACAAAATCTGTGACACAAAGTAGTCTCAACTTGAACTTTAAAACAGCTGAATATAATTCAAGTTTTAATTACCAATATCCCAATATCTTTTTCTTTTCTTTTAATAAAAAAGCAATACATGAATTAAGGTACAATACCTACTTTTTTATCCATTTTGTCTTTTTCTTTAACATGGTTTAGATTTTCAATATGTGAAGATATTCCTGAGTTATTCTTTCCTTCTTTTTTCCTCCTGCAAAGTGGCTTGTCTGAGGTGGAACGAGATGTGTCTTTTTGCTGGTATAGGTAATTTTCTATTGAAAAGAGGTCAAAGAAACTTTTACTTTTATTTTTATTCCCCCACATGCTAGAATTTACTAAATTTCTCATCATATCACTGAACTAACTTCTATGTTTTTACTATTTTCTGTACATTTTTATTCTAAGCCTGATACATTTTCTCATTTACTTATACGTGTTTGGGTTTGGGGGTTTTCTTGGCCATTATTGCCCTGCAAAGTAATAGCTGTTGATATCTGCTATGAACGGAGACAGGGTATTGTCCCTGCTTCCAAGATGGTTGTGGCATAAACATCATTTGCATTAATACCGCTAATTAAATGGGGGTGCTGGTCTGAAACACGGAAGCAAATCAACACGCCAAGCCCCTTTCCCACTGCAACATACCGTCTTGTTTCAGAAACAGATAAAGATCTGTCTTAAAACTGTTTAGGCTGCTAGTGGAAGGTTATTTTGAGTTATTTCTTTTTAAAATGTCCTCCTGATTGTCAAATTCACATATGTAAGTATGTGAATGAAAATCATGCATTCGGTTCTGAAAATGTGCGAGGTGTTTGTATTCTTACTCGCGAAACAAAGTGAAGGACAAAAAGGGGTTTGCAGTTCCATGTGGAACAGGTGCGCATCAGAGATACTGCTAATGTTCATTCTCTTAAAAAATAAATATTCAGTACATTTAAAAAATGTTCAAAATACTTACCGTGTACCTTTGATTGAGCAGAATGGCACTTCTTGTTAAATTTACAGGGTTGTGACGAAGAGCCCTTCTTCAAAGCCTCCAGGGCTCTATTTGGGAAGCCGTGCCGCTTGCTCGGGCGGCTCAGTTTCAGCTGAGCGTATCCGTGCGTGTGCCTCCCCCGGGTCCTGCGTGGCCGACGGCATCGAAAGGGTAAACAAGTATGTGGGATTGAAAAGCAGCCAGAGTAGAATAATGCCACATCATCCCGTAAATTTAAGTCTAACAGCAATTTACCACTGTGAAGATGTTAATTTATGTCGATTCCAAAAAAAAAAAAAAGCAGGATTTTAGGCAAGAGACCCACAATTATTTTATTAAGTTTTTCCTCAGTAGGATTCAGTAAATTCTTGGTTTGCTAAGAGAAAAGGATTCAGGAATAACAGATGCTTTTTCCTATATCTGGAATTTTAAAACAACATACTTCATGAAGACGTGAATCACACAGGAATCACCTGCGAGCGCATAGTTGTTGGCTTTGTTACGTTTCACTTCCTATGTGCTACCTACTCATCAGCACTAATGCCAGTCGCTGGATAACCCGGCTCTGCCGCGTCCCCTGCTCTGGCCACGTCCCTCGGTAACTCCCAACGGTTGGGACCGAAGGACGTCGGAAGGTCCCATTCCTCTATCGATGGAATCGGTCACTATACACAGAGTAATAAGTAAATCTAAAAGGGTGTGCTTATTCAGGTGTCTGGCATTATTAGAAAAATATATTACATTTCATGATTAACAGTTTGGGCGGTTAGCTGCTAATATGCATGCCCTGAGCTTTCAGCACCCTGTACTTACTTGGTATAGCCAAATAAATAAATTCTGAGACCAGCAGGAAAACAAAACAAAACAAAAAAACGCCCCCAAAACAACCCAGAAAAAGAAGTCCTAGAGGAATGTCACTGGACTGGGTGACGTTGGCCTGAGTTTTCTATTTTTGTTCTTATGATCCTTCAAAATTGCAGTGCTGTTTTCAAACTGGCCACGGTGATTAAGTTACCGACACTGATTTGTGCACAAGGGAGTCACTCTGTCTGGTTTTGGTCGTGAAATAAAATAAGAGGGATATACGTGCACAATATGTGTTTCTTATTGGAGCAAGTCAGCAGCCATCTGCTACCCACGCTCTTCAAGGAGCGGAGGCTAAATCTTCCACCGATACGAGCTCCCATTAAAAACGGAGAAACTCTGCTGCCTGATACAATGTGCCTTTGATAGTTCTATACCCAAGTTCTTCCTGCTTTTTATTTAAACCGAACGATCCTTTAAACTACAGATGGCTTTGTTAGTTTGTGGTAGAACTTGATATTTATTCTTCTGCATTCTCTTGTGAACACAAGTTCGGGACCTAGATCTCCTGAGGACAAAAGGGTCTCGCACGGGGCTTTTAGGTGTAACAGGATTAAAAATGGAAGTCTTTTGGTTCCCGTCAAATAAAAGTAAATGCTGACAATTCTGGCAGACAGGAATCATTTCTAAAGCAGAGTGAGATTCAACTGACCAGGCATCATCTTTCTTTGGCATATGTCTGTTTTGCTTAGAAAAGTCTGTTCCTGATAGTAAACCCCGTACGGACATTTTTTATAGTTTACCTTTGTGGAACTGCTGCTCTTGCTGAGAGATTAATTTTTTCCCCCAATTTTGACAAGGTTGAATTTTGGGGATGACTTTCTATTTTCTGTGGCGCTTTTACACCCATTTTAGCAAAATTATGTCTGTATCTAGGGAAGGTGAAAACCATATTCCATACCATTTTGGGGTGACTTTAATCTTTTTCTGTTTGTGGCTCCTCTTGACTTTGTTTGTTGAGAGTTTTTCCTTTTTGCAAACTACCATTTTCTTCTTTTGCTCTGAAATATTTCTGAAAGCACCACCAGGAGCTGCTGAGCTTAACTGTTGAGAATATTGGAAAAAAATTAAGTACATTAAAATTGTGAATTACATTAACTGAGAGATTGGAAATCCATGCTCTTTTTAAATAGCACTGAATAGTATAGTAGTTAAATAGCACAACTCTGAATTTTTCCTAGAATTTGTCTGTTAGTTTTTTCTAATCACTTTGTCCATCTACTTTTATAAAACAAAATTGAAACAACTCACTGCTTTTGTGGATCTATATAGAATTAGTGCATGTTCTTTCGTATTCTTCTTCCTATGTAAAAAGTAAGCTTAGCCTTACAGAGCTGCTCTAGGATCTGACAGATAGACCAGTCTGTCTTCACTTACCTGAAAAAGAAAAACTTTCAAATCTTAAACACTTCACAGGGCATTAATGCAGTTTGGGTTTGTGGACGTTTCATGTATCTAAACAATGAGAGATCGAGCACACGGGCTGTCTTTGACTCCAAGTGTCTCCAAGAACAATAAAGTCTTGACATTAATGGTCTGCTGAAGGCCTACTCTAATTGAAATAGTCATTTCAAATGAAAACAGTGAAATACATATGCTGTTATAGAAGAATATGTATGTAAGGGGAAAATCAGGACATAGAAATGCACTCTTCGCCCTAGACAGCATTCCTACTGAAATTCCCGAGTGAAAGAAACTTAAATGTTGACGCAAAAGAATGTGGTTTTCATTCATCAAATGAATATGTAACTTATCTTATTAAAGCACAAATTGTAAATTCTGTATCGACAAAGCCTGTAAATGTCCGTAAATACAGTTTTGATAATAATTTTATTTTTCTAATGGGGGTGGGGGTGTTAGCCAATTGCACCCTCTTGAGAAAGGAAATAGGATTATTAGTATTACCTCCCGCGTCTGTTGTCCTTTAGAAAGGGATGAAACCAATGTTTTTGAACTCCTGTTTGTTAAGCCGTATGCCACAGTCTTGCTGTGTCTAATATTTTTCATTTTGAAAATAGAAATATCGTATTTTGACAGCGTGCATTCATTGCTTGACTCCTTGCCGCGGGTGTGCATGGAGGAGTAGGCAGAGTCTGCACTCCCCTTCTGCTCGGCAGGCAGAGGGAGGCTTCTCGTTAAACAACACCACGTTAATCGAGGTTCAGCATTTAGTGATGGGAAGGTGCCCTTCGTGCTTGCTGCTATTAAACTTCCAGAGCAGCAAGTCAGATTATTGTGGGGTGGTGCTGGGAATTCTTTACTGCGAGTGGTGAGAGTGTGGCAATAGAAAGTGCCAAAAGAATGGCAAAACCAGGTGGGGCTGTCCGTCGAGCGCTGAGGATGCTGCGTGTCCTGCAGCGCTGGTGAAGGGTCCCTCAGAACGCAGGGAGCTCCTCCTCCCTCCCAGCCCTCGGCCGCTGGCTCTGCGTCCTTGCTAGAGGCTGGCGGCATCATCAGAGAGTCGCTTCCTGAGCGAAGGCGATGTAAAACCTTCCTCTCTTCTTTGATGTCAGCTGATATGAAGAAACCACTTGGATACATAGAAGTAAAGCGTATGTTCTTCCTGGGGGTCTGTGTAGAAGAAGTAGTTATGCGCATCCACTTCTCTTCTGTTTGCTTTTGATAATTTAATTTATTTTTGTTCTGTTTGTTTTTCCAAGCATCTCTTATAATATCCGGCTGCCTGAAGTTTTGGTTATAAAAGGTGTTACCTGCTGTGGTTAAGCTATTTGTTGTTTCTGAATGGACTGGTGAACAAAATACTGGAGTTTTCCAGTTGGCGTGTACGTTCCACCGTAGCTCTCCTTTGCTGGCCTTTTGTCTGGCTTCAAGTCTTACAGGGGACCAAACCACATCGTTAGAGTGAGAACGGAGTGCTGCGCTGGTGGGGGAGCCAGGGGGGCTGCTTGAGGTGTCTGTTGCAGACGTGCAAGGTGAAATCTTCTGTTCTGGTCCAAGCAAAAGCGACAAATCTGAGGCTCTCTTGTCTTGCGGCAATTTGAGGATATATTTTGGAGCAAAGGCGTTTTGTTGTGGGACTGGAGTTAAACGACCAGGTTGCCGAGGATGAATTGTAGAAGACATGTCAACAGCATTGTCACTGAAAAGCGGTGCTTTTGCTCCTGTTTCCACAAGACGTGTTTTGACATCTTCATCTGTTGCATTCTGCAAGGCAAAAGAATTGCAATCACTTCCCCTTAATTCAGGCCCTAAAAATCCCACAAATGAAGCTTTTGAGGTACCTGCTGAATGTGAAAGAGGGTTAACATCACTGTAATTAAGAGCTTTTGTGGGGAGTTTGATTGTTTTCATATACTCCACATTCTCAGTACCTCCAGTGCATTCATTATTTCCTGTGCTTAATTTTTGCCCCTCTGCTTTACTGGAGCGTGTCAGCGGTGCCATGGACAGACACTGGGCGCTGGTGCGATAGACCCTCTCTGCTTCTTTTCCCCCATTGCTTTCACTACTGGGAGTAGGGCTGGACTTTGAAGTAATGTCTTCTGTCTTCTCCACTTCAAATTTCAGCTTTTTTCTTTCTGATGGTAAATTCTGGGACTTCCCTGCAGCTTCTCTGTTGCTGCTGCAATGGGCCCCCGGGGGCGTCAGGTCGCGCGGGCCGGTCCCCTTGCTCCTGCTACGGTTTCCGTCGTCATTTGAAGTGCTTTTACACCCTGATTCAGATGTACTGGATTCTTTCCCAGGGCTTGGTTTTCCCCATTTGCTACTCTGTGCTGGCAAGCGGTCGTCGTTCCTGCCGTTCGCGTTGAGCGGACAGGGCGGGTTTTGGAGCCTGAGCTCACAGCTGCTGGGAGCTGGTGACGCGCCGTGGCCACCTGAGCACTTGTCTGTGTCGCTGCCACCGAGCTCTCGGGAAGTCCTGCTCGTCACAGCCTGCGCACCAGCGTTTCCTGAGTGCGGTGTCTCCGTGGCGTAGGTTGAACTGTTGGCAGTTTCCCCAGAGGACACATCCTGTACAATATGGTTACCATTAGTACAGGTTTCTGATTTACTGGTGTTCAAACCTGTTGTCACGAGGGAGGAGAGGCTGTCACTTGCAGAGCTCCCGCCATCTCTCTCCTCAGCAATTTCAGTACTGCTGCCTGATTCCTTTGAGTCAGGAGTGAAGCTTGCAGTATCTGTAAGCTTATTCCCCCTTTGTTTAATTTTCTTGGCATTTTGACTGCTTTTCATTTTCTGGTAGATTTTTTTAAATGTTTCATCTCCATACATTTGCCATTTTTCTTGAGAGAACATCTTTAACTTCCTTTGATGGTGTTTCTTATTTTTGGCACCGATTCCTTCTCCAGCCCCAAGCCTGTTGCTCCCTTGCAGCTCCCCTGGGGCAGGAGGATGATCAGCCACGTTACTGAGCGGCAAATCATCCACTGCTGTTTGTCGGACTAGCGCTCGGGGATGGCTGTTGGGAAAATCCACTGAATTTGCAGCAAGATTGTTGCTAGGCAGCAAAGCAGCAGCACCCGGATTTACCGGCTGCTTCGTAAGAGAAAGCGGCTTGGAGCAGCCGGCTTTGTCCTGGGCCGCTCTGGTGCCCTCCACAAAGGGCAGGGAGTTGCTCCGGGTGACGGGCACGGCGTCGATGGTGGTGGAGAACTGGGTGGGGACCGAGTGGAAAAACATTGGCTTGCATTTTTCTAGGGGTGCGAAGGTAGATTTTGCTGAACAGAGGGAAAGGTTCTTCTTCCTATTTACATCACAGGTTCTGATGTCAAAATGGAAAGAGTCTTTGTACGTGTAAGGCATTGGCAGATCAATGCTCCCCTGTTTAGAAAGGACAGTTTTTCTGGGCCTAACGTTGTCTAACTGGGTGTCATCCACCACGCTTTTGTTATGAGAAATAAGTTTTGAAATGTGTTCTTCCAGCCTCTTTTTCTCTAGCATCAAGGCCGTAGCTTTCTCAGCCACCTCCAGCCTGGCGCAGCCCGGGGTGCCGAGGGCAGGCTGGTTTTCCAGCTCGGCGCTGGGCTGGCAGAGGCTGTGGAGCGGGCTGGGGGACGCCAGCTGCAGCTCCGCACTGTCGGAGCGGGACAGGTACCCCGAGTCCGTGCTCTCACACTTCTTCAGCTTGCAGTCAAACGGCTTGTAATCCCACTGCTTTTCCGAAGAGGTTGCCTGCTGCCTTTGCAGCTGAATGTGCTTATTGGCAGTTGGGCTTCTTTGCTCCTGTATCTTCTTTCTCTGGCACTGACCATTTGGCAAAGCCCCTGGAGATGATGAGCTTTGGGGTTCTCTTTCAGGAACCCCCTGATTAGCCTTTGAACTAGAGGACTGATTTGTGGTTTCTTGACTTTCCAAAGCAAATGATGAATTGCTTGTGGCCGGCAGCGAAAGGTCATTAGGAAGTTTCTTAGTGTCCGCGCTGGTCTCTGAACTCACTTGTTCCATTTGCACCCCCTTGTCCTCCCCGGTGCTACTGAGCAGTTTGCTGCTTTGATGTGACGCAATGCTCTCTGCTGATTTCTCATTTTGCTCCAATATGGCAGTGTTGTCCGAGTCTGAGGGCAGTCTGGTGTTGTTGACGTGTGTTTGAGTTCTTCTGTGCTTATACAAATTGCTCTGAGTTTTAAACGCGATACCACAAGTGGTGCAAGGGAAGGGCCTCTCGCCCGTGTGAGAGCGAATGTGCTTCTCAAGGACACTTGGCTTCAAACAATCTCGTCCACAGTGTTTGCAGATATATTTCCCAGCTTTTTTTGATTTTCCTGGGCTTCCAATAGACGCACTTACACAAGAATTTGGTGATGATAAAACCGGCAAAGTGCTCACTATGTTCAGCGTCAGGGTTTGCCCGAGCTGCTTCTGAAAAGCGGAGGGAGGCTGCTGGGAGCCGTCAGCGGGCAGCAGCGTGTTGAGGATGAGCGGCAGGCCGCTGCCCTCCAGCCGCACGCAGCTCCTGCCGGTCACCAGCGGGCTGCCGGGCTGCCAGCCCCCGGGCTGGTACAGCGGCACGGGGAGCGCTTTCACATAGAGGGGCTGGGGCGGCGCTGGCCCCCGCTGCCGAACCTGCGCGGGGTGAAGAGGGGCCGCGGGAGCCGGTGGCTCTGCCCCCGCAGCTGTGACGGCGGGCTGCTCCATCGCGAAGGCCGGCTGCCATACACGGAGGTAGCTGTACGAGAGGGGAAACAAAGTAGGAGAATGAAACAAATTAAACACTTGCCACGGCCAGACTGGGAAAGTTAGCAATTAAGAATAACACGAATCTTATATGCAGGCAATACTTACTTCATTTTCCAGTTAAATTGGCTCATCTTTCATTTCTTAGCTAGGAATTAAAGTTCGGTACGGTGTAAAGAACGTTGAACATTGCACTTAGACCCTACAGTAAGTACCCAAAGTATTAGGAATAAATCTGAGCATCAGATTTGCAAATGGAGGATCTCAGCACCCCAGAAGTAATAAATTTTAAATTTTCTGGAACCATATTCAGCCTGGAGAAGAGAAGGCTCCAGGGAGACCTTAGAGCCCCTTCCAGTCCCTAAAGGGGCTCCAGGGAAGCTGGGGAGGGACTCTGGAGCAGGGAGGGGAGCCATGGGATGAGGGGGAAGGGTTTTACACTGCAAGAGGGGAGATTGAGATGAGATCTCAGGCAGAAATTCTCTGCTGTGAGGGTGGTGAGCCCCTGGCCCAGGCTGCCCAGAGAAGCTGTGGCTGCCCCATCCCTGGAGGGGTTCAAGGCCAGGTTGGACGGGGCTTGGAGCAACCTGGGCTGGTGGGAGGTGTCCCTGCCCAGGGCAGGGGGTGCCACTGGTTTATCTTTAAGGTCCCTTCCCACCCAAGCCATTCTATGGTTCTATTCCCATTACATACTTGTACCATGTTTTTTAATTTAAGAATTTATATTAATAAATGTTAACATAGAAGCACGGAACAATTAAGGCTGGAAGGGGCCTCAGGAGGGCTCGCGTGAGCCCCGCGCTCAGCTGGGGTTGCACAGGGGTCTCTCCAGCCTGGGTGTGAAAATCTCTGGGAATGAAAACTGCACGGCTTCTGTGGGCAACCCTGCCCAAACACAGGACGTTAAACACGGCTGCATATTACCTGCGTTTACCCAATTTAAGCAAGCAAAGGCCAGACACATAGCAACGAGTGATGCAAAATGAAAATATCTGAACAAAATGAAACCGATGTCCTGTTTTACAAGTGAGTTTTACATAAATACGTATGAAGTAGAAAAGATGGTATCAGAGCAAAATAGTGGGATAAATTAAAGGTATCTTTTGTGTAGCCCAAATTAATTTTGTCTAATTAAAGGTGATACTGTGGTATACTGCTTTCAATCCCAGATGAGAACATTTTGTAGACATGGTTTTTGAAAAAGTGAACCTATTCTTATGGAATCTGTCCAAATATAGTCAGGGGTGGTGGTGGTCCAGACTACTTCTTATTTTACAAAAATATGTCTTATCTTTTTTCTTTCTTAGAAACAAATTAGGAAACTATCCAGATAAACTAGTTGAAAATTATTTTTGGAAGAGCTGATAAAGTCATTGGCATACCCTCTTATAGTTTGGGTGAAAATTAGAAGGTGATCTGGGAACGTTTATTCAAATTCTTATTAAACTCTACTCACAACTCTGTATCCATTGGCTGTTACGAATAATGAGCCGTTCTTGTGCAAACCGTCATAAAACCCCCAGTTGAAATAACATCATCAGTGGCTAAATGTGAAACCTGCAGTTTGTTGCCTTACTGTGTTGTCTGTAGTGGTGTTTGTGTACCTTCCTTGGATCATTTGAATACGTAATCATTACTAGGAAATAGTAAAACAACTTACTCAAAAATATTATATGAAATTTGGACTGGTTCCACGTGACACACTCACTACGTTACCATTATTCAAAGCAAAGTCTCCGTCGCATGTAGTTACTGAGAATTTTGGAATAATTGACATAAAGGAGAAATGGCAAACTCAATGTAACTGATTTTGAGTACCATTAGAGTTACTGTTAGAATAGTTAATAAAGCTGGTAAGCTGATACCGAGTTGGATGGAGATCCAAGAGAAGTTCTGTTCCTTCACAACTGAAAATGATAGTGTCTCACTCACGTCATGTGAAAAAATGGGAAAATAACTTTCTATGAATGATCAAATGAGTTATGTGCTCAGTAATAAATGTAATTAGCATCTCAATAAATAGACTAGGAATTCAGGTAGTTTTCATATTAAATGTATGCACCTCTGAAACTGAAGGATAAAGCAACCCTCTTGGTTATTAGTCTTCTGCAAAGGAAAAGGTTTTGCATATTAGGATATTGCTTCTAATCCCACTGATTATTTCATCCCTCTGCGTAGCTCACAATGCAACTGTAAATACTTGTCTCCTTGAGCACCCGAAAACTAACATACCAAGAACCCGGCACCTGTTCCTCTGCGCTCCTCACTCCGCACCCCTTTGGGAAGTTCTGTTGCTGGCTGGCAGCTTGTGTTTCACAGCCAGGGCTTCTTCCACTTTCTCTCTGATCTGCCTTGCTGATTGCAAGAACTGGAAAAGTGGAGAAAACGCCAGCACTGCAGTCCCCGGGCGCGCTCCCTGACTTCCCTTCTGGGCACGGGCCAGGCCATTGGCTTCTCTGCGCGCGGTACCTGCCCCAGCAAAACTGCGCCTCAGCCCCGGCCGTCAGTGGCCAGCTGCCGAGGGCTGAGGGTCAGACCGTTGATGGGAAAGGCGTCGCTGCCCGGTGGGACTCTGTCTTCACCCAAAGATTTTAGTGTAATAAAAACCCCAGAAAAGAACCCGTCAAGTGAACTGATCTGCACACAGCAACGTGTTAGATTTTGCCTTTTCTCCCCGCTCATTTCAGTGCTCTGTAATGTTCTACAAAGAAAATACTTAAATGATTACAGAGAATTTAAAGGGAAGTTTTAACTAATGCTAAACAAATAAAATGGTGATACACAATCTCATTACTTTTAATAGTTTAATGGTACATTTCTACCAGCTGTGATAGTTTGCTGCTCTTCACAGCAAACAAAAGATACTTCCTTCCTAAGTGAATCTTCCGTGGCTTGTATTCTACTGCAGCGAATATGATCACACTTTTCACGTCTGTCATTTATATATATTAAAAAAAAAGCCGCTGTATTTCTTTGTACACTGACAAAAATAGCTTATCTCAAATTAATTCCACCCCGAGGCTAATCCAGGGGAGTCCTTGCCTAAAGTAGAAAAACTTCCTTTGTTGATGACCCCCCAGGCTCCATTACTGAGCATCTGCCTCATGTTCTGAACTCAATTTGTAACGTGTAGCATCCAACTACTAGTGTAAAAACTGGATCCTAATTAGATAAGGAAAAATTTCCAATAAGCAAAACTAAAAGCAAGATTTGACCTGTCCAAAATTTTCTAAATTAGTTTCTTAAGCTGTCAAAAGTGGTCATTAAAATTCCATTTAAGTACAACTGTTTTGTTCCTAGATTGAATTATACCTTCAGGTTTGTGGAACACTGAAAAGTCAAAAAGTTGGAGAAGTTTCAGATGACAAATCAGCATAGTAGACTAAGTATAAAGTATTTCAATAAGGCGGGGTATAAAAAACTCATTTTAAATCCAACGTGTTCCTCTTTTCTATATAATTTCCCCTTAATTTCAAATATATTTGATAAACTTTGCTTCATTTTATCAGACCTGTTATAGTAATCTTGGATTATACAAGCAAAAGACTTTTGTCTTCTGCATGGCACACGTAAATGCACCATCAACTGCCCATCATTATTAATAAAGTCATAAAATAAGCATGTAACTATTTATTTCCTGCACTTACAAGTAATTTTTTTGACACACCATTGAGAGGAAGGAGCATCATAGTCTTTAAGCAGATGCAGTGCTCAGGCCCCTGGCTTGGTCTACAGCTGTTATCTGTAGACATGATAGAGTTAGTTTATTTTTGTAACCACCCAGAAGCAGCTTTTCAACGTTCTCAACATAGATAGTGTACTATATTGTAGAAGTCTTTGTCTTTTTTAAAAGCTTTTGGTGATCCCTACCTTAAATATAATACCAGAGAGCATACAGAAGTGGAATCCTCTTTAGTCTGTAAATAATTTTAGCTTACGTACCTTTCATCGAGCCAGGCATTTCAGCAAAAGAAGTTTCATTTCTGTCAATACTTGATGCAAGCAGAGGGAAACGAGGACAAAGACTTGAAACAGATTAGAAGTAGGAAGTTGTTTTTTCTTTTTTTTTTTACACAGTAACAACCTTCAGAAAACAGGAAGAGGTGAAACAGAAGAAAGTGAAGTAGCATTTCAATCTCTTCGTCTCCTTTATCATTATTCATGTAGGAACCTATAAACAGAATCAGCTGTCTGCGAAATGTAGCATTCTGTACACCGCATTCAGTTGTATCATCCAGTCAAATACACGGACACAATGGTAGAGTTTTTTTCTTTATACCCCTAAAGGTAATTTCCTTGTAACTTTACGGTAAAGATCTCTCTTAAGATGTGTCGGAAAATAAAAGAATGGTGGAGAGAAGACACTTGCTACATTTGAAATGCTAAACTCCTCATCCAGCGTGGGCATTACCCACCGGCTGCTTCCCCCGCTGCCCGGCGGTGGGGTAGGGCGTAACCAGGGGGGAAAGCGGTGAAAGAGGGTCAAAAGTGTTTAAGTCATGCTCCACAGACCTCCCTAAACTCTGGGAAAAGCTGTAGGGAAAACGGGATAAGGGACAGTCAAGAGAAGTGAAAAGATCATTTTAAGAGTGTAGGCTTTGTTTGTGGGTTGGCTTCATAACGAGTCCTCGGATAAAGCAGTCGGTGGAGCGCGGCGTCCTTTGGGGGAGCGGGAATGGCTGCGTCCTCTGCTGCTGTTGGACTGAGTGCATCCCAAACCGCAGTATGCATTCCCTGTAGTCTTACAAAATCAGCATATCTGATCTGTAAAAATTCCTTAGGAATATTGTGTTTTGGAAGATGTAGCTTTTAATCTGGTTATAATTTAGCGCGGTGAGCACCTGCCCAATTCCGATAGCCGCAGCCTGTACCTTGTACATTGGAGACTGGTGAAAGCGTAATGTTGTGGTTGTCGAGCATCCACTTCAGTGGAAGCTCTTTATTTTAGTAATTCAGATGATAGATTAATGCCGGAGGTGTCAATGGATTGTCATTCTGCACAGCTTTATTGCTCTTGGAGAGCTTTGCCTGTGGTTTGGGCTGCTTTCAGGTTGTTTCTGGGCCCTGTTTTAGTAGGCCTCTAATTCTGGAGTTGGAGAAATATTTCTGTTTTATTCTTCTTATCTTTTTTGCTTGTCATTTAGTTATTCAGGGGACAAAAAACCTCTTAACAGGGCCTAGTATTGTTGCTTAAAATCCTTCTAGTTTCTATTATACCCCGAAATGCTCCCAGTGATTGGTAATGGCGCTGCACATGCTTAAAATCAGTGAATCTCTAAAACAACATGACACTGCGAACTGCTTCACGGTGAGTCACGCTTCTCGTCTGCAGGCTCAGTCTGTCCATATGGATACAACTACATGCAGCAACTAGTTTCAGCTCTCCTGGGAGATAACGTTCCTAAAGGAACGGATTCTCACGTGTAAGTGAGATCTTCTGGAGGGTTATTGCATGCTACAGTCAACAAAGTAACGGTGAAACAAAAGATGCGTATCTTGTAACAGAATACTGGCATGAATCAAGTCATACAAACAGAAGATTATGGGCATTTTACATAAGCAGTCAAAATTAGTTTCACTTTGGTTTTATCACATATCTGAATTCTGTTATATTTTATTCCACTTTGAGACAGACTATTATTATTTTAAGTTAAGATTAACTTACTTAAAAGGGACACTTATCTCAAACAGTACTAACAATTCCAGTGGTATCCTGGAACTAGTAACAACTCTGAAACATAAATATGCTTTTAAAATTCATTATTTAGAACACTCAGTAGCATATTGACTTCAAAATGCTAAAACTGTAAACTTTTTATCCTGAGAGGCTTAAAGAAACAAAAATTAAATAAAGCAAGTTACAACTGAAGCAAGTGGCTGCATGGATGTCTGGCACTGTCACACAGGTTTCAGCGTGTAGAAGAATCTTTTGAAGTTTTGTCTAAAATCTCTGAATCTTGAATAAGTGGCTCTGGAA
Organism: Larus michahellis; assembly: GCF_964199755.1. Classification (NCBI taxonomy): domain Eukaryota; kingdom Metazoa; phylum Chordata; class Aves; order Charadriiformes; family Laridae; genus Larus; species Larus michahellis. Next base: position 1,082,884 of record NC_133907.1, on the reverse strand, counting down.
TCAGGCTGACTCCACAGCACCCTACGATTCTTCCCATTCCTAGGGATGAACAGACTGCTGTAATGCCTACAAGTAATTTGAGCTGTGCACTTAATAGAGAGGACCACTATTAAACTGCATTAGTTCTATTTGAAATTAAGTTATTTTTGTTTTCTTTTTTTTAACCAATCTGTTTTTGGATGTCACTTCCTAGGCTGGAATCTGAATAGAATAGAATAGAATAGAATAGAATAGAATAGAATAGAATAGAATAATTAGAATAGGAGTATTTCAGTTGGAAGGGAACAATTGTCTAGTCCAACTGCCTGACCAACTCAGGGCTGGCCGTAAGTTAAAGCATGTTACTGAGGTCATTGTCCAGATGCCTCCTGAACGCTGCCAGGCGTGGGGCATCGACCGCCTCTCCAGGATCTCTATGCAAGATTGCTTACATTCATTTATGTTCAAAACCTTTTCCTGCTCAGAGAAACCCAATTAACTTCAGTTGGCTCAACATACAGCAAAATATCTGTTGCAGCTCTGTAGAAAGGTGAGCCCAGCGTCAGGCGCTACACAGTAGGGAGTACGTGGTGCTGCATCGCCCTTCACTCTCGATTCATGTCGTCGTGAGGATCCGGGGAGATAACCCCCCCACCGCTGGTATGCGTTTCTGGGTTCCAGCAGTCTGCGGAAAGGGCTCCTGCCCGGATGTCTGAAACCCTCGGTCCTTCAGAGGTACCTACGGGCTTTAGTCAAAGAGGGGCGCAAGGGAAAGTGGCGATAAGCGTGCTTCCTGTACTAATAAGGAAATAGATTTCAAAGATCCTATCAACTACATATTTTAAAGTACTTTACAAACTTGAATGAAAAGAAAGTATCTTATAGGATTGTTAATTGTTCATTTTTCTTATGGGGACGATGATGCTGAGAACAGCACGTGGTGTCTTACTGTCAGCAGAAGTTACAGACGCTGGAACTGCCGTTTCCTGTTGCCAGTCCACCCCTGACGGCTGGCGCAAGGGGCCGGTGTTGATGAGGAGCTCCCTTGATTGACTAGACAAAGCTGCTACTGAAACAGTAGCATAATACAGTAATAGTGAACCGTAGGGGCTGAAATAAATTTTGTGCAGGTACTTTAAACACCACCTGTTTGATGGAAAAGTTTAGGAGTGTACCCTGATTCTGGGGCTTTGTAGACCTTAATTCAAACTAGCAAAACGGAACTGATACATTTCCTGATTAACCCAGAAATTACTGTTAATCTTGTTTTCTCCTATTTCTGCCTTTGCCCGTTTCTCAGTTTGACTTCATACCCTGAAATGTCTCATAACAGAAGTACTGACTTCACCTCTCACGTGCTCGGAAGGGCTGTGGCCGCTCTCGCAGGAGCGCAGCAGCGTGCAGAGCACTCAACCCTTGTCAACAAAGGTGAGAGGCTCAGCCCCCTGCAGAATTAGGATGAAAATGTGTGGTTCCCTAATCATCCAAAACCCTCATGATCTTTCAGTGATAACATTTCTTGCCCAGATTCTGACTTTGGGAAATCTTGCTACTTGTTACGAAGTCATTGCTCCCGAAGTTTTGCCCTGCCTGGCATGTTGTCAAAGTACAAAGCCACTAGAGAACACACTGATCGAACTTTGAAATTCTTGTACCACATCCTGAGGACAAGTGTTTTTGACACTGTACTCACAGGATTGTGTAATATCAGTGAAATTGGTTTATTTTTGTAAACACCATACCAGAATACAGCATTAGAACCTTTTAAGTTGAATGTGATCTGTGATGCCTTTCCTTCATTCTAGAACAGCACCAGTGTTTTCATCATTATTAAATATACAGTTTGCTATCTTTTTGATTCTCCTTTTCTTGAATATTCATAAATGAAAACATTCAAAAGGCTTAAATCAATAAGAACGTTGTTAGCTAAAATATATTTTAATGCGTAAGTAAGCATCGTATTGGCCCTTTTGATCTCTTCCTGCAATTTGTATCAGAGAATATTTCCTATTCTACTTCTTATGCTGCTACCATAAGAAATGCTTTCTAGTTTATTATATGTATTTATTTAAAATTTATACCACTTCTTTCTAAAAAGAGACATATTTAACACATCTGTTGGTTTTGTAACACTGTTGGTGGCTTCACAATGAAAAAAAAAAATAGGATTGTTAGTGCTTAAAAAATCTAAAGAGCTTAAAGGATTTCCATTCTTTTGTCCTTTCATCAAATTCACTCCTGTGCATTTCCCTTGTTAGGAAAGAGTTAACAACCTCCAGCCAGCAGTCTGTAATCAACAGGTTGCTCTAACAGAGAAATAATAACCCTAATCCATCTTTTAAAGTTTCGGAGGTTGGACTAAACGATGAAAACATACTGATTAAAGCCCTCTTAGAAATAGAAGTGGGGCCATTACTAAAATGCTTTGTGTTTTAGGGCAAAATCGTTCTCACTGCTAAGTGAAAAATCCATCACATAAAAAAATATTATAACTTTAAAATTTCTGTCTTAATGATATCTCTGTCTATATAAAATGATAACGAAACACTTGCTAACCTTTAGGTGGCCAATTCACAGGCAGGTGGAGAGGTTCAGGTCTCCCTGGAATAGCGTTGAAACAAAAGAAGCATCCTGTTTTCTTTTTTCAGTGTCTTTCTCTTCTCTTTTTTTTAAGCGTTTGAAAATTGGAGGGTGGGTGGTGGGGTGTGCGCGAGGAGCGGAGGGGGTGCAGCCAGCCCACGCTTGGTGTGGGAAGAGTTTTAATGGCCGATGCTGGTAATGTGGTTTGCCTGCCTCGGTGTCTGCACTACTGCAGCTCTGTGTGTGGGCGTAAAGAAATGACACGACTGGGTTTCAAACCATTACACTGAAGATTTGCAAACAGTTAAAAAAAAAAAACACACAACCCCATCAGGCACAAATGAAAAATTATTACTTTTTTTCTTTTATCTTTTTCTAAGGCTTGTTTGTTGGTTTGTGTTTTGTTTGGTTTGGTTTTTTTTTTTAACTTAACAGATGTAATCCAGTCAAGTTTATTCCTCAGCTTCTAAATTTAAAAAGGGAAATTAAGTCTTTAGGAAGGTTTTTGATTTTATGTAGTGAGAACATTTTATTATGATTTTTGCTGATATTTTTTAATTAACCTACAAGAGCCCGTGTTCCAAAAGGCATCTAGGTTTCCACAGTGAAAGTCTTCAGAGGAGACCTCTATTTCTGCCTTTGACCATGCTGAATAGGTGCCCAACTCTTGGCAGCACCGAGTGGCGTGGGGCGATGGGCCACCGCACAGCCGCCAGGTGGGAGATCTTAGACCGTGACTGTCCCCTTGGGTATTCCACAAAACACAGCCAGGAGAAGAGGGACATCCTGGCAGCCCGTTTCTGGGCAGTAGCCTGGCAATGGCGGGGCCTCCCCCTCCACGGCGGGCAGGGAACCGAATGTTGGCTGCAACTCCTGGGTGCAGAGACGACCACCGGGAGCGAGACAAAGGGGCTGTTCTCTATAATAATATGGGCAGTGAGAGGAAAATGCTGTTTAAGCTAAAATTTAATTATTGGCGCAAGAGAAGGTGAATATAAATGGTTATGAATGCACTGGTTTGGGGAGGGACGGGTGGAAGGTTTTTGTCAGACAAGCGAGAGCACTCCTCAGACATATTTTTGGCCCCAAAGAGTGAAACAGAGACAAAACAGTTTTAGGAAGGAGCCTTAAAACTTCAAGGAACCTTTATGATTTGGCCGCTCCAGGATAGGAAGGGACTAACACTTGTTAAATACGTATCTTCATGTATGTATGAGAGAAGATGTTCAGCTGGAAAATCACACGCTTGGACACAAGGCGTGTGCATTCTTGAGCGTAATGGTTTAGGTGTGTATTTTTTTTCAGATGTTCAAATGAGCCTCAAATCAAATAGGATTCCTATTGTGTTTGGTATTTTGCTGACAATATAAAGCAGGGTAACTGGATACAGGGGCAAAGGGGACGGGGCAGAGAGGTGACGCGGCCTGGTGCCCGTACTGCTGGGCAGTGTCACTGGCCATCCTTCGCCCCGGCTCCTGCCGCGGCCGAGAGCTCCAGCGGGGAGGGCCCAGAGCCAAACGCGGATCCGCAGAATGCAGCGAGTGAGTGAAACCAGCACGGCTGGACTCGAGCACTTCAGACTAATAATCCCAGCCTTCAACAAAGAGTCTGATAAAGGTAGTTAAACAATGACTCGTGCTGCAGTGAGTGAAAAACGATCTTCAATTCTCTATCTGTCTGGTAAAACTGTCAAAGAGATACTGCCGCTAATACATAGAAGTACAGGCTGGCTGGGTATTAAGTGGGGTCTGGCTACTGGCCACAGTAGAAGCTTAAATTATTCTTCCATGCATAAACTAACGGCTGAGGTCAGCTCCATGAAAATCTGGCCAGAGAAATGTCTGTGGCCTCAGGTGATGCAGAAAAGTGCACGTTTGGAGAGAAAAGGAATCTGGCTCCCAGCAGGGTAACAGTCATGCGGACGGTGTGCAGTTGTACAGTCTGGTGGAGACTGCAAACTGAAACTGCTTACATCAATTCAGTAAAACTGGTAATTTTTCTAGTGTTGTAAATTTTTTGTCTTTATCAAAGTAAAAAGACAGATTTTTACCTTTTTTACTACTTTGTCTTTCGCTAAAATCTAAATTAATCTCAGTGTACTGTCTGCTCAGTGAAGACACTTTTTGCTCAGTTAAACACTGTGTGTTATTAATGAGTAGTATCATTTGAATCTTTTACTATAATTCATATTTTTTAAAAAAAGTACTAATTACAGTTTTCTCGACCCAGTTTGAAAAGTGTAGTAACAAAATACATAGCCTGAAGCAGTAGCTCTGAAAGGTGTACGTGCTCATTTTTGTCCCCGTGCGTCACGGCCAGCTGTGTACAGTGACTCTGTAGCACTCACATTTCCCGGGCGTCGCAGCATTCGTCATTTCTGCCATGGCACTGGACGCTTTGCTGCAGGTAAAGTAACATCTGGAATGTCTAAATGCACCTAACCCTCCTCTGAGGACTAATCCCCATGAAGAATCATTATGTAGCGCTGCTGTCTGTTATCGCGAGTAGCAATATTTCTTTTATAGAGGTGAACTCTTAACTTTGAATGTACAGAAATCACAGGTGCCTGCTCAACTTTCATTGACCAAACGCACATTTCCACTGTAGCACTTAACATGGGTTTTTTCCCCCAGAGATCACTGCTCTGTAAATTGACAGAATCTTTTAAAGCAAGTGTTAAAAACCTGGAAAATTTTATATATTAAAAGAACCTTCAAAGCAGGAGGAATGAAGGCATTCTAGTAAATGGGACGGCCAACCATCACCCTCACATCAATACTGCATAATAAGCACTGAGATTCCTATGGCGCTTTGGAATATTTTGTTGAGGCAGGAAGAACTGCCACCCTGCCGAGGAGGGTAACCCCCACATATTGGTCAGGCCATGCCAAAACAAAAAGTCCAAGAGCAAACAAAAATGTGCTTGAACAGCAAAAGGGAGAGACACAGCTTCATTAGCGGCAAACACGGGTCTGCTTGCCAAAGAAAAGCCAGTACAAGGGGAAAAATTAAAACACAAGGCAAAAGTAATGAATCCCATAGGGAAAAGACCCAAGGGCTGCCGAGGAAATGCTAAGGCAATCACAAAAATGAAACGGTCCAGCTGGTTGTGCATACGACCTGAGTGTTGCACCAAGAACTGAATTGCTTCGTTAGAGTGCCTGGGTTACTTTCACGCCCCAACAGCAGGGCTGTACGTGTAGACACTCACCCAAGGGGGAAAAGAAGAAGAAAAGCTAGCCTCAAACTATCTTCCATTAAAATCCCACAGACCATTTTTCCAAATTTAGATTGAATGCGTTTTAGGTAAGGCTCTAAATGCTGAATCATCTTACAGGGTTGATTTGGGGTTTTATTTGCTTTGTTTCTTCAGTATTTAGCAGGTCTGGTGAAGGACCGTTCTATGGATTAATTCACAAGGGTAGTTACAACCCAAGGAAACACCTAGACATCTGAGCAGAAAAGCAGCCGTGTGAGTCTGGCTTTGCTTCAGGAGTGCCAGGTGACGGGGGACGGAGAGAGCCCCAGTTGCGCCTCCTCGCTCAAGTCAGGCTTTTGCTGACAGTGAAGGTGTTAAAAAGTGGAGATTGTAGCGATGCCTCTTCTACAAAGTAGATGTGTTGCAGGAGGAATATGAAGGGGTTTTCCAGTTCTTTTAGATTGCTGGAGTAATAAGCGATAGTATTTTCAGGCGTATCACATCATAAATATGAGTAATTACAATTATGATGCACTTCGAATCAATGTAGCTTTCGGAGGAACAGTTGCTTCAACTCAAAAAGTCAGGAAGGTTAGCTGGTTTTTACATGTGCACAAACTAGAGTGTAGACGTACTAATTTTTCCATCTGTTTCCTATTTTTCGTAGAAAAACATAAGTGCAGAACTTCTGACAGCATTCAGAAGTGCTCTAAAAGCCCGCAGCTACACTAACTGAAATGTCCTTCACAGAAAAAGAGACAAGAATTTGACAGGGTCACTGATCATTTGAACCAGCTTTCAGGTCAGCGTCAGAAGAGCAGAAGGAGGCGTCGATAGCTGGAGCTGTAGACACAGAGCGTTCCCCTCACCGCGCCCCCAGACCAGCACCGGTCCTGTGCCACGCCGTTCAGACAACTCAACTATACTTTTTTTTTATTTTCTCCATAAGCTTTTATGTAGTTGTGCTTTTTCCCAATATGTTGTCAAGGAAACCCTACAGTCTTGTAGCTTAGTATCCAGCTCTTTATTGCTACAGACACAAAACAATTTAGGATTTTGAATGGATTGATACACTTTCCTTCCCACTAGGAAGGGATGCTCTTAGTACCATAAGCTGCGTAGAGTTGAAGGAAGACCTTGTTTGGAAGATTTGGTTCTTCCAAAATGCCTATGGGAAATTTGCCAATTAACTCTTCTATTTATTAATTTCATTAAATTATTTTGCATGTTGATATTCTATTATGCTGTATGCTACCCACTGGAAAACAGCCCCGTAATCTTGTTGGTGTCCTCTTATTCACCTCTATCACAATCCCTCTCATCCTACTGGCTTTGAACCACGTGGAATTCTTCTGACCAAAATATTCCTGGATGGTGTGAGAGCCGCCAGTTAAATTTGAAGTGATAATAATTAAGTTGAAGTTGTACACTCCTTATATCCCTTTCTGTGTGGTAATCTTACCAATATTTACACAGATTTTCATTGAGAAAAGAGGGAGGGGTGTGCGCGCAATCCACGCGTGCCACAAACCGCTCCAGTTCTTATCACAGGCTTTGTGGTACAACGTGCCATTGTAATTCTCGCCCTCAGGAGGATGCTGGGGGAAACCTACAGAATGGCTCGAGCTACTGGGTGACTTCAGCGCAAAGGTGGGAAGTGGTCGCGTGGAGGAGTCCCGGAGCTTCGGGGCAGGGTGACGTGTTATTGCACCGGACTCATCTTCCAGGTGTGTGTCATGGTAAAAGGTATTTCTGTCCCTCTCTCCTTCGGGTTTCATGGAGCTATGCTTTTATCTGTTGTCAAGGAAACACCGGGGTTTTTTCCCCCTTGCTCATTAATGTCTGCATTTTTGTTTCCATAGCTACAAAGGAACCTTAGTGTTTTAAAATAGCAGTAATTGGATTACCATGACTTTTTGTAATTTATTGACACCGTTAACAGCTCTGATTTTCAAAACCAGACACCAAAACTGTATCAGCAGTTTTCCAGCTATTAACGCTTGTTATCTCCTTGTCCTGAAACACTGGGTACACGCTAAGAAGTGTCTTCAGCCTCAAGCGCTCGCTCACCCAGGCTCAGACTCTGTACGTGGTCTCTCACCGAAGTCATTGAGTTCTTAGCAAGAATGGGCAATCTCTTCTTGTACTTAAATGTGGGTGTCTGTCCATGCTAATAATTTATATGCAAAACTGGGGAGATTCAGCCTGTTTGCTCTTCTGTTGCAAGTTGCTAAAGATTCCTTAAATAACCACAATGAAACATGACGGTTAACTTTTAATTGGAAGTTTCCCTGACCGTGTCTGTACTGAACGGACATCTATTTGGCACAAGCTGAATTTCCAAATGCCTGCCCCAAAGTGCCTTCATCTTGGCACAAAATATGAGCTGAAATTACTGAAAATAGTCTGTTTTTCAGTGGTATTAGTTTTGATTTCTGACGGGCACCTGCAAAGGTTCCATTGTGAATCTGCTGGGTGTTAACCCCCCCATCTGACATGTTACTGACCCTCTGTAAGTTTGGCCCCAGAAGAATCTGGGAGAGTTTTTATGGCCACATAGCTAGCACACTGGGTACAGGAACGTGGACGAAGCACAGACCTGAGAGCACCAGCGTTGCTAAGAACTGGTATTACCTAACAGGGGAATAACTCACTTTTTCTGAAGACAAAAACTGGAACTCCCAGACAGGCTGATGTACGTGTCTGTCTGTCTGTGTCTGTGCACACTCCTACCGTGCCAAAATTGTTACCGTGCCGTCTTCTAACACTTCGGATTTATTTGTTACAGTTTACTAGCCTGTTCAGTGTGTCTACAAAGCCCCATAGATGCATATTCTATACCCTTACCCTTCCTTTCTGGTCTCTCCGTTTCCTCCGGGCCTCAGAGTGGGCACAGCTCGTCCCGTGTCCCCTCGTCCCCATGGCGGCTGCCTGCCCGCGCGGCAGGACCAGCGGCAGCGGAGTCCACCGTCTGGATTCTGAGTGCTGGGCGGCTGCGCTCTGACTGCTGAGTCCCGGTCCCACAGTCTGACTTGGTCACAATTAACCAACACTTTAAGAAGTTGTAAGAGGAGGACAGAGAGAATGACTCGATACCACCTATTGCTTTAGGAAAACAAGCTAAAGAGAGTCACCAACACAACCACTTTACAATCTAGGTATAAGAAAAGGGTGACAAGTGGCTAGACGCAGGTAAGTATAAACAAGGAAGCCCCTTTAATCTAAAATATGCGTTCCTGCTGTTCATAATGGATTTCTGTGCATCCTTGAGGCTAAGACGCTCCATTGCCATAGAAACAGTGTCCTCTGCCATTGGGGACCCGACTGTAGATGGGTGCTGTTATGGAAACAGCCATCTTAGCAGCTGTCCGCGTGTTATATATTTCAATTATTGTGTTTGTAAAGACCCACTACTAAGCTATCCTTTCAGGATTCCTTCTAATAAAAACTAAGTTTCTGAAATATTTAGCAATTTAACAAACACCTCAAGGCTCCAGATTAAAAATACAGCATTAGAACAAAACATATGTTAAAATTACAGTGCCCTTTCAATAGTTACCTACCTTTCCAAATCTCTAGCATCTGCAAAGTTTTGGGGAAAAAGATGACCTGTCCACCCCAAAATTCATTAGTAAAATTACTTCAGGAAAGCAAATTTTTAAGCTGTGTGTCCTGTTCAAGGACTCCTCTGCACACACAGCCTGTGTGCGTGGAAAGAAAAAAATATAAGAAAGCTCAGTGAGAAAACGTGGCTTCGTTGGCTGAACTGGGAACTGCGAATCCTCAAATTCTAATCACAGATGAACCATTCTTTTGTCTTGGAAAAGCCATCGAAGACAGACCTTGAAAAAGATAAATGCAAGTTGGAAGCTCAGCTCCCACTAGTCCTTTCCTGGGCACCGAGTCCTTAGCTGATTCTAGAGCTTTGAGAAAATTCCGCAACATTTTCATATTTGTAACATCTGAGATACTACTACTTACTTATTTCACTAGAGTTCTGTGGGCATAAGTATTTCTTAATTTTCTTGAATAAAGCCATTGAAGAATCTGCGACACAATTAGGAGTTTTTATTTGAGTTAGTGGTCATTCTCACTTAACTTGTCAGACGTAAATAGTTTCCTGGCTAGTTATATTGATTATGCTATTTAGTTGCTGCAATTTAAGACTGTAAATGCACACTTTTTACCTTTATCTTTTATCTCTCTTTTTTTTTTTAATCAAAATCATCTGTACCAAGAAGGTTATATCCTACCTCTTTATTCCTACACAAAACACCAGTTATTATGGCTTGTAATGGGAACATTTCCTAACACTGAAAAACTGAAAAGATATCAACTACGGATAGCATTGTAAAATGTGTAACGAAACATCCAAACATAATGAATTCATTGGTAAAATTCAAGTACCTCCATTGAGCTTCAGGGAAGCAGGAAAACAAAAAGCACTCAGAAACACGTCAGTGTTGAAACCCAGCTGATTTCCCCTCCTGAGGCCAGTGATACCTCAGCAATATTCTACTCATCACTTAAATGGAGCAATGCTTTTGTTAGTCCTTTTAATTGAGCCTTGAATTTGACTCCTTAGACACTATCTCTTTCCTAAACCAAACTACTAAAGAACATGTTCTTGAATTCAGCTTAAAGAACATTAAAAGTGAGTCCATGGAATCTCCACCCCCCAAAGGTTTTCAGCCGCGGGCTGGGCTGCGCTGGGCTTGGCGACGCCGCTCCGCAGCAGGCTCAGCCCCAGGGGCTCGACTCGCAGGAAAACCCTGTCAGGAAACGTGTTGGCATCCAGCCTTGGGGACATGTTGGCATTCCACCTTGGGGATGCGTTGGCATTCCACCTTGGGGCCAATTAAGATGTCAACACAGAAAATTTTTTTTTTTCCTTCAAAATATTTTCAGCCTCTCTCATATTAGTCAATAAACGTGCCCAAACCTGGAAAATGTTTAAGTGGATTTAAGTCAAGTGAAAAGGAGTATCAGTGATTGCCAGGACAAGCAATTGCTAGGTGCTTTCACATTTTTCTCTTGGGAAATCAATATGGCAAAAATAAAGTACTGAAAAGACAGAATTTTTCTTAACACTCTTTAACTGTTTAAATTCTGCAGGCTTTGTTGTTTGGGATGTGTGTCGTAATTTATTTTGTTCTTACACTCACAACTGCCAAAGAGAGGAGTTTGTTACCCAGACCGCTCCCCGTGGAAGACTGCGTTTTCGCAGTGCTGCTCTTCCCCCTTGGCTTAGCGAGCGTTCTCTGTGATCTGCCGGAGCTCTCGTGCTTTCTCATATTATTTCTGAAAAGACAGAAAAAATTGACGCACTCAAATTAACTGACAAAGCTGACAGGTGCGATCCCATTTTGTTCTTCTTCCAAAAATTGTGTGTTTCAGTGAGGCTAACAGTTGTGCTCCTCTCTCCATTTATAACTGTGGTTTTCAGAAAACAGATTCTCTGATATTTATTTTTTAGTATTGCAGGTTTGGAATGCATACCTAATAATTACTGATTTGCGGTATTTTATGTGTTTCAGAGAGCTGCTGGATGCTCAGAATTTGTCACTGGTAGGAAGCGTATACAAAAACTGTTCCTGTTTCTGAGCACGAGAACCATACGTTGACACCAACCGAGAAGGTCAAACTCCACTTTTGCCACCTTAGTAGCCGTGAACCCGCAGTGAAAACAATGCATATCCTGCTGATTTAGTGCAGTAGAACTGATATAAATGTTATTTACTTGTGCAGCAACTTGAAGTAGTTCTTAAATGACTCAAGTTTAGAGAAATAAATAAATTGAGGCAGCTAGTAGGGAAGTGCTTTAATGTACACTATGCGAGAACCAGATATGAAAAATTACACTTGAAATGGTTGTTTTGTGAGAATACTAGTCATTGTTAAAGCTACTTTTTGCAAGTATTTATTTCTTTTTAAGATATTTTTCACTTCATTTTGTGGCTGTTAACGTTTTGGACTCTATACACATACAACAGAGAACGTATATAGGTATCCTGAAGACACGGACGGCATTAATCCAAGTTGGCTTAATCATATCATGGTAAGGTTGATGCTTTCTCGGTGGCTTTGAATTTAACCTTTTTTTCATTTATACATGCTGTTTATTCCTTTAATTATTGCTTTTGCTGAAACAGTTGCAGACAGCTTAGTGTACAGCTGGTTTCATCATCACATGAAGTGTGGGTAGTACGATGATGAAAAAGCTTTTGTCTCCCAAAGTGCTCTCTTGTTAATCATCACTAATGAAGCTGCCCCAATTAAGAACTAGCGTGCGCGGGCTGGAGTTACGGCTGTGGTGGCATTAACCTCGCAAAGTGCAACGCTTCAAGTGCTGTTCTCTCACTGTATTTGTAACAGCCCGTACGTACTTGTAATACTTACTGAATTCTTAGATCTTCTTTAAGGCGTTGCATAACTTTTACTTGAATTTGCTTATTCTGTACGCCCCAGGCTTGTACCAGCCTGTTAGATGTGTTTGGCTTCGGGTCAGGACAGCTCTGGAGAAGGCAGCCCACTTCTTTTGCAGGAGTTCTGGGATGGTAAGTTTTCCCGCATATTCTTTTCATTTTCTTTAAGTGCTATAATATCTCACAGTTAAGTGTATAAAACCCATCCGTGGCCTGTGGGAAGCATCAGACGGTGGTTGTGGTACGGAGCAGAGTCAGTCATTTGATCTAGCTGGACACTGACAATTCTGATCACACCATCTCATTGCCTTTGATTTTGATTTTTAATTTTCCTAAATGGAAATCTATCATTTTTACATTAATGAAGATTTTATGGAATCTGTTTATTAGTTTAAAATGTTTATTAGAGAATACCATGGAAGAAAATACTTTTGTCCCAACTGTACGTGAAGAGTATTCTATTACTTTATTTGCATAGAAGATACTTGTATTACGTTTCTATCTTAAACTCTCCTGTTTGATTAGTATTGTTATTTGTTTTTTTTTATAGTTTATCCCTTAGGTTGGATGAAATAAACTCATGAAAAACCCTCAGAAGACCACTTGGGAAAGCTACAGATTTTCAGTGAAGCCACAAACAGGAAACTACGCTGGCCTGGTAGGTCGGGTATCACAATGTCGGAGCTGTGGGAGTGTCTCATTGCCAGAAGGGCCACTTTCTGGGGCAATTTTTAACTTTCAGGCTGTTTCTCGGTGGGTTGTCAGTTCCATCCAAACACCAGAAGGTCTCCTCAGCTGGGAGTTGGGAATTGCTGCTGTCAGGCCCCGCTGAGCCTTGAGTTGCTGCTACTATTAAAGGTCCAAGGACTTAGTCCCAGAGCTGGGTTCTTGCGCCCTTGATTGCTGGGACCGGATCCTCCCCCTCCCAAAGAGGTGGCAGGTACAATCCCAGTGACGAGGGCAGCATAAATAGGCTTAAATCTGGGATCTAGCTGCTCTCTGGCCCACAAAACTGAACAAAAATGATTTAATGGCTTGCCTTCACCACAGCTCTGTGGTCAGCCACGGACAGACGCGGGCTGGAGGGATCTCAGGACCGTTTGATTTATAATTGATGCGATAATTGTCTCTATGATATTTAATATGCCAGCACTGATGACTAAGTCGCCACTTTCATGCAGTAGTTTGTGTATGAAGAATTCTCAACTTTTCTTTCCAGGTTGCGGTTTCTTTCAACCATGTCGAAAGATAGCTGATCGAGTACAAGATTTCTGAAAGAAAGAGCTTTATATAAATTTTGGATACAGGCACACGGTTTGAAGACCATGGGTGAATATATAACTCTGTGTTTGTGATTTAACATGTAATATGTTATGACCACTACCTGTCGTGGCTGGTTCTTCAAGGGTTTCTGTTAGAAAGTTGCATTCAACAAATGTTTGATAGCATGGTGTTTTTTTATAAGAAATGTTGTCATCTTTAGGATTAACCGAGGATCAGATGTAGGGGAGAAGCATGATTATTTCCAAACAACACAAAATTATCAGCAATTTCGAAGTACTTTAAAATATGTGGTTTTGTCTTTAATTGTGCTGTTGCTGTGCTTGCTCATGAGCTGTGGGTGATAACATGAGATTATCATCTGCCTACTTGATCACATGCACATTTGTGATGCTTGCAAGAAAAAACATTATCTGGCTGGTAACTGTCATATTATGCAGAGTTTAAGAGACTGTTTCCCAGACAACAGAACAGTTGTATCGCGTCCATGAGCCGTGCACTCTCCTGTATCTGCACTTCAGTCAAACACCCGCTGCCGGCTGCTGCTCCTGCTAATGGCGCGGGCAAGATGGAACTGTGTGTGTAGCCATAATCGAGCTCCCTGAACCATGGAAGTCAAGGAAATTGCACAATCAATGAAAAAAAAAAAAATTCATGGTTCTAAGGAGTCATACAGCACATACCTTGTTACAAATTTTGTGTCGGTTTTTAAATTGAAACCAAGCCATTCACTAGCCAAAAGCCATTTCAGGGCCACGTACTACCTGTCTGAGAGCCCTGCTGCCAAGCGTGACTGCAGCGCAGCGCTGCAACGCGGCGGATCCCGCCACCGTGGATCTCAGAACGTCACAGCAAACCCCGCGGATCCCAGGTGGAAAACCTGACCTTGAGAGCAGGCGGTTCGCTGCTGCTGAGGCCGCGAGTGCCCAGCTGGCTGCTGCTGCACCTTGATTTTCTACATTTGGCATGTCGGCAGGTGGGGGAGAAACTGGTAAGGAAAATAATTGTTTGCATTCAAAGGGTCTGAGCAGCGTTAGAGCCCCGTTAGTGTGGAGCGTTAGTGCGTTTCACAGCTGCCGTAGATGCGTCGCTTGCTTGGTAAGGAAGGTGTTTGGCCAGTTTTGCACATGAGGCAACAGCGCTCTGAAGTTGTGCAGCTTTAAGCCTCTTAGGACTTTTTATGGCAGAAGAATAAAATAAAAGGAATCTGAAGATCAAATATTTGTTCCAGGGCTAGTGCCAGATCACTCTATTAAATGCACATTTTTTATGTACCCTAGCTTAAACGAAATGTTCTGAAGCAAATATGACAGGGTTTGAATGGCTTTTTTCTTTTTTGGGGGGGGGATGGGAGGCACGGAGGGAGGATGTTGGTGGGGTTTAGGGTTTTGTTTCAAGGTGTGGGGTTTTCTGGGGGAAGGGAGAGACATTAAATGCTCAGTAACAAAAACTACATCTCTCCTCGTTGTTCTTCAGTCAGCTCCAAAGGAGTGTGCTGGAGCGGAGCGGAGCGGTGTCGTCACTCGGCAGCTCATAGACCGCGCTGCTGCCTCACACTCAGGCAGACACAGGTTTCTGAAGATCTGGTCACAAACTTGTCTTTTTTCACTCGTGAAGAATGCCTGCAGTGTGAGTGGAACAGGGAATGAATTTGCTTACTGACCCCGTGACATTCGGCCAGAATCTCCTGTGAATGTGAAAAGGGCTCTCGGGGGCGCGTCGTTCCTCTGCGGTGGGACGGCACACCAGGGCAGGGTCTGACGGAGGATTTACCGTCTCCTCTGCAGCTCCGTCACCTACGGTTTCGGGCTGCAGCTCTGCCTTTCAGGGCTTCTCCAAGAAGAGTCAGTTCCATGGGCGAGACAGAGAGGCCATTCTCTCTTCAACCAAAGACGACTTTAAAACATTTTGAAATACGCATCGCCTTCCATTAAGAGCTTATGAAATTACAGTCTGTGAATTCTCTCCTGGGCATACTTCACTGTTCCCGGAGCTGAAGTACCAACTGCTCTTACCTGACATTTAACGCACATGTCTACAGCACTACACTGTAGTCGAAGCTGGCGCTCTGGATTTTTCTCAGGTTTTTCTGTCTTGAAATCTCAGCCTGCCTTTACCTGAGACATTGCACGGGCTTTATTTAAGTCAGGTCACTGACTTACGTAGTGGAATTGCAAATGTGGTGACAAGAACCTTCAAAGGAAAGAAAAGCTACTTCTTCATAGATGGGGGCTTCTGGAAATTGAAGTCTAAAAGACCGTTCTTGGGTGTGTGGGACACCACGTCCAGACTGGAATTCGCAGACAGCACCTGAAATCCAGTATTCTCCACTGATTGTGCGCGGTGTTTGTTTTAGCTTGAGACAGCCCTTTGGTGCAGGAATCAGATGCTTACAAACAGAAAAAAAATGCCAACGTTTCTTTAAAAAGGATTATCAAACAATGCATTCAAGTTGACTACTTCAGAAATACTGTTTGTAGAGTATCACCTTGGTAGCATCAGCTCTTTTTTGTCTGGAGAGAGAAGATCCAGGTGTCTGTTTGAATGAAGAGGCAAAATGGCTCTGCCGGCTTTTTAGCAACGGGCGAGGTCAGCCTCGTGCTAAATAAAGCTGAATATGATTGTAGCTTTATGATTACAAAGAACAAAACCAAAAAGATCGTACAACAGAGAGAAAATAGCTGCATTTTTCAGCTATGGTGACAAACATAATCAATAAGATGCTCTGAATGCTTTTAGCGTGGATAATGTAAGACCATTGACACTACTCGTTCACTGAAATAATTTCAACTTTCTGCCTCATTAGGTTTTGAAGTGGATTTTTGCAGTACTGCTGGGTTATCAGTTATTCAGAAGTTCCCTCTTCCTAGTAGCTACATACTTACTGTGTACACTTTTAAAGCCACATTTTTTAAACTGCTTGTTAAAAAATTACCAATCTTTTTGGTTTTATGAATTTATTATATATTTGTCATAGCAGGTTCCTGTCATCTAAATTTGCAGAAATACATATTTGTGAGTTCATTAAATGTGATTTTTACCCCTTCAGGGTGCCGTGGTGCAGAGTCACTGGCAGAGCCCCTGGGGAGGGGGTGCGGGTCAGGCCAGCGCTGGCTGCGGGGAGCGATGCTGCGGGGAGTGATGCTGCGGGGAGCGATGCTGCAGGGAGCGATGCAGAGCGATGCTGCGGGGAGCGATGCTGCGGGGAGCGATGCTGCAGGGAGCGATGCAGAGCGATGCTGCGGGGAGCGATGCTGCGGGGAGCGATGCTGCAGGGAGCGATGCAGAGCGATGCTGCGGGGAGCGATGCTGCGGGGAGCGATGCTGCGGGGAGCGATGCAGAGCGATGCTGCGGGGAGCGATGCTGCGGGGAGCGATGCAGAGCGATGCTGCGGGGAGCGATGCTGCGGGGAGCGATGCAGAGCGATGCTGCGGGGAGCGATGCTGCGGGGAGCGATGCTGCGGGGAGCGATGCTGCGGGGAGCGATGCGGAGCGATGCTGCGGGGAGCGATGCTGCGGGGAGCGATGCTGCGGGGAGCGATGCAGAGCGATGCTGCGGGGAGCAATGTAGAGCGATGCTGCGAGGAGCGATGCTGCGGGGAGCGATGCCGCAGGGAGCGATGCTGCGGGGAGCGATGCTGCAGGGCAGGAGCCAGCGCCAATGGCAGCAGCCGCGGTGGATGGCCAAGAGCCACCAGGGAGACCTGCAGCCCCGGGAGGGGACGTGCTGCTGCTCGGCGCCTTTGTCACCCCCCCCAGAGGACTCATTGACTCCCAGCAAAACCAAACCACGCTCGCCAGAACTGGCCAGTGTTGAAGTCATTTATGCAACCTGGCAAGCAACGCTGATGAGTTATTACTGGACTGCTTGATTGAGTCAGTGGAAACACCAGCACGGACACCTCCTTCCCACAAACACTTCTCAGATGTCTTTCAAGAGATCATGTTATTTTAGAGCTTAGAAATTATTTGGGGAGCCAGACTGTTTTAAATGTGTCTAAGAAGGAAATGTGAATAATTTTGAAACAGGAAATAGGTTTGCAATAGTATTGTTAAGAAATTACATCCCCTTTTTTTTAGCTCCCTGTATCATCACGCCAGAGAACAGCAGCACTTTTTGACTGTGGCCTTTGTACAGCAGTTGTACGTCCAGTCATAAATATGACAGATTTAAGAAGTAGAAAAATAATACATTTTAAGAAACTCCAGGAAGAACTCTTTTAGTGCAATCAATATTGGAAAACAAATTCTGAATCTGCACATAAATCCGTGTAGAAGAGTTAGTACCTTGCTGGTTTTAGTCATAAGAAGGAAGAAAGTGTATCCCCGCTTTTTGTGATACAGGAACTAGAATGTGGAAGCTGAGAATGAGTCATTCTCGTTACACACTCTGCCTTTCGTGTCATATTTTCCCCCAAAAGGACAAGAAAAGCTGAGACAGACTTGTGTGCTGTGGTTCGCACTCGTTGCATTTCAGTGCTGCCGTGAGACGCGTCCGTGAGCAACAGCGCGGGGAGTTAAACTGTAGGAGCCTGGTTTGGTGCTGCCTCGTGAGCAACTGACTTCTCTGCCCTTTCTTTCCATTCCACAGGTTTACATGTGATTTAAAATCCTGGCATAAAAAAAGCGGTCTGGAAACTTTCTGGCCAGGCAACCAGACGTTCTGAATCTCCAGAGTCTCGCAGGAGGAATTCCGCTGCCTGTATTTCACTTCTCCTTGGGATGAGGGCAAACGTTGAAGGTGAGCGTACAAAGATGCCAGAAGATTATTTATGTACATGTTATCTGAAAACTTCTGGGGTTTTTCAGTCCTTTTGGGAAGGCACTGGCAGAAGCAATGGGGTTTGGCTGTGTATGTTCGTTATTCGTGGTAGGGTGGCCAGTGACGGTCCCTTTCGCCAGCAGAAGGCGAGCGCAGATCACGAGCGTGTTGGAGGGGCAGCACCTTCCTGCTGGGAAACGCTGGGGTGCAGCCGCGCGGGGACACTTGGGCTGCGCTGCCCGCAATGGTGTAAACCATTTAAACCAGTCTGAGATCAGGCCCTTGTGGAAAGGGCCGTTTGTGGCCACATGTTCCCGTCTCCACCATTTTTCTGCCTCTGAAATCATACAGCAGCCGGTAACATCGGCAAACTGGTCCAGCAGCAAGTCAGGCCTTTCGTGTAGGTTTAAGTTAGTGCCAAATTAAGCAGGCTTAACTAGAGGACATAAAAGGGACAGGGTTTTATTATTGTTGTTGTTTGGGCATGTTTCATTGCTTTTATGTTGAGTTTTTGTTAATATCTTTAAAGTACTGAAAAAAGGCCCTCCGACGCGTTTCCAGCGCGGAATCTCTGTCTAGATGCCATTTGGCCATGGAAGCAGGGGAACAGTGTATTTCTGCAGAGGAATCCGCTCCGGAAGCCGGGCTGGCAGCGCTGGGGGCACGGGGGCAGCAGCAGAGCTGGGATCCCGGATCCCCGGGGTGCGGGGGGTCCCTGGGGGGCGCGGGGCCCGTCCCGCCCGGGGACCCAGCCCCCTCTGGCGGTGTCCCACGCAGAAGGCATCAACCGATTCAACCTATTTCTCCGTAAGAACATACCCACCTGCGCTTCTCTCAACGTTGGTACATTCACTGCTATTTCGTCTCTTCTAAGGCTACGATAGGTATTAGTCTCAGGATAGAAAATTATAATCTGTAAAAATTTCTATTTGCATTTCATGTGCAACTTGACAGCCATTTTCCCCAGAACATGGGGGATCAGGGAAAAGGGATTCGCTGGCTAGTTCTATGATCTGATTTTTCTTCAAATTGCGGGAGCAAGAGCCCGAAGTACTCAAGGAGAGCTTTGCTACCCAACAAAGGTTTTTTACGAAGTACGTACAGGAAAATGCAAACACCAACAGCCTCATCTACCGACTCGACTGTGGCTGGTGAAAGGGTGTTCAGACACAGTCACTGAGCATTGTATAACAGAAGTCATTGAAGAGGTATGTCTGGAAAAGAAAACATCGATAATGTCGGTTTTCTGCCAGTACAACTGCCGGACTGACAAAGGGAGTGGGAACTTGTTTTTCCAGCTCAAGAAAAGACCTTTGGATGGTTTTCATTAATACTGCGTGAGAATACCAGTATTCAAACACATCAAAACTTTTAATTTCAGATCAAGGAACTGGTGGAGTATTATTGTAGCATTAGCTGTATTTCAAAATATGACAGGGGGGAAAAAAACACTACCAAATACATTTTTCTTAGGAGTATGAAACAGCAAACTTGCCTCAGTGTAATATGAAAACGGCAGCTGGGAAGGTGAGGCAGGGTTCGCAGCCAGAGCTCGTCCTGCCAGCTGCGGGAAGCGCAGCACTTCAATCCGGCACTTTCCCCGCTTGCTCGTCGCTGTGTCGGTCACCCGCAGCCTGACCACAGCGAATCCTGGCTGTGGGCATCCACCACGGACACCTCTGCTGGCCCGCACTCACTCCGTTCAGACGCGCAGCTTGAGTCACTGCCGTTGTCACCAGACCCTTTTCAGGTCAGAATTTCCAGACGTTTTGCACTGCAGAGCCGTCTGGTTGATCTCTGGCATTAGGGCTTTGAACCAGGATGGCATTTGCTTCTAAGTGTGACACAATACCTGTATTTTTTGTTACGGAAAGCTAAACCCACAATTGTCTAAGCCGGAGCGGGTCTGACAAGCTGGGGTTTGGTAGCCATTATGGAGTGCCGGAGGGATCTGGACCTAATGCTGGAGATAAAGTGACTCTGGGGTCGTGAGCCGTTTCCTGACATTTACACCTCTCAGTCAAAATGAGGGATATTTTATGAGGCTGCTTAAAGGGGACAGCTCACACCTCCCTGCTGGCAATCGCGGGTCTGAAAGTACAAACTCATAACGCCTTGTTCTGCGAGGAAACTCACTGGGACCTCGCGGCGCTCTCATACGCAATCCCGAGAGCAGCTTCAAGTCTGTCTCAGTCGTGCCAAGGAGATTGCTCTGCCAAAATCTATACGGAGCACGGAACCACAAGGCCCATTTCATCCATCAGTTGCATTCAGCAGAGCCGCAAACGGCCCCTGAAAGCTCCCCGTGCACCCAGCCATCTCACCACGGCCTTCCACAGGTCTGCGTGGTCTTTTGTAGATTCCGTGGTGGTCCTTAATGATCACCCTGGTAGTACCTGGCACTGGACAGACTTAACTGAAAGACTGTTTTCTTTGATTTCAATTGTTAAACAGATATTGTCAACATAGAGGGGAAAAGTTAACAGATTTTATAGTATTAAATTCTTGGTCATAAAAATGGAGACAATATTCTCAAGATAAAACATCACCAACATAAAGAATCCTGATGTTTAGGACGTGCAACTTTTTCCTCTGCAGTTACAAATGAGCATTTTATTTTCCTAAAGTCTGGTTGTTATTATTTATAATTTCATTATTCCTTTTACAAGTCAGGTAGTT
Organism: Larus michahellis; assembly: GCF_964199755.1. Taxonomy (NCBI): domain Eukaryota; kingdom Metazoa; phylum Chordata; class Aves; order Charadriiformes; family Laridae; genus Larus; species Larus michahellis. The sequence continues at coordinate 1,061,978 of NC_133907.1, read as the reverse complement.
CAGCCCTTGCTATCGCTCAAATACAGAAACTCACTTGGAACAAAACTCCTGTTCAAATGAAGTGAAGTTTGGATGAGCAAGAACTGTTGAGATCTAGCTCCTAATCTGCACCATATGTTGGCATCGTTCCTTCTCGGAGATGTCATTTCGCTTTGCTTCCAGTAGTTGATATTTCTTTTATGGAGAGCTGCTGAGAGGCCCCACAAAGCCCAAAGGGCAGGAGATGGGCATCTGCTCAGTTGCCAGGGGCTATTTAAGGGTCACCGTCCTCCATGACGTGTTGCAGTCCGAGAGCTCGCCAAATGCTCAGCGTTTTTAACACCCTCTGCAAAATTCTCCAGCTGTAGAAGTCCCTCAGCGGGTATTAAGGCTACGGCGGATTTAGAACTGAGTGGCAATCTTCCAGAAATAACTGTGCGCTGTGAGGGACTGCTCGCCTGTTAACAACTTTTGGGAATAGCCCCAGGAGGTGGAAGAGTCAGGAAAGATAAGATCAAGAGAAGTCTCCGCAGCTAAAATTCATTGTCATTTAGGTATTTGCTGCTGACTGAATCTGGTTGTTTATCATTAAATAGTAGCTTCTCTGTATAATAGCGTCTGTGTTTGACATGAACAAGACAGAAGGGGAATATTCACTGAGGTCTCTCGAGCCTGGCCAGGGTTTCAGGGTTTCTGGACCCGTGGAAAGGTGACAGAACCTCCCCCGCGGGGAGTAACCGGCTCTGGGAAACCCCCCTCTCGCCCTTTCCCAGCGAGGCCGTTACCGCGCAGTCACCAGTACCGAGAGTCACTGGCCGGGAGCTGCGTCTGGGAGACGCCGTCCCCCTGTTCGAAAACACCGACGAATTCTACACAACGCGGGCACTTCGGTGTCTTGAGAAACGCGGCGGGGAACGCGTGGCGATGCGCCCCCGGACGCACGCGGGTTGCTCTGCTGCGGAGCCGGCCCCTCGCCGCCCCGCGGACCTCGTAAATCGCTCCGCCGCCTGCCAGGGTGACTCACCCGGGGCCGGGAACCTCCGCGGACCCCCGCCCCCCGCCTGTTTTGTAACGGCGCGTTATAAAACGCCTCCCGGGCGGGGCGCCCGGCCCGGCCCGCGCCACCGGGGACACCGCGCGCCCGGCGACCCGCAGCGCGTGGGGTTTGACCCCGGCCCCGCCGGTGACGCGTGCCCCGGCCAGCGGTGGCGTCAGCGCGCTGCCGCGGCGGTAAAGTGTTTCCCGAGGGACCCGCGAGCGCGGAGCTGCCGCGCACCGGTCACAGTCGCACAGCGCCGCGCAACGCGCCTGCGCAACCGGAGGCGTTTCCGAGCGGCACCGAGGCCCCGTGCCCGGTTGACGAGAGGGGAGGGGAGGTGAAATAGGCCGCGCAGTCGCGGCGCGGGCAGGATCCCCGGCCTGCGGCCGCCACCCCTCACCGGCCACCGCCAGGGACCGGCCACAGGGCGGGGCCACCCCCCCTCGCACCGGAACCGGAAGCGGGCCCGGTACGCACCTCCCGCGCCGCCACCGCCTGCGTGACCGTCACGCGGTGCGCGCCCCGTGACGCCAGGCCAGCGCCACGCGGCGATTGGAGGGCAGCGCCCCGCGCCGGGCGGGCGCTCTCTGCGCAGGCGCGGCGCTGCCGGCGGAGCGCGGCCCGCGAGAGCCAGGGGAGCGCGGCGGTGGCCGCCCCGGCCCCGCCGCCGCCATGAGGATCTGGACCTCGGAGCACGTTTTCGAGTGAGCCCGCGCGGGGGGGGAGCGGGGCCGGCCCAGGGGGGGCTGCGGGACCGGGCTCCGCCGGCAGCGCCGCCCCTGACCTTGCCGCGGGCACCGGCCGGGGCGCGGCCCGGGAGCGGGGGGGCGGGCGGTGCAGGGCGCCTTCGGCGCTGCCCTCGCCCCTGGGGTCGCTCCGCGCTGTCGGGGCGCCAGGGCTCTAGAACACCCGTGTGGAAAATCACCCGAAGGAGACCGTTGTTAGAGGACGGTACCAGCTGAATAGATTACCCCGGTATTGCTGAAACCCGCAGGAATTGCGGTGTCTCGGCACTGCGTCTCAGGGACGTCTTGCCAATGACGAGCCAGGAGGCGGCTGAGCGCCGGGGTGCCGGTCACCGCGGTGCTGTAGGCTCAGCTGCCCGGCCCCGGACGGACGCCTTCCCTCGGGGGGAAGGGGGGGACGGGACACACGTGTAGGGTTGAGAACTGGAAATCGAACTGCCTTAAAAATACGTATCGACTGATGTGTTGAGCTCTAACAGCAGCCCTGCTAAAAGCCGAGGGTGTGACGTTGTGTGTCGCCTCTTTGGGCAGCCACCCCTGGGAGACGGTGACGACGGCGGCCATGCAGAAGTACCCCAACCCCATGAACCCCGGCGTGGTGGGGGTGGACGTGCTGCAGAGGCAGGTGGACGCCGGCGGGAAGCTGCACAGCCACCGCCTGCTCAGCACCGAGTGGGGCATCCCCGCCATCGTCAAGTCGGTGCGTACGCCGGCGCGGGGCTGGGGGCGGGTTGTGGCCAGGGGCCGTGACAGACCTGTATCGCTTCATAACCTCAGTGGGTTAAAAATGAAGGCGTTTATGCCTCAGGAAAGCTCAACAGCTGCTGACATGGGGCGCCACAACTTGCCTGGATCTTGGGTTGCTTCCATGTTGAAAATGACATCTACCTCTACTTCATAGACTTACTTTAAGCTAAACCCTAATTCTGTGGTCTCAGTGTCTGTTCAATATGGTAACTACTATTTACACATTTATATACACACTAACAAAATTGCAGTTGGCTCGCATATTAATTCTGTGTATGTTTGCCTGTCCCCTAGCTCATTGGCACGTGCAGAACAAAGACCTACGTCCAGGAGCACTCCGTTGTTGACCCAGTGAAAAAAACAATGGAGCTTAAATCCCGTAATGTAAGTAGCTGCGTTTGTGTAACTGAAGTAGATTACAGATTCTAGTAAATTTGAAAAGGAAAATAATCTTGAAAATTACTTGAAGATTGCCTTACAACAACAGAAGCTAAAGGTTTAAGTAAGTAATGTGTTTGTAGTTGACCAGTTTGGTTTTTCAGGAAAGAGCTACTGGCTTGATGAACCTTGTCAGGACCAAAGCTGGACACGCTGATGAGCAGATGGTGGTAGTTTGGGGCAGGGGGTGTTGAGAACAAAATTTTAAAAGCCATTTGGTATACACTGTAACCATTTCCTAATCGTGTGACATCTCCCTCTTCGTACCACTCCATCTGTCAGACCCACTGTTGAAATGTTCTTTCCGATGTGGTAGTGTATATTAGTAAACGATGCAAAAACTTAAGGGAAGAGAACTAGATCAGCAGATGTGGCACTTGGAGATTTCTCTGTCTTGTTCTACGACCTTAATACTCGTAGAAAAACTATAGTGTTTAAGTCGGATATAAACAAACAGTTTTGAATGTGCAGTTTTATTTACTACATTCCTTTAATGTTTTTATCAAGGGGTAATCTTGTCTTGCATTCCGCAGATTTCATTTACAAACCTGGTGTCAGTAGATGAGAGGCTTGTCTATAAACCACACCCTCGCGAGCCGGACAAGTAAGTACCCTTGTTCTGAAACTGCCCTGAAGTAGCGCGGACTTTGGCTGCCCATGGTTTCCCTTGAGCAGAAGCTGAGGTTTCCATCACCTGGATGTGAGGGGCCTGGAGGACAAACCTTATGAAGAACGACTGAGGGAGCTGGGGTTGTTTAGCCTGGAGAAGAGGAGGCTGAGGGGAGACCTTATCACCCTCTACAACTACCTGAAAGGAGGTTGTAGAGAGATGGGGGCTGACCTCTTCTCCCTGGTGACAAGTGATAGGACAAGGGGAAACGGGTTCAAGTTACGTCAGGGGAGGTTTAGATTAGATATTAGGAGACATTTTTTCACTGAAAGGGTTATTAAACATTGGAATAGGCTGCCCAGGGAGGTGGTGGATTCACCATCTCTGGAGGTGTTTAAAAAAAGGGTAGATGGGGCACTTAGGGACATGGTTTAGAAGTGGCTCTTGTCAGGGTAGGCTAAAGGTTGGACTCGATGATCTTAAAGGTCCCTTCCAACCTCAACAATTCCATGATTCTATGATTCTACCTTTGCTATGGTAACTTGTCTAAAAAGGAATTAAGTGGATTGCCATTTTCTGTAGTGGCATTGCTTCTCCAGAGCACCAGGGACTCTAGGCCTTTATTTTACAAGTAGAGGCATAAAGCAGGTGAGTGCGGTGCAAGTGGGTTGTGTTTGTAGGGCAAGAAGTTCTGTGTTACACAAGGAAGCTGATGGGAGTTTGTACTTGGTGGGGAGGAGTGAGTTTCTTCCAGCAATGTATTCTTGTTTAAACTACTCAGAATAATTCAGTTTCCTGCTCTCTGTTTCAGAACCATTTTGACCCAAGAAGCAATAATATCAGTAAAAGGTGTCAGTCTCAGCAGTTACCTAGAAGGGCTAATGGCAAACACAATTTCCTCCAATGCTAAGAAAGTAAGTGTGAAATGTGTGCCCGCTGGCTAAGTGACAGCGAGAATACAAATCTCTGGTTTACTTTTTGCCTTTGTCAGCAACTTTAAGAGGGGTCCGCATAGTTCTGGTGCCTTTACCGTAGAGACTGAATGCTCGGCTTGCTGAACTTCCTCTTTGTTTTTTCCTTTTGTGATGGAGATAATAAATTATTTTTGGCAAAGCTCTCTGAATCTTCACTGGAAAAACATCTCCAGTCACTTAACAGTCACTCTCTTGCTGCCCTCTTGATGCCGTCTGTTAGTTTTTGCTATTGAAAAAGGATATGCCTCCAGACAGATCTGAAGGAGTTATGTGGGAGTAATGAAGCAGTGTTTTAATTGAAAGCCTGTCCTCTGGGAATCCAAAGATGTCTTGAGTTCAGCCTCAAGAATGGCAGAACAGTGTGGTTCGTAACGCGAGCGCTGCTGACATCAGGACTTTTCTTGTGAAATGTAAGGCAGTCCATGTTCCTGCAGTACTCTGGTTAGTGAAGTAAAAAATATCACGGAGGCACGTATTTCTGTACCTTTTCTTCCATTTTCAACTCTTGTGTCTTTAGTCATTTTCAGCAAGACAGGGTTTAACCTATGTACTTATTTGCTGAGATTTATACACTGATAAACTTTTCTTTAACTGTAGGGCCGCGAAGCATTGGAGTGGGTAATTAATAGACTGAACGCTGAAATTGAAGAGTTCACAGCTTCAGCAAGAGGAACCATGAGGAATTCAATGGCAGCAGCAGCCTTTGTAGAGAAATGATAGTAAATATACCTGTATTACTAACGAGGCTTAATGATCTGAAGCTTCTCTCCAAACCTTAATACATGTATCCTTTGTTATTTAAAGGCATACCTGTGTATTAGGCATCTTTCAAATTTAATTTGGAGAAAAGCTGAATTCTTACTAATGAGGCCGATGCACAAAGCCTAGTTTAATATATTGGTTCAGCTGGACCGAATTTCGGTTACAGATGAAGAAGTAATTTTCAAGTATAGTTCTTATATTTACATGAACACTAACTTATAATGTTTTCAGATACGAAATCACCTCACTTAGCGATGAGGCTAAATATGGTGGAGGAGACTGGCCTGTTAAGTTAACTTCTGTGGAATTTTTATTTTTGTGTGACTTACGGACTACCTCTTTTGGGACCAAGCCCAAAATTAAGCAGAATGGTTTGTTCCGGCATTGTTCTGTTTGTTAATTTTTGATAGTTGTGTGATACAACTTGGTTTAACAGAAAGTTTATTACTTGACGCTTGAAATACAAAAGAATGTATAAAATATTTTTTGATAAGGTTTTTAACTTGTTTGACAGGTTGAGCTAACACGGTACTCAAATTGGTTTTCAGTCAATATAGGTAAAACACACAAAGTGTCTCTTATCTACTAAGACCTACATCCTATTCCTAATTGTGACATTAATGAGCTGGGCATGCAGTAACTTAAAATGAAATTGTATCTTAAACTTCTGGAATAAGTATCTGCATTTCCAAAAGCCCGTTAAATAAAGTGGTACAATAAGCACAGAGCCTTAAAATCCTGCAGGCTGTCAGGGCATCTAAGAATGGTAGGTGTTCACTTGAAAATTGCAAAGAACCACCGAAAGAACTAAAAAACCTTTGAGAAGTTGGCTAAAGAGATACCTAAATGTAAGAGGAAGCGATATTAAAGAATGTTAACGATACACTCATTAACTTGATCGTGCTCCAAAACCGACCTGTTACATCATCTGAATATTGTGTTGTCCTTTAATGTAACCATAGTGTTCCAAATTCCAGAAGGTCCTTTACCTTTTGAACTAATTTGCTCACAATACGAGGTTCTTTAAATGAAAACCTTGAGAATAAAAAGTTTTCTGCAGTTTGTGTTTGTTTCTTGGTACTTGCTGTAGATTCCTGGTACTGTCAGCAGTTACTAGCTGTGGGCACGTGAAGGTCAGACCTTGACACCCCTCCTTTCCCAGAGCACCGGGCTGCTGGTAGAGCTGCTGCCCTCCGCCGGGGCTGGCTGGCCCGGGAGCCTCCTGGGGTGTGACGGAACCAGGGAAGGACACAGCCCTGGGTTAGCGGGTGCTTGTGTTTTGGTGCCAGAGGCTTTTCCTGGAATTTTGATTCTAAGCTTACCAGTAATTTCAAGACTCTCAGCCTTTCAGAACTGTGATGTCACCTGTTCCAGCACATTTTATGTTGCGTGCCGTTTCTGTTCTACCGGAATTGCCGGTTTAATGGTGTGTGCTATATAGAGAACCAGAGCTTATTTTAAGTGGTAAACACATGGGAACACAATCTTCTGTAAGACTTGTGTAGGGGAAAAAAACAGGTGTTATATACATATATATATAACTTCTAAAAATTTAACTATACTAAATATTTTTCTAAAAATAAATGGTTTGAGACTACCTTAATAAATTCAAATCATTGAGGTTTGCCATGCTTTCACAGGTTATTACAACTGAGATAGCATTTCAATTTAAAAAGTGTATGTGAAACTTCTTCAAAACTTTACCAGCATTTCTGACAAAAATGCAATGCTTGAAACTCATTTTAAATGTTTGTTTAGCCATTAGCATCACTTAACATTTTAAAGTCAATTTTTTCTTTTCCTTATTTTTCTGCACTGAGGACTACATAGTATGAACTCACAGTTTGGCCTTGCACTGAAAAAAACTTTAATTTCTGTAAGCATTCAACAGCTTCTTGAAAGATCGTGATTTTCTTTGTCCTGCTTTACTTACATGCCTGCATTTTCATTCTGTCGGGGAGTATGGCTTTCTGTATGTGGCTCTTTTTAAATAAAATCTTATCTGAGTTCTGGGTAGTTCCTGAAACTTTCTCATCTATTTGGTTTTTTTCAACTGCTAGGTGAGTAACCTGAAATGAGGAGGGTGAAGAAATACTCTGGAGTTAATAGCTGCTTTTATTGAAATGCATATCCTAAAATGCACATTACAGCTGCTGTGGTCTTCTTTTTGCTTCTTAATAACTGCTTTTCTGCAAATCTTACCCAATAACTAGTAAGCAGATTTCAGTTTGCTAGGTCCTGTGGAAGGATTTTCAGTCTACTTGGACTGCAATTTGTATGCTACAGTTTACCTGCTAAGGAATGTATCTCTGCACATGGAATCTAATGCTCGCTATTGTTAAGAGCAGAAGAGAACAAAGTGTTTGGGTCCATTCAGTCACGTAACAGCCTGTCTGTTTACCCACCGTTCTCAACAGGAGACTGCACCTAAAGCAGCTTTGCTTGATGGGGAGCGGGAGACTGTGTGTGCAGCAAGGCCAGCGTACGTGCTGCCCTGTCACAGGAGAAGGAAGCAGATACCTGCCCTGTGCTCGCTATGCCTACCTGCTCGGAGGGTTTCTTTGCTTCCTTGTGGATCAGCGTCACAGAGCGCTGCAGGGCTGGGTCACTGCTGGCAATCCTCTGGGGGATGTAGGGTGCCGTGGCTGAATGCACCCATACTGCGGTGAGCGTGACCCGAAGTAGTGCAGAGGAGCTGTGGGGGTCTGGTGGTCAGAAGGAACGGAGGAGGTGGATGAGAGAGAGGAGCTACTGCCGGAGGGACAAAACTTAAAGGGCCAGGAAGAAAGAAAAAAGGGGAGAGGGGAGGGGGCGGAAGGGGTAGAGATGGAGGAATGTGATCTGAACAAATCAGTGTGGTCTCTGGTGGTTCCCTACCTGCTTCAGCTTGCCAAAATTGGATTCATGTTTTACCTTATCTACAGATTTAGGCTTTTAAATCAGTAAAATTTCAAACTCACCCATATAATTTTACTGAGAAATAGAACAGAAGTGAGTAAGCTTTAGAGCCAAAGCTCAATGGCCTGGAGAATATTTAAGATGGCACTGTTAAATCTTTTGTTCTTGCTGCTCGCCTTCTGAAGCTTTCAGTCATAAATCTTTAGGTTTCCCTGCTGTTCATTGTCTTACCTATTTTGGATGATTTTCTCATGTTCCTGTGACCCTTAAATACTCCCAACACAGATATTAAGGATTTCTACCAGGAGAAGGCATATGCTACAAGTCTCCAAAGCATCCTTCTAAAGCAAGTTGCATCTAGAAATGCTATTAATTTAAAACCAGAAGTTTAAATTGTAGTAACTGGAAGTGTGAGGTGTTGGCAAGCTTAATGCTCTCTTCTGTTGACACTGAACACTTGCATCATCTGCTGGTTTTACTGGAAACACAGTGCTCTTGAATTCTCAAATATTTGTATGGATATAGCCATATGCCTATGGAAAGCTGCTTCTGAATGAAACTGCTTACCTGATTTGTAGCTAAAAGTAAGTGCACCCACCGGGGCGACTGGAACGACCATGCCTTGGGGCAGGCACCCAGGAGGTGTGGATTGCTGCCGGGAAGGAAACCGGGCATCAGAGAGCAGGCGTTTACCTGCTCTAGTAGGAGGTGTCCCCCATGGCAGTGGGGTTGGAACTAGATCTTTAAGGTCCCTTCCAACCTAAACCATTCTATGACTCTACTTTTCCTCAGGTTTGATATAAGAATTGGCCATACCAGTGGTGGGATTTTGGTGCTAACTTAGTAAAGGTTTTTTTTACTGTAAATTAAGTTTACCCTGTCCTTCACTTCTTGATCTAAACAGGCTCGGGATGGCTAAAGCTGCAGTATAATGGATTAACTTGTTTTAAATGAACAGCAAGGCATTCTAAGAAGAACAGGTCCATAGAATTTTAATATTTTTAAAGGTGTGTAAGTTGTCTAGCTTCCATGTACCCATCTGCACTATAAACTTGTTAAAGACGTGCTTGTGCACCTTGCCAATTGCCTGCTGCTCCCGTGTTCTGCAAGGTACCGCTTTTGACAATCTGAAATGAAAGCTGCTACCATGGAAGAAAGCAAAATCCTAAATTTACTGTGACACTGAAACAACTTGTGTCTATATGAAACTAAAACAGTGCCACTTTCTTCAGTCAGCAATAGAAATGAAGTACTTTTTAAAAAGGCTTAATTTACCTGAGAAGTATTTCTTCTTGCTGACAATGGGTGTCAGCACCTGTTCAGTAACACAGCAGTTAACTATAAATGCAAATCAGTTGTTTGTTTTGGAAAAAACAGAAAATACTTTAATCACCATTTCCTACAACATAGCTGATGTGTCTCTTGTGGTCTGTGCTTGCAGTTAAGCTAGCATATTAAGTCTAGCATATTTCCAATAAATGTCGTATTCAGTAAACCTAAGCACCAGCGTCTAGTAACCGCAGCCGTTCACAGCCCCTGGCATTGACAGCTGGGCGGTTCAAAGGAAAGAGCAGCATCCTGTTGAGGTTCACGTTTACAGAAGAACTGAAGAGTGCCGATAAAGAGAGCTTGTGTGAAAGCACTGAGTCGTTTTAGGATCCTTCTGTTTCTCAAGGTCAGAGTTGTGCTTTCACTTGCACAGGACCTGTTCCTTTCTTTCTCAAATAATTTGGTAGCTTTGCTTTATATGTTGCCATAGAATTTAATTACTCTAAAGGTGAGGTTACACATTACAACTAAGCTGAACTAACTGCTTACCTTCAATGCAAGGAAACAGTCCTGTGTCTGTCTCTCTGCCTGCCTTCTTGTTCCTGGCTGTGCTGTCCCGCTTCTTCCCTTGCACTGAAGATCAAGGTCTTCACACCCTTTGTTGAGCCAAGTCAACTTGTTGAGCAAAACAGCTACGAATAGTGGAAGTGACAGAATCTTTATGCAGCCAGCACCAAGATGAGACACACTGAAAGAGGAGAAACAGGATCTCCTTACTTATAGGAAGCTATCGGGTGGGCTGAAATTATATTGCCTCTGGAATGTGTATTACAAAAATCTCATGTTGCATCTACTAGAAAGAGTATTTGATGCTGTAAACAATGTATGTTATTATAACAGAAAAAAATAGTAACATTGTTAAGTTAAAGTCTCTCTTCGCAGACACATATATCACAAGAGTTGAGCACAAGATGGCTTTTTTACATTTTCTTTTTCTCCCGAAAGGTTTGACAGTCCTTTGATCAAAAAGTTCAAAAACACTGAACTAAAAAATAGTATCAGTTAGATCCAATTGAATATAATAAAATGAACACACGTACCTAAACCTTTTTACACCGAATCAAATTAAACAATTGCCCCTGCTGTGAACTTCGATATTCCTAGAGCCTGGTCAACTTTGTGGACACTCTGGTAAGAAATCTGTTTTATAATACGGCAATTAGCATCATTTGGGTGAGTTCTTGTTAACGCGTTTTTTGGGGACTATGTAGATATTGTTTACTTATGAGATAACTGCTTTGTTTAGCTAGATTTAAACTCATTTACACATAGCAGCTGCAGCAAAATCTAGTAGGTATGTTGTGAAATTGGGAGTAAGGAAGTGTGTATCAGGAATTAATTTATATTTTATAGTTGTGTCATATTCTGAACGATCTAGCTGAAGTACTAGAAGCACATAACCTTCTTAGCCTGATGCTCTATAGTTTTATTTTCTCTATTCATAATTGCCAGGTTTGAGGGACATTCAGCAAGCTATGCAATTTCCCTGCTTTTCCCGTGAAAGAATAGATAGAACAAACAGAAGCAGTGTGCTGCTGCACTGGTGATGTTAGTTCCCTCTCTACAAAGTGAGATGCAATAATGGCCCTTATCACCTAGAAACCTGTCTCCCTTGTCTTTCAAAGAAACATAAGCACCTACAAGACTTAAAAATTTCTGAAAACAGGCTCCAGCCATTGATGTCACCTAGTGTTTTTAAAACTTTTGTTCACTATTAACAACTGTGAACAGAATCTTTTACTATGTTTTTCATGCTATTTTAATGTAACAGCATTTAAAAAGTAATATAGGTAACAAAAGTTATTAAACACATTAAAATAGGAAGTAATGCACAAGATTCTTAAAACCTGAGTGTACCTGAATTCTGCTCTGCAGATCCTGGATCCCTCCAGAGCCTCCTTATGCCAGATTTTGTAGAATGGACAGCTGAGAACTTGGATGGCACTGCAAAATTATTTTACTTTGAATCCAGGTGTCCAAATGTTCAAAATTAATGTCTTCATCTGCTTCATCAACTAACCTTCCAAGTGTTGTCCTGTAATAGAAAACAGCACAGAACTGCAACTTTATCTTCAAGATTAGAGCTGATTTTGGCGTTTGTTTTCTGCTGGTGCTCTGTGCGGAGTGCTGTACTTAGACAAGAGGAGATTTAATAGGAGATGACCCGTACTGTCATCAGCATGGCACGATTTCCAGTTGCTGTGGAACAGATTAGGGTCATCAGCAGAGAGAACGGCAGAGCTTTACCAGCACAGCCCGGTATGGCTTACCCAGACAGAGAAAGGAGATAAATCCACAGCTATCAAAGGTAGGAAGCATTATTACTGACCTGTACTTTTTATACAATAGTGACCATAATTCCAAGTTTCTTGACAGTGTTATTTCACAGGAAAATGTGCAATAACTTGGCCATTTTAAGTTAAGCCAGAAGGAACACAGTGAAGGGATGATGGAATTTAGTCTGCTGGAAATCGTGTTGATAGTGGCTTTTTATTGTATTGGACTTTGCCTTTTGTATAATTATTTGTCTTCCTCTGTACTTGAAAATCTTTTAAGAAAGATAAAGTCAGTCACAAAATTATGGTGTTGTTAGATTGCAAAGGTCGGGGGTTTTGGGGGGTTAATTATTTTTGTTCTTTTATTAAGAATATAGGTCAGCAAGCAAACTTGTAATGTCATCACAAATTAGGCACATTAAGAAGAATTTGTTTCTTTTGCCTTTTAATCTATAAACATTGTACTCTTGATAGAACTACAACCATGTTGCATGAGCTCTAAAATTACAGATGCATTATGAATACATTTTAAGTGTATTCAAGGACTGTGTCAGGTCTCATCACTGGTACCTAAACAGCTTTTTTTCAGACTGGTAATTTTTGAGTTGTGCTAAATCCCCACAGTTTTAATATTTGCATAGTAAGACATCATTCCTTTCAACTTCAGTCCATGTTCAGCAGGCACCTGCTTCAGTTAAGAGGTGACCTCAGTGGGAGTTCCATCCATGGTGATTATGTTAAATCCATTACACATGCATCTGGACCTCGGTTGTGTAATAGCATGGGCAAAGCTTGGGCAGATTCACCTGAGAAGCTGCAGCCTCCTCTATGTGTGTATCTTTCACTTTCTTGGTCTATAAAAATCCTTTTGTGATGACTCTCTGAAAAACTGAATGCGCATTCCTGTGCCTATGTCTGGAAAGGCAACAGCAGGTTTCACCTACTCTCTGCTGTGCAGCACAGTCTTGAGATGAGAGAAGGCAGCTGTAGATCAGCCCCTTGACCTACTCATACTATAATTAGATGCACCTTTATGAACTGAAATATAAGCTGTCCGTTCCCTTTTTAATTAGATGTCTGCCTTCTATCAGAACTTCTCTTTAGAATATTTTTATTAAACAGTTCAAGCTAACCACGAATAAAAAATTACTGTTATTACAGTACAGGTTTTATGTCCAGAGGTACAAAATAAAACTAATAAAATAAGACCTGGTTTTATCTGAAAAACAAGTAGAACCGCTGTTGCTGAAATGCGTATTTCTTAGTGGCAGAATCAGTTTAGCATACCACTAGCTTCCAAAAATAAATCCTGCACACACTGCAGAGAAAAAATACTGTTGTCTTTGCCATTTTTGTTAGCATCGCCAGGAAGAACCACATTTTTTTAGTTAGATGTTATGAATCAAGAGGAAATAATCCCTCATACCTTTATTGTCAGAGGCCCAGTTTGACTTGTTGCCATTTACAACCGTGTATTTTTTTAAATCTCTCTCCATAACCAGTAAAGAGCCTGGTATCTGAATATCCTATGGAATCTGGAAAAGAACAAAAACATTTTCATTTCCGTTCTATTGCATAATTATTATTTTATTCCAGACCTTCAGGACAGGGAGATGGCATTCGACAGGAGGGTATTCTTTGTCAGGCTATCATAGATGCTAAAATCTGGCTGAACAAGGACAGACACACCAGGACAGAAGAATGACAGCTCCTGTATGTATTATTCTGTACCCGTACTTCTGTACTGGTCCTCTGTGAAGGAGCAATATAAGTCTGTGAGCTCTTATTACTAGAGTTTTTCTGCACCAAACAGCTAAAAGACACAAAGATTAAAACAGTATGCTTACTTATTTTCAAAAGTAATATTATTTGGGTTCGTTATGTCTTTTTGTTTTGTTTTGGCGTGTTATTAGAGATCTTTAGTTTAAAACACTTCTGATTTAAGACCAGTCATGTTGTGGATTTACTTGGCTTTTCAGCATCATCTCTTCAATCTGCCTGGACCTCCTTGGTCTCACTTTTTTGGCCTCCCTGGACCCCTCCAGTATCAAGACTTCAGCCTCCTTGGAACTTTTTAAAGTCCCCTTTTCAGATTCTTTGGATTTATCCAGTCTAAGCTCTTCATCCTCTGTGGACTTTTCCAGTCTCACTTCATCTTCTCTGGACCTTTCAAGTCTCACCTCTTCGGCCTCTTCAGACTTCTCCAGTAGCTCCTCTTCAATCTCCTTAGAGCTCTCCAGTCTCACCTCTTCAGATTCCTGGGAGCGCTCCAGTTTCAGCTCTTCGATCTCACTGGACCTATCAAGTCTCACTTCATCAGCCTCTCTGGATCTCTCTGGTGACAGCTCTTCAATCTCCTTGGATCTCTCCAGTCTCACCTCTGTATCCTCCCCAGATTTCTCCAGTCCTACTTCTTCACCCTCTCTAGACCTCTCCAGTCTCACTTCTTCACCCTCCCTACATGTGTCCAGTCCCACCTCCTCAGCTTCCCTGGACTTTTCCTGTACAATCCCTCCATCCTCACTGGGTGCCTCAGAGCACACGTCCTCAACCTCTTCAGAATCACTAGATCTCACCGATTTCAACTATTTCGTGTTTCAGGGCTCCTCTGAATTACCCTCATCAACCTCTGAGGATGTTTCTAATCTCATCGCTACACCCTTTCTGGATGTCTCCACGCTCACTTTTCAGGATGCTTCTTCCCTCACTCCCTCAGTGTCTTTGGACATTTCCAATCTCACCGCTCGAGTTCCCCCAGACCTATCCACCCTCACGTTTCTGGATGTTGCTAATCGCACCGCTTCAGCTTCTCTTGATCTCTGCATCTAACCCTCTTAACACACCCCTTCTCACTGCAACCTCTCTATATCTTTCTAAACTTTCCTCTTCTATGTGCTCTTTCCTAAGTTCTGTCCCTGAAAGTTCTTATCTGCAGAAAGTTTAAGGCTTTGCAAATATATCCTAGTATCTAAACAGAACTGGGCATGAAAACAGGTTGTACAAATCTCTAATGGTGCCTTGTTTATACTTGCATAAACATCAACGTATATTCCGGAATTTTTGTGGAGCATAATTTCTGTCACTAATCTAATTTACATTCTGTCTCAGCATGGTACCTCTCCCAAAACTTTATTTTTTTTTAATTCATGCGGCATTTTTTATCTATCAAGATCAACAAATACTAAGTAGAGCTAAATGTGCAGATAATTGCATCCAAGTTGTGTATTTCCATTACAGATTTAAATCTGAGTGCATTGCACAGAATTGTCAGCAGAGGCATTTCATATGGAGCTACAGAGAGAAGATGTGGAGGAAAAAGAAAACCAGGGGAAAAAGTGGGGGTGAGAGAGAGGGGGTAGGGAGAGGAATCGGAGGAGGTGCGGGGCGGGAGCAGAGGGACATGAAGCTGGAAAGATGTCCAACTCTGCTAGTGTAATTTTTTTCCTCCAAGCCATATTTGTGTCCTGGGCTGCCCATGAGCCTTTAAATAATCTTATTGATAATTATTTTATCTATAAAATGATCAGATGTTACCAATTAAAACAGCATTTGTATATAACATGCCCGTTATCAATATATGTAATTAGTGCTTTACTCGTGTTGCACCAAATACGTTGCACAGGTAGCAGGGAGGGGGTTCCTTAAATCTTCGGTGCTTTCTTGTATCTTTTTGTTATCATTGTTACAGTTGGGTTTTCAAAAACAAGTATGTTTTGGTTCAGTATCAGCTCATTGGCACCCTTTCTGTGTTAAAAGTGCTGTGATAAAAAATGTTTTTAAATTGATTTAATTTTTACAAGTTGGAAACCTTTGGTCCAATACGCCACGTCTGTCTCAAAATTAGGCTCACACAAAAAATAAATAAGGAAATAAGAATTATTTTCAGCCTCATTTAACTAGTTACTTCTTTAACATTAAGTAGGAAAGATTGCAATACATGGATTTTAGAAATGAACCCCAAATTCAGGAGCAAGGTTGTTTAGCAGTTATTAAAAAAACCCCAAGATGGAAGGAATGTAGCATCCTGAAGTGTCCACTTCAAAAACGTTGTCACAACTGGCACTAACTAGAGTCTTCTTCAGTAACCTCAGTAGAGAGATTAAGTGGGCAAATTAAGGACAGAAAATTCTTCCCGTCTTCCCACCCTTTCTTCCTCGTTGGTGTTCTTACTAATTACACTAATAGGCAATCTTCTCTTTCTGTCATATGCTATCCTGGAGACAGACTCTGACGTACCTGGTGAACAATTGCTCTTTCTGTTCTGGTGGATCTATACTGACATGCTGATGTGTGGACTGTTAATCGCAATGGCTCTGGACTACGTGAGATCTCCAATAAAGCTGAAAGTTCCTCTCTGCTTTAAGAATGTACTGTGAGAACATCGCTGCGCAGTGATGGGAAATCATGGTGTCATTTCCAGGGATTTGCACTTCATCAGACACCGCAATCAGCAGGAAGACACGCGGCCTCTCTGCAAAGAGAACCAAAGTCACCAGCATTTCCTCAAGGCCGGTACTGCTTCTGGGGGATTCTTACCTACTTCATGATGTGGTTTGTCTCTGGATGAAAGGAACAGAGAGAAGAGGTATATATACTTCAGTGCAAGGATTTAATAAAAACCCAATCCATAATATCCTTAAATCCTTAGTCCTCATTATTTACATGAACGCTAGATTAGGACCAAATTGATTCTTCATCAAACACAATTCCCATCTTCTTATAACTTTTTGCTAATTCTATATGGAAAATTGCCTATTTTTCCATCAAATCTCAACCAATGATGATAGCTTCTAGTTGGCCAAGTTGTCTTTTATTAATATAACTTCAGGTGTATGCATAAACGGCCTTACATCCCGAGGAATCCCATGCCAAGGCATCGTGTCCAACAGGATAAAACTGAACGTGGCACAGCTTGGCCACAGGTCGATCGAAATGCCAGACTGAAGACAGCCGGTGTTTATAGAAATTATTGGCTCCATGTGCTTGTAAACTGTTTTCTTCTCTACAACCTTATCTAGAAAAAACCTGATGGCATGGATAACGACAACTGATTTAACTAGAAAAAACATGCTTTAAACCACTTGCTTGGATTCTTAGATTACAACAGGACTACTTGGGAATGTGTTAATATGTAAGTAACATAATTGCCACACAACTAGCCATTAGCATCATAGACGAGCCAGGCTTTAATTTATGTTCTTTACTTAATTGACGTGCAGAGTACTTCTGGCAAATTCCCGCTTCCGAACCATGGAAGACGACACACCCCCTGACTTTTCTGGACGCTCGAGGTAGGCCGCAGCTGGCCACGCCTGCAGGCGGGGCTGAGGCCCCCCCAACAGGGAAGGCACCAAACCTTTCCCAGGCGGTTCCTACCAGGGGGAGCAGGGAGAACAGGCACTCGCCCCGGTTCCCGCGGGAGTGCAGGCCCCGGCCCGCCGCGCCCCGGCCGCCTCCTCCGCCCGCGGCGAGCAGCGCTGAGTCCCGGGGAGCAGCAGCCGCGCCGCGGGACCTCGGGCGGAAAGGGCGGGCCCCGCAGAGCTCACTCAGCCCTCTGATTGGTCGCTGCCAGAGGAGAGCCCTTGTAACTGGAGGGGCGACTAAGCAGTTGCCATTGGTCAGCCTCCCTGAGGCAATTAGGATTGCGATTGGCGGGGGATCGCTCCTGCCTGTTGATTGGCTAGGGCGCAGCGCGGCCGTTTCTCCCCTTCCGGTGGGCGCTGACCTTGCCGGCCGCGGAGCCCGTACGCCCGCAGCCATGGTGGCCTACTGGCGGCAGGCCGGCCTCAGGTACCGCCGGCGCGGCGCCGAGCGCGGCTCCCTCGCGATAGACGGGGCGGCCGGAGGCGAGGGGCTGGCGGGGAGGGCTGGGCTGGCGGCGTGGCGGCGGCGCCTCAGGCGGGGGCGGAGGGGCCTGTGGGAGCCGTTTGACCCTCAGCTTCGCCTCCCCCTGTCTGTAGTTACATCCGGTACTCCCAGATCTGTGCCCAGGCGGTCAGAGCGGCCATGAAGCCCCAGTACAAAGCGGAGGCAGAGAGGGCGGCAATGGCCACTGTGAAAACGGTGAAACCCAAGAAGGAATAAAATGTAAGTAAATGGACCGGGCCGCCTCGGTGTAGCGTTTTATACGAGGAGCGTTGGCCCCCCAGCGTGAGTCGGGTCCATGGCAGTCTGTAACTGCTGGGCTCGTTTCATGCCGTGGATGGGAAATCGGCTTTGATCTTCTTGCGTGAGCCGGGAAGGGATTGCTGAGGGGTTCGGGAGGGATTGCTGACGGCTTTAGTGCTGCTTGTGCGGGTGTCTGAGTCCTGACTGCCTGTGGGATGGGAAACTGTAATCGCGTCAGTTGGCTGATCGATTCCATCGAGCTTCGATCGATCTGGGGTTTGGTCAGTGTTGTTACGGACTAGTGCGAAACAGGCGGGTTTCTGTAGCGATGTTCATAGGTTTCCCGTCTCTTCGCTAAGCCAAGAGAGCTTCTGAACTGCGGTTTCCCCAGTCAGCAGACGTATTTGTGTAAGGGTTATTGGCTGGCTGCGAAAGACAGATGCTACTTGTACCTTTATTTGTGACATTACATACATCACGGGCAGGTGAAATCTCTTCTAAGAACAGCTTCTACTCCAGGTCTGAGATTAAATTTTATTACCTTTTGTTTGAACCATAGCTTGTCTATAGTCTTAAATCAAATAACTTACATTTTAAATCTCTCGTAGGAACTGGTCTGCGTGAATACTCTCACAGCAAACTGCAAAGCTGCAGGCAAGCTCAAGACTCCACAGTACAATGTCATCACGTCAACTGTAAGACTTGCCTCTGTATGTAAATGAGCATGCTAATAAAAGTAATTTCTGTTAAACAAATGAATGTGTGGAGAGTGTTGTTCCTCTTGAAACAAAGTACTCCACTTTGCAGAGACATTTATCTTTCACTTGTGTAAAAATAGAAGACTTCATCACAGTCTATCATTCAAGAGCAACATACGTTTATTTTAAGGCAAATCTCATGTCAGATTTCATGCTGATATTTCAGATACATCGATGAGTGAGAGATTTAATTGTTGTTTAAAACTTCTGCCTACCTTATTTCAATGATTACTTTGGAGAAAAGTTTTCTTCACTAAAACCTAATCAATAGAGAATATAGGCATATAATTTTGGTAATTAAAATACCTCAATCATCTCTCTCTGCCGGAAGAGGTACACTGTTGGCTTTAAAAGTCTCTGCCGTTGTGGCGTTCATCTTCTGTTTGTGCTTAGAACAACGCTAATGCGGTGAAAGTCAATGTGACGAGGCGGGGAGCTGGAGAGGTGGCCTCCTGCAGGAGGCGGGGAAGGGGGTGCGGGAAACCTGGTCTGGGCTCCGGTCACTCAGCTGGCACTTGTCCTTGCTACCACATTGTCGCGATACTGGGGGCAGAGGGACACGCATTCCCTAGGGAACGGCAGGGATGGGGCGCTCTTGGGGCAGGGGGTCACTGCCAGCAGCACGGGTCTGGGGAGAGCTGGCAGCGTCCTGCCGCCCTGTGCCTGCACAGCAGGGCCACGGCTGTCCCTGCACAAGGGGAACGCAGCACGCGTGTGGAACGGGCTTCAGCTCCCAGGTCATTGAGACACTTCTGCTGTCGACTCAAACTCACAGTTTAATAAACTCTCTTCAAAGAGCATAATAAAACAAACTCCATTTCTCCAT
Organism: Larus michahellis; assembly: GCF_964199755.1. Classification (NCBI taxonomy): domain Eukaryota; kingdom Metazoa; phylum Chordata; class Aves; order Charadriiformes; family Laridae; genus Larus; species Larus michahellis. The sequence goes on along the minus strand of NC_133907.1, from coordinate 1,042,488 downwards.
ATATATATGTTACATCAAAAAAAGTTAGTCCTTACAAGAATAAACTGATTTTTGTCTATCCAATGTTTCAAGTATTAAAGTATTTTAGAGAATGGTATACAATTTTTATTTTAAAGAATATTATAAATACAGTCTTAAGTAGATGGCTGTGAATGGCAAGAAACTTTTTTTCCTGAAGTAAAGATTCGGTTTTGATTTAGCGATTGCCATGGGACTTACTAACTAGCTGCAAACCATTCCATCCATTTTGCTGCGCTGAATGACAGGAAGAAAGTTTACAATAGTTAGTACACGGGGGGCGAGGGGGAACCCACAGTAAAACTTTTACGGAGTGTTCACAGCTGTGTGTGCTAATACAACTCGATCTACAGTTTGAAATAGAAACAAACCACACAAGGTTAATGAATCCAAGCTCTGCAATAATATAAGCCAGCAACGTGACTGAACTAGTAAAATACTTTTTTTTAAAAAAAAAAAGTAAGACTGTGCACATTCAGTCTTTTTCCCTGTGTTGTCCCCCCCCAGCCGCAGGAGCTGGGCATGGCAGCCGTGGGTCGCTGCGGGGGGGCCCTGCCTCTCTGCAACAGGGGCATGGATGGAGCAGGACGGTGTCTGCCCCAGAATAAATAAAGCTGATGAGTTGATGGCATGTTTTGCTGTTGCTGACCCCGACACATACAGGCAGAGGGGCTGCGTATGACCCTCAGTGGCTGGTGGTAATACTCTGAAAGTGACTCCGTTTACAAGGAAGGCTGTTAGGAGACGACTTGTCTTCATAGCGGCTCTTCGGGAGAGATTCAGTGACAACAGTTGCTCGGGGGAGTAAAGCATAGCTGCCGTTAATTTCAAAAGCGCTGTATTTAATATTGGGTATGTTTTGGCCAGATGCAGAGAAGAAATTCTTAAGAAAGGTGTTATTTTCAGCATGCAGCTGATGGCTACTGCCTTTTCTTTAGTGAGTGCCAAGAGGCTCGTTTGGAGAGTGTTTTGACATTACCATTGTTTTTATGCTGCTTCCTTTTCCGGGCTGGCTTCCACTTCTACCTCTTCATATTCCTCAACATCTGCAGTGGCATCCTGGTACTGCTGGTACTCGGACACGAGGTCATTGGTGTTACCTTCTGCTTCAGAAAATTCCATCTCATCCATGCCTTCCCCCGTGTACCAGTGGAGAAACGCTTTTCTTCTGAACATGGCTGAGAACTGTTCGGAAACCCTGATGAAGAGCTCCTGAATGGCTGTGTTATTGCCAATAAAGGTCGCTGCCATCTTCAGTCCTCGCGGGGGTATGTCACACACGGCCACTTTGACGTTATTAGGGATCCACTCCACAAAGTAGGAACTATTCTTGGTCTGGACAGCCAGCAGCTGCTCGTCCACCTCTCTGGTAGACATTCGGCCTCTGAAGATGCACGCCACGGTCAAGTACCGGCCACGACGAGGGTCGCAGGCTGCCATCATGTTGCGGGCATCAAACATCTGCTGAGTAAGCTCCGGCACCGAGAGGGCTCTGTACTGTTGGCTGCCTCGAGCCGTCAGTGGAGCAAAGCCCGGCATAAAGAAGTGGAGGCGAGGAAAGGGCACCATGTTAACGGCCAGCTTCCGCAGATCTGCATTCAGCTGACCAGGAAAGCGGAGGGAGGTTGTGACACCACTCATGGTTAGGGACACTAGGTGGTTGAGGTCACCGTAGGTGGGGTTGGTGAGCTTTAAAGTCCTAAAACATATATCGTATAGAGCTTCGTTGTCAATGCAAAAGGTTTCATCTGTATTCTCTATTAGCTGATGGATGGAGAGAATGGCGTTATATGGCTCTACGACTGTGTCGGACACTTTGGGTGAAGGCACAACACTGAAGGTGTTCATGATCCTGTCGGGATATTCTTCTCGGATTTTGTTGATGAGGAGTGTGCCCATACCTGAGCCTGTACCACCCCCCAGTGAATGGATGAGCTGGAAGCCCTGAAGGCAGTCACAGCTCTCACACTCATTCCTGACCACATCCATGACGTTCTCAATCAGTTCAGCGCCTTCTGTGTAGTGGCCCTTGGCCCAGTTGTTTCCAGCGCCTGAATTTCCTGTAAACAGAGTCACAGAAAGAGCAGCCACAAAGTTAACAAGAGAATTCTTAAAGGCTACAAAGTTGGGAGCTAAAAGGCCGTTCTGGGAGGGCTGACTGTAGTCAGTTTGCTGCCAGCATGCTCTACATACCATGAATGAAATTGTCAGGGCGAAAGAGTGGGCCTATTTTGCTAGACCGTACACTGTCCATCGTACCGGGCTCCAGGTCCACCAAGATAGAACGGGGCACGTATTTATGGGCTAGGACAAAAGAAAATGAGGGCAAACAATTACTGTTAGAGGTCAAAGAGACAGGTTTATAATCTAGTCTGAAAAACCCACGCCACCTACAGTGATCTGGGGATTTATTTTTTTTTTAATTGCTTATTTTAACCTTCGTGTTGGCTCTGCAAATTGCTGTGCCAATGCCCTAGCAGTGCCGAGCACTTACAGTAAGCCTCATTGAAGTAGACGTTAATTCGCTCGAGCTGCAGCGACGCATCCCCACGGTAGTTTCCAGCGATGTCAATGCCGTGTTCATCACTTATCACCTCCCAGAACTGGAAAACGAAAGAGGTTCAACGCATTCATAAAGACTAGTTTTCTTAAGCACAACGTGTAGAGCACCAGCCCTGCCGCGCTCGTGCCTGACTGCAGGGAAGGGGGACGCTGCCTGGCGGGGGGATGCTTTGCCATTTACGTGTTAGCTCAGAGCGGGGTCCTCCTCCTCCCCCCCGCAAATAAGCACAAGGGAAAAGTTTCGTAGACCATTTACGCTGCTTAGCTCTCACCCGTTATTAGCTTAAATAACACAGGTAGTAGTTGGTATGAGCTTAACAGAAAAGTCCGGATGGGGGTGGGGGGGTTACCTGGGGGCCTGTCATGCCCCCGTGGGACTGTGGCACGGCAAAGCCAGCTCCGACAAACTGGTACGTGAGCAATGGTTTCCACAAGCAGCTGTTGGTCCTGGGTGTCCTATCTTGACACTCATATGGGTGTCCTGTGCGGGGGCTCTTATCTGGGCAGCAGCCGCTGCCGCGTTAGCGTGACACACCCGCCACTACAACGACCAGGGTATTTCACTTTTAATGGTCTCCTGGTTTAGCATCCAGTCTCATTTTGAGGGTGCAAATACACCATTGCCAACATGTGCATGGTGTTGTGTGTGTGTGTGTGTGTGTGTGCGCGCGCACACACTCACTTTTCTACAGGCCGTGTTAGACACAAGCAGTTTCCAGGTCAAAGCCAACAGAAAAAAATATAAACCTTTTACCTATCACACTGGCTGCACCCAAACTACCTGGGTCTAACATGCCTTCCCCCGGCCATCCGCAGCTTCGTGTGCCAATAAAAGGCATCGAGGTGAGATTTGTGGGAGCAAGAAATGGAGGAAGAACACAACAGAACAATCCTTCAGCTATCACGTGTCTTCAAAGACACCCTCCCCCAGCCCCAAATTAACACAAATACTTTTTTTTGACAACTTCCTATTAATCAATTAAAAAAAAAAAAAAAGGACATCACACAGCAAAAAGCAATGGTGGCTTTTTTGCTCCTGGCACACAAAGTCAGCAATGAGCGACGTCTCTCCGAGTAACAGCACAGCAGTTTGACCTACACAAAAATACTCCCAAGGCCACGAGGCCAGCAAGGCCAGACTCCTCAACACCCTTTGTGCCGCTCAGAAAATGCTGATTGGTGACTGACAGCACAGGGCATTCTGCTGGGCAGCACAATCCCACATTAATGACTGTAACGTGGCAGAGTCACTGCTCTCTGGCCGAACTAAAGCACTGGTGTCACGGCTTCACAGCCCTGGAATTACTGGCTCCTTCCCCTGTCCCGGTATTTTGCAGACTCGATTAGTGCCCCCGGGAATGCGAGTTCCAGCAGCAACGCTCTGCAGCACTTTTGATCTTGGTGCCATAGTTCTTGCAGGTGTTTCACTCTTTGACGGTCTTAACATTAAGCTTTGCAGGAGGAGCAAGCCCGTCTTATGACAGTCCCATCAAAACACTCATATTGGCTGCTACCACTGAGTTAACGAAGCACTTGTTCTCCCTCCAAAGTCCCCGTCTGTTAACGATGTTTGACCTGCTGCCACTGGTAGCAATTATTACTAATGACCAATAGTGCAGAGACCTTACCTTAGCTCCAATTTGGTTCCCGCACTGGCCGATCTGAAGGTGCACGATTTCACGCATTCTGTGTAGCTTGGACCTGTCGGTGGCTACCACCCAACCCAGGGTTTGCGGTGGCTGTCCCCGGCACAAGCTCCTTCTGCTGCTGTATCAGCTACACCCAGCGCCGTCCGCCCGAGGGGCCTTTTTATAGCGGCGGGACTGTGCCCCGGGCAGCGGGGGGAGTAGCCACCCCTGGGGCTGCTGCGTGCAGGGCGGCACCGTGCCCAGGTACAGGGTGCAGGTGCATTGCTGGCTGAGTGGCTCAGAAAAGAAAATTGTCACCCCCCCCTTACTGTGCATTTGAGTTCTCTGTGCAGCAGTGTGACTCATGAATATCTGCACGCTGCATTTGTGCTTCATTATTTTATATATAATATATATACAAAGATATACCCATACAGAGCAGCTATAGCCTAAAATGAGTGATCTTAATTCATTAACTACATGTGCTTCTGCCACAAAATTTAAATTTCAACATCATATGAGTCATACAGGACAACATCCGTAATAAAAACAGTAACAACTTTCGACCCATAGCCTCCTACAATCACGCCGTTCAGCGCGCTGCCGGGCAAACCCACAGGTCGCTAATAAGCACCATTGCCAGCGTCTAGCTGCACGACGGAGGGGTAACGGGACAGGCTCAGTAATAAAAAAAAACCCTTGTAAAAACCTTTGTAAAACATAAACATAAGACTGAAATCTCAGTGATGTATGTTCATTAAACATTTAATAAGAATCCACCAATTTCAGCTGATCTAAAAGTCTGAATTAACTTGTGACTAACTTGCACAGATGCTCCCTCTCTCTTCCTTTCCTGACGTGAAGAAACACAGTATTTCTTGTATTTCTTTTTCTTGTATCTGAGACGTAGTGCTTCAGAACTTGCCAGGAAAATGCCAGAGGTGGAAACCCCGTTCCACTGCAGCTAACCATAGTGTCCTCTGTGCAAAACGTTTCTCTGCAGCAAAGGAAACGGTGCGAGGCTGAGCAAAACAGGGCCCGCTCCTGTTGCCTGCTGATAAACAGGGCTAATATCGCTGAGCAACAGAACCCCAGATCGGGCTGTCTTCTGCAAGCTTAGAGGAGTTTTATTACATGTCAGGCAACTGTCAGTGCTTTGCAAGTGTTCCTTTTAAGGATAGGGAAAGGAACTATAATTAGGAAAGCACCTTAAATTATTTCGTACAAAAAGATGTCAGTGGAAGGACTTGACTCACTGAAACTACCCCCTTCATGGGGTGCTAGAGATAAGGAATCTCTGAGCTTCCATCTTGCTCCAAAAGAAAAATCAGCTTGTTCCAGACTTCCCCGCCACAGACGACTTCCACTTCTTCCACCAGCCAAGGGGGGAACAGCCAACTGCTCTGAAGGCAAAGTTTAGCACCAGGAGAGCACGGCAAAAAACGGAACAGCGAATGCTCTGTCATCCTCTGCCAAGCCATGAGCCCTCCTCAGCGGGGAGCAATAAAAGCAAGACTTTAAATTCAGTTTAATTTTTTCCCTTAGAACACAACAGTTTTATCATTTTCCAAAAAATAAGTATCCTCTAAAGAGCTTAGTTTGCTCAGCAAGACAACGTAACAGTGGTTTCCATTGCCACAGCGGAGGTACTTACTACAATGGCAGGGGGCACCTTCTACAATTTCCTGAGACAAAATACTGGAAAGGTTATTTGGGCATTTACTTCGAAAGCGAATTTCACTTTATTCATGCACATTTCATATTTGTTTTCTGCAGTGATGCTTAGCTAGAAGTAATAGTTCAATTCTGAGTTGTCTATTCCGTTGCTGCACGGACACAACGTGTCAGAGCTACTGCCAGCAGATAAATACAACTTGCAATATTCGGTGTAGTCATCTACAATAGCCACAACTTACGAAGCGGCTGAAGATGCTCATTCACTGCCCAAAAAATTTGGCAAAATAATTTCAGCAGTAAATATATTCCAACTCTAACCATTCTATGATTCTATAGTCACAAACATCTCACAAAGACAAAAAGAAAAAGGGAAGTGAAAGAAATACGCAATCACTTAACATGGGGTTTTCTCTTGTTAAAAATAGCTCCCTGGAATCACTTGCCTCCTCTAAAGCACTTCTTAGCGGAGTCTTAAAAATTGTGGCCCATGACACAAAGTACCTGAGGCGCTCTGAGCAGCAGAGATGGGTTTGTGCCTCTTTTCCCTCCCTCAAACTGCATTTCTGCTTGGGGAGTCTCTCTTTACACCAGACTTGATCTATGAAAAGCCTGTTCCTCCGTGGGTTTTGTCCGCGGGCTGCCACTGCCAAGCTGGGAGAAGCTGGAGGCGGGAGCTGCCGCGAGCTCCTGGCCATGGCGGAGGTGCTGCCCGGACCATGGCCGGCGTGGGGCTGCTGGCGAGGGCTGGGCTGGGGGGACCTGTGCCACCGCGAGGACGAGGAGCAGCCTGGCCCCGGCACAGCCTGTCCCGCCGTGCCCAATATCAGGCCCGGGCACAACGCCCCGGTGACGGGCGCAAGCTGAGACCACAAACGCCCCAGGCTTCTTTGGTTATTGGGGTTTTTTTTGCTTCTGCTTTTCTTGGTTGCGGTTTTTTTTTTTCCAATGCCGCCACAGAACGCACTGGCAACAAATACGCATGTGCGGGGAGGCATTCAGGGACACTTTTTTTTCCATATGGTTTGCTTGGGAGGAACTAGCTTTCCACAGCAGCTGGGAAGATTGTTGAGAAGAAAGCCTGTCCAGTTTGAGATAAGCCTGGCTACAGGCCACCAGATAATCCGGGAGGGATCTGCGAATGGTTACCAGACGAGCTGACACTGGTCTCAACTAATCCCAGCTACATCAGGAATGCTACCCAAAAAATGTTGCATTTGACAGGCAATAAAGACTCCCTACTTCACATTTGCATTGCACTTAGTAAGAAAAACCACTTAAAGACTGCCTCCCGCTGGCAGCCGGGCCAAAGGAGGTGCCATGGGCGGCAAGGAGCCCGTACGTCAAGCAAATAGGTCTTGGTACAACCAGAGTGGAACCGAGCAGCTCGTTACCTTCCCCGCGCCGCAGATCCACGGCCTGGCGAAATCGGGGCTGGCGGGATGTGAATCCACCTGCGGGGTCGTGCCTCGCTTGTCCCGGCTGCCACAACGGGCCCCTGCTGCGTTTGGTCCATCGATGATTGCCATGGCCGGCAGCACGGTGGCCAGGCTGGTCCTGCACCGCTGTCGGTCTCGGTGCCTCAGTCTCTCTGTGCATAACGTGGAGCTAATAAATCTCACACCTTTTGTGGAAAGTGCCGAGAGCTGAGGAAGACCCGCTCAGAGGGAAGAACTGGCTGCGGTTTACTAAACCTGTTTACCAAACATGAACGCTCTACCCAGCGTATGGAGAAGAGGCACCAGCAGCCCACCCACACGGACACTTAAAACCCTGCAGGCTTTCACTATTGAAAGTAGCAGATAGTAAAGAACCTTCAAACGTCCTGAACCCTAAAGAATAGCGTACAGAAAATGGGCACAGGCCTGAATTCCTTTGTAAACCGCAGCACAAAAGAGCTTGAGAAATTCAAAACCTGGGAGTAGCAAAATTGCCCCTCCAAGGTCCCCCCGTCCTGCCCCCTCCACGAGAGCAGCCGGTGGCAGGGCACAGCCGAAGGTAAAGAGCCCCGTACCTCTGTCACCCGGGGGCTGCTGCCCCGAGCCCCCTCCTGCCCCAGGCCCTGGGCGACTGCAGCTCCGCGCCCAGCCACCACAGCGCCTTAACAGCTTCTCCTTCCCCCCCTTTTTTCCTGGGTGCGTGTGACCAGAATCGCTCCACTTCGGCGGGTGTGCGATGGAGACTCCCCCGGGTCCCCCCGCTCCCTGCGCCCCCCCGCTCTTCCTCATCCCCCGAGACGCTAATTAGCTGCCATTAGGAGGGACCCCGCGACCGTCCCGCTCCCAGCCGACACCCCTCGGTCACGACAGAAGGAACTCGAGGGAGGCTCCGCATCCCGCCCCCCCGACCCCCGACCCCCGCCGCAGCGCAGCGACCGCCGCCCCGACTAGCCGAGCCCCGCCCGGGCCCGCCCCGCCCCGCCCGGCCCCGGCCCCTCCCCGCCGCCCGCCCCGGCCCCGCAGCCCCGCCGGAGCCCCGCCGGCCGCAGCATGGCGGAGCGCCGCCGCCGCCTCGCGTCCCTCCTGCTGCTGCTCTGGGGCTGCCTCTGCGCCCCCGCCCGCGCCGGCCTCCACTTCAGGGAGGGGCAGCGCTGCTACAGGCCGGCCCCGCGCCGGGACCCCGGCCTCAGGTGAGACCCGGCCCCGGCCCCCTCCCGGCGGCGGCGCGGAGCCGAGCCCGGGGCAGGGGCAGCCGCGGCGCCCGCCCGCACCGGGGCTTTGCAAACCCGGCATCGCCCGGCCTCGGGGGGCTCCCAGGTGCGGGCGGCCCCGGCCCCGCCGCCCGGGGGGTTTCGCGGGTCTCCCCACTTCGGGGAGTTTCCCCGCCGCGGGGGGAGCTCGGGGGTCTCCCTGGGGCGGGGGGGGCCCGGGGGTCTCCGCGGGGTGGGTCGGGGCGGGGGTGTGTGTGTCGGAGGGTCTCCCCGGTGCGGGGGGGTTCGGGTCTGTCCCCGGTGCGGGGGAGTTCGGGTCTCTCCCCGGTGCGGGGGGGTTCGGGTCTCTCCCCGGTGCGGGGGGGTTCGGGTCTGTCCCCGGTGTGCGGGTTCGGGTCTCTCCCCGGTGCGGGGGGAGGCCGGGGTCTCTCCCCGGGGGGTGGCGGGGGTTCCCGGGTGGCCGCGGCGGTCACGAGGCGGTGCGGGCAGGGCCGGGTCACCCTGTCCGCTGTCACGTGACCCGCGCCGGCCGCTCGCAGCCTCGTTCCGAAACCCCCGAAAGCCGGTTTTTTTTGGGGGAAAAAAACCCCACAAATATCCAAGGAGCCCCTCGCTGGGCACCGGCACGGGCAGCACGGCAGCTGGTGCCTTCCCCCCCGCCCCCGCAGGACCTACCCCCGCCCGCACGAGTCCCTGCGGGCGGCAGCGCTGCCCCGGAGCTGGGACTGGAGGAACGTCAACGGCGTCAACTTCGCCAGCACCACGCGGAACCAGCACATCCCCCGGTACTGCGGGTCCTGCTGGGCTCACGGCAGCACCAGCGCCCTGGCAGGTACGGCCCGACCCCCCCCCGGGAACCAGCACGTCATCCCCAGTGACTGACACAGCAGAACCCGGGCTGGGAGGTGTGTGGATGCAGCAGGCGCAGGGGGATGCCCCAGCCGAAGGTGAGGTTTGGTTTCAGCAGACAAAGCCGTCAGCGAGGCCCTCCCCATCCTCAGAACCACATGAGGGGGGCACGGCTCAAACGCTGTCTGCAGAAGGAACGCAGTCACAGCCCCTGCTGGACCCGCACTGCGCCCTGGAGTAGGCGCGGGGGCTTCTGCCCCCCTCGGAAGTGTGGTGATGGCAGCAGCAGATGTGAAAGCAGTTATCGCATCTCCTTCCCGTTTTTGGTACCTCGGCCCGTCGCACGGCATCGACAGCAGCAAGGGGCTGCTGCAGCCGTGCCTGGATCTGAGGAAGCGAGAGAAGTCGCCTTTCGCTGGAAAGGCCCGCAGGGTATCGGCTTCAAGAGCCCTGGCATGCAAATGCCCCAACTACCACAGCGCACGGACAGCAGAGAGCTTTCTATCAGCCTTTTTCTTGGGAAAAGGGAAGTAGGGGTTTGCTTCAATTGGAGAAATATTCTCTCTAGAGAGGATACGTGATGATTTGCCCGCAGCAGTACCGTGCTGCAGAAGCACTGTGTGTGCAGGGGGCTGTCAGGGCATTAACCATGGAGGAGAAACAGAGGAAACTGTGCAGGAAGGGGAAGACAAGGCAGGTGTGAGCAGGCAGCGGGAATCGCGAAAGGATCCGTTCTTAAGCAGTACAAGAATACAGGCATGTATGAAACCTGCCATGAGGTAGTGAAGTACTAGGACAGATAAAATATTTAATTATAGAACTTTGCTTAAAGCTTAATTGTACCCATAGGTATGCCACTATGTGCATCTTTATAAGCATAGAAGGTGGACTTTAAAAATCAGGGTGTTTTTTCTGAACTGCTGGGAATAGCTGAAGTGTTCATTCCTTCTCTTGTTGGGGGAAGAGCGACTGGGATAACACCTCCCCGTCCTCCCAAGTATAGCCGGGCGTTGTTAGCACTAATAGGATTAAAAGTACTACAGCAGCATCAGCTAAGACTGTTAATGCACGGGGAGCGGCAGTTTATAAATACTCATCAGGAAGCTTTTCTGCCAAGTAAGCTAGTCCTTTCTGACAAAATAAGGCAGCAAAGTGGCGATGCCTGTCCAAGATGGCAGGATAACAGCGAGACGTTGACACAACAGCAAGGATATACTTCAGAAAGCTTTTCCTTGCTTTAAGTTTGTGAAGAGTGTGTCTGGGAGCCAGAGACCTGGGCTGGACGGGCTTGTGACCCTCTGCGTGGGTTTATGCATAAATCTACTCCTGTAGAGAGCAGCGAGAGCTGCCTTTATGATGTGTATTTGAAAACTGCTGTCAAAGCCAGAAACAGATCTGGAAGCTTTCAGAAGCTGTGACATGAATTAAAGGGGCACTTCAAGGCTCTAAACAGATCTTACTCATCTGCGTATGTTTGCTGAGTTTTTAATGGAAAAAGCTTCTAATACAAGCCCACACCAGTAACCCAGGCTGCTGGTTTGAGTTGGGTCCCGCCGTGTGCCCCGCTGCCGGCAGCAGGGGCTTTTCCAGCCACAAGCGCTGGTGCCTGCGCACAGTCACGGGCTCGGCGGAGCAGAGAGTTTGAACACTAATTGCAGTGTGTAACCACCCACGTATTCCACCAACAAAACCCGATTTCTTATCCCTACAGATCGAATCAACATAAAGAGAAAAGGTGCGTGGCCTTCTGCCTACCTCTCTGTTCAGAACGTGATCGACTGCGCTGATGCCGGATCCTGCGAGGGTGGAGACCACGCGGGCGTGTGGAAGTACGCCCACGACCATGGCATTCCAGACGAGACCTGCAACAACTACCAAGCTAAGGATCAAAGTACGATGCTCATTTGCTTTGCTGTCAGGGTTCATCCCAGGTTTAGCAGATCTTAATTTAAAAAAAAAAAAAAAAAAAAAGGTAGTTTCTTGGGTTTCCATGGTGCTGGTTCCTGCCTTTGCGTTTGACTGACAGAACAGGTTTTCTTTACAGGCTGTGTGTCTCTTGTCTCCAGCCAGACAGCAGAGTGTTAAATCATGCCCAGACAAGTTTGCACAGCTAAATTGTTTTAACTTAATCTCTTAAATCCATGATATACAATCTCTGATATACTGAAATATTTACAAGTGTCACTTCAAGCTAAACAAAGGAGAAAAGTAACTTTTGTCTGGCCACGCGTGACTGGAATAGTGTCTGCATCTAGAGAGAAGCACATCTGAAACGTTTCCTCATCAAAGCACTTACGCCTGTGAAGTGAAGAATAATAACTAGCGATTGTAGGGACTTGTAATGTGGTTTGCAGAAAGAGTGTGTATCAGTATTTACTCTTAAGTTGTTAATATCTGCCTCAAATAAGTTAAAAGAAAACAAGGCCTAGTCTTGTATCATTAATTCACTTGACGAAAAGCATTCTCTTGCAGTGATTATCTCATTTTTCTTTTGTAGAGTGTAAGAAGTTTAACCAGTGTGGAACTTGCGTCACTTTTGGAGAATGCCATGTGATAAAGAACTACACGCTCTGGAAAGTTGCTGACTATGGCTCTGTCAGTGGGAGAGAAAAAATGATGGCAGAAATCTATGCTAATGGACCAATTAGGTAAAAAAAAAAAAGTCTTGAATGGTGAAAAAAGAAAATGTTTGTCTACTAGAAATACAGGGATTGAAATACTTGAGACTCAGTCTACTGCCTGAAACGTACTTCTCCGCTCCAGCCCGTGTTGGCAGCTCTGCACTGATGTGCAGACTTTAGCTTGTTTGTAGATAAACTGAGCTCTGAAGTCAAAATGCAAGAAAACCGGTAGTTTTTTAGCCAGGCCCCTGCCCTGATCCCCTTGTATAAGAAACGCTTTCTCTGTTTTGTTACAGCTGTGGCATCATGGCTACTGAGAAGCTGGATGCTTACACCGGAGGACTCTATAGCGAGTACAACCCCTCGCCTGTGGTGAACCACATCGTGTCCGTGGCTGGCTGGGGCGTGGAAAATGGAACAGAATACTGGATTGTTCGTAACTCATGGGGCGAACCCTGGGTAAGGAAACATGGGACAAACATGTCTGCACAACAACTGCAGAGGAAAGGTGGGGTTTTTCACCTGGAAAGAGGACGCTGCAAGGCGAGCCTAGGGATAAGAAAAGTAAAACTTTCTTTGAGCTAGACTAGCAATTAAAAAATGAAACCTAACTAATCTGAAGACAAGGGTATTCAGACAGTTACTTGAGTCATTTCAACTCAATCCCAAATGCTACCCTTCCAAGGACATGCGGCTCCTGCTGTGGGCAACTGTAAATTGCTGTAGCTGTAGGCAGAAGTGAAGTCCCGCAGCTGGAATGGATGAGGGGGCTGTAAACTCAGCAAAGCAGACTGCCCCCGTGAACCCATCTCCAGTGAACTCCTACGTTCACTTGGAGGTCATTTATATTTGGATGACAGGAGAGACTCGACAGCATACGTTTTCTAACTCACAATGCAAATTAATTCTTTACAGGGTGAAAGAGGGTGGCTGAGAATTGTGACAAGTGCATACAAAGGTGGAAGAGGAGGACAGTACAATCTTGCTATTGAAGAGGACTGTGCGTATGGAGATCCTATACTTCCTTGATGCTCTAGCGTACGTCTTTCTGTTTAGGAACCACTATGTGTGGAGGCTTCCCAGCACCACCTTTTTTTGTTTACATAGTCGTCATCTAAAACTCTTTCACAGTTCAACACCATCAGGCAGTTCTGCAAGACTAGCCCAGATAGATAGCCACACGCAATGTCTTCAAAGCCAAATAAATACAGAGCTGCCTTTAGATAATTTACAACTTAAAGTAATTTACCCATGAAAGTGTTGTCTGCCTTGATGCGCAGTATTTAAATCATACTGACTTAATCACGGAAACTCTGTATGTAAATCCCTTATAGTTTTTTAAAATATAAGTTAGGTAGACATACTGGGAAGGAAAAACTATACTCAATATTTGGGTCTAGAGCTTATATTAAATTCTCTAACAGTATTGAGCAAGTATCATCTCACAGTGATGCGGACAACAAAACAGCTAAGTGTGGACATGATGTATTCAAAAAACTAAATCCTCTGTTGTTCCCTTGGCCTCCTGGTGAAACTGCTGTCGAAAGCCTCATATAATGCAGTTGCTTTTATCCAACCAAAATGATATAACAGGAACTACTTTGATCAAAAGACAAAAGTCTAAATATTTCTTAGTTATTTAATTAGTCTTGTCTTTGCTCAAATTCCTTGCTTTAATACGTGATTGGCTGTGCCATTTTTCTCCTAAAGCAGCAGAGTATAAATTGCCACAAGCCAGAACTCTTCACTGATTTGAAGAACGGTAGCAAATTCTCTTCCTTAAAACTGAGACAGTTTCTAAGTGGCAAATCAGTGCCATATCAAATGTTACTAACTAGCATTGGTAATTGCATTTAATAAATGGACTTTTACATGACTGTATGTGTATTATAAGAGCTTATTAATACATGGTTTTGGTAGTCTTCTATCGTACCTAACAAGCAGTCTCACGTGGCATACTAGCGACCTGAAGCTGGCCCAGGATGGTACTGCTTTTACTGGATTTTTTCTTGTGAAAGGGTTGGCTCAAACAAAAACTCACATTACACTACCTCTACCCACACCAGCGGTTAAGATACAAGCTACAAGAAAGCATCCAACTTCAACAAGTAGGGGAGAGAAGAGACATTCAGATGTTGCAGAACATCACTCAAATGTCCATCTCCAAAACCTACCCTAAATCAAACCAACCTGTGAATTATGCCTCACTCAAACTTGAAAGTTAAAGCTTTTTAGTGGTGCAGAGGAAGAAAACAAAGTCTTTCCAGAAACTCTATTATCTGCTACCTTCCAGGTGGTAGTTTCTGCAACTGTGTAAGAAAGAAGTCTGCTCCTAATCAGAAGATAAGTTTGGCAGAATGGTGAAGACCCACACAAGAGTAAGACTGCTAGTGTCTCGGATGGAGCCGAGGTGGTTGTGCTATTTTGATCATTTCGGTCTCAAACAGCACAGCTTTTAGTTTTGTGACAATGAGAACATGTTTTAAACCTGAGGTTACGCCATAATCCAGTAGGCTAGGGGACTTCAAAGACTGACTTTTCTGGTTCATGTGGGCCCAGTTTCGGCTTCCTACACAGAAGAATCATACTCTGATCAGTAGGTGTTTGTCATCCACCATTCACCTCTTAAGCATGAAAGACAGTAATACACATTTAAATCTAAGCAGAAGAGAGACTTCCATTTGTCTCCTTGGCTTTGCTTTTCCACATAGTGCCAATAAAAATGAACGGGGGCAAGCTGCAGTGCCTGCTGCAATGTAAGTTCTATTGAGATAAGGACACGTTAGTATGACAGTACTGATCGCAGCATCATGGAAGTTTTAACTAGTTAAAATTCACCTATGTAGATAAGCAGAGAGGAACTCAAATGTTTGAGGAAGCGATACCAAGCTTGAGCACAGAGGAAAGCAGAAGTGTACCTTGTTTAAACAGCTAGCAAATTTGCAAGGGACACAGGAACAAACTGCTCTTGATTACCACTAAAAGATGATACATCCTAAACTGAAGCTCTATAGGGCGAAGTGTTTCTAATTAATTCCAAAGAAATGAAGTCAGGGGCTACAACCAGCCAAACTTGCATGCTAATTCAACCTAAAATACTATGAAAAGTAGGTCTCGTGCAAGTGTAAATGGCGGGAGTTAGCTGGAACGATGGTACATCTTCTATTCAAAGATGTGCAAAGAAGTTCAGAACACTTCTGCAGAAGCAAGTTGTGCCCTTTTCAGGCTGTGCTTGAAGCCAACGAGAGCACTGTTAGAGTAAGCGCAGTCGCTGTGGAGTATGTACGTGAGGGGCTGGCGGAGGAAAGGGAAGATGCGCTCCTTCTTATAAGGAGTTAAGAATCTACACGGCTGGCTGCTGTTCCAAGAATTATTGTGGTAGCTTAGAATTCTCATTCATGAATCAGTGACAACAGAGAAGAACAAAGTGATTTCCTTTTTAAACGTACATCCACTTGGACCTAAAAATTATACCGTCTTTCAGAAAGCAGGTTCTTCAGAAAACAGATGTGCTTGGAAAAGCACAATGGGCTTGTCTATACCCCTCACCTGTAAACAAACAGTAGTTGCCCGTACACAGGGAAATCCAGCCCCGTGAACAGAAAGAAAGAGCGGTCTTAATGAAACTTTGAAAGAAATCTCTGAAAAAGAAAAAAACCTTTATTTAAAGGTAAGTTATAATCTTGGGTGTATCCCCCACTGTTTGGCATCGACCAGGACAGAGTAGAGATAAGTATAAAAACGAAGCCACAACAAGCAGTAATGCAATTTCTGCACACATTCGTATTTTTGGACAGCAGTAGAATTTAGAGATGGTAATGAAACTTACCAGTAACACCTGATGCACCTATTTAACAAAAATAGATTCTTAAAGATAACACACTCACATAGGATTCATCTGTTAATACAAGACTAACCTTGATTGTTATAACTCCACTTGCATCACACAAAATGTTTTCTTCATAGCAGTAAATATGTAGGATATTTAGAATTCTAATACAATGCAAAGGTGAGAAAGAGGCGTTGTGGCTTCTCTGCAGCACAGAGCCAGTCACACAAATTCCTAGTTGTGGAAACCTAAAGCGTTCAAATTTAGTCTTCAGAGAACTATCTGCAAAGTGGTTTTAGTAGGAACTACATTCCCCCTTCTTCAGGTTTTTATACTACACAAAGAATCATTGACAAATTCTGCAAATAACCAAAATAACATTCTTTGAAATAAATCTGTTTGTCTCCTGCTACCCCCTGCCATCAGAATGTTCAGATTTATATAGAAAATCCTTCACTATTATTCCATTTTCTGAAGTACATTAACAGTCCTCTGATATGAAGCTCAAGGTCCCCACACAGGTCAATCAAATGCCCTTCTGCCCTTTCTTCCTTGTTTCGGGTTTGTTGGTTTTGGTTGGTTGGTTGGTTTTGGTGGTTTGGGGTTTTTTTTGCTGCTGTGAATCTTACTGGCAGAGAGTACAGCAAAGTAGTGATCATGTGCTCTGCATTCTTGATGTTTTCCACTTCTTAGTTCATCATAATAAAGTTAGATTTGCAATGAGCTTAAAAGGAAAAAAAAAAAAAAGTGTTCAGCACATTACTCTGGTTTATCTGTTTGCATGTGGATTTTTGCATTTCGTAGATAATTAGGGTTTTAGGGTCCGGACAGATGTGTTTGGTTTAGGATAGGAAGGGAAGCAGTCTGTCATACACTCCTATCCTTTCCTCACTACTCTGTGCTAGTTCTCAAAACCCAGTATTTGTCTCCAAGTTTCTCACTACTACCCAGAGACTCTTGATCAAAGGAAAATTGCTAAACATAGGCCCTGAAAAGGGAAGTTATCCATGAAAATATCTGGTAGGCATTCCTATTTTTAGCAATCCTCCTCCTGAACATTATTTACAAGTTGCAACAAATACAAAAGGAAGCAGGAATGCAAGGAATAAATGTGACTTACCTATGAACTCAGTGACCGGATCATGTTCTCCTTCTGTTTTAATAGTACCTGCAATACTTTCATTTTCCAAGATTGGAAGAAAAAGCTGTACAAAGTCTGAGGTATATGGAGGAGCAATCACATCCAGCACCTGAAAGCGCAGACAGAGATGGATTACTCTTCCAGTTAGAGGGGTAGTAGGGACAATATTTAATTCACAATACCAGTCTTGAAAGCATACAGGTAGTTGCACCTAAGACCTCTTGTTCTCCACACAAGTAATAAATTAAGTATTCTTGCAGTACTCTATCCAGTACCTTAATACTTTCAGAAGTCAGGAGCGAGCAGGACTAAGTCACGTCCTAGAAAATACTGATATTACATACATTGCTCAGAATCTGATCTCTTATCTTGGAATATTTTTGAATCTGAGGTAAGCCGATTTAATATTCAAACACAAACAATTGATATTAGAGTTTATTTCTCTATGTTAGTAAACACAATTTTCGCTGCTGACCTCTGTGACAAAGTATCTGATGAGCGAGATATCGGTATCTAGCTTCTCCAGGCATTTGCGGATGTAGCTGACGACGGGCAGGACGTATCCTCGACTGAGTAAGTGCACCATTCTATCCAAGAGAGTCTTCTTCAGCTCCAGCTGATAGTGCGGGGAGGGAAGAACCAACAGATTAGAACTTCCTCTCAGAATTGTGCCACTTTTACTGCTCGTTCTTATTGATTCAACATCCGCTGTGTTACTTTTTAGCCATGACCATATTCCTAAATGAAACTCTTAAAACCGCTGTGACAGCAAAAGCTGTTGTCTTGCATAAGCGTAACTAATACAAAAGAACACAAATACCGAATCCTTTGAGAATCACCTGCTCCATTACATCAAGCTGCGAATGTTCTGTTTCAAAAAGCTTGACAAGAAGCTGTAGAACTTGGGGATGAAGCAGCTGATGGCATGTACTGATCTGCAAACAAGACAGGAAAGCTAGATCCTCAGAACTTCTACTTAAAAACCAAAGCAGCACATTTTATTAGATGAGTTTACACTGATGTTCAGTACCAGTTGTAAATTCTTTTAGAAAAAGTATTCCACCGTTTCTTTCTTTGATGCCTAAGTTTTCCTAGGGTAAATAATGCTGAGGTGATAAAAACAAGTAATTAACTCTGACCAGAAACAGACTCATCTCTGCGTATTTACTGACTTACTGTACGTGATAGGCATTCAGTGAACTGGATGCACTTCCTACTACAAGCATCAAAACTTTTTACTCTCCAGCTAGGTTTTATATAGGCTTTTACCTCATCCAATAACGCCAGATGGACTGGGGTGTGATCAGTCTGCAGTTGGAAGTATCGTGGTTCTGACACTGTCCAATCCACCCACTTTAATACACCCATTGCCACCACTGGGAACCTACAGAAAGAGAGATCACTTTAGCACAGGAGCATAAAAAACAAACCCAAAACAACAACAACAAAAAAGCCCAAGTAAAAAACTCCCAGTAAATTAAAAAAAAAAAAAAAACAAAACAAAACTTTCAGTATATTCTAATGGTTGCTAGAGCTTCAGTTTAACTTAGAGCAGAACTCATAAAGATAAAAGAGTTCTGCTTGAAAAGTTGCCAGCACATCAGAAGTAGTTTGGAGGAAAGTTCTTTCTACAGACACTCCCGGCTCAGCACAAAATGCAAGAAATAGGCAGCAAAATTCACGTACACTCTGAGTTTGCTCCAGTTTATTCAATATCTGCTATTTCATACTTTTAAGAGGAGAGGAAAGGACACATCTATTGCTAGGAAAGCTTTATTAGAAGACAAAGTAATCTCTCATCTTTTTCCAATGGCAGAGAAAGGCACGTTCTGTGACACAAGAAGGACAAGTTGTCTGTGGAAACCAGAATATGTGTCCTCATGAGAAAGATTCCAAAGAGTCAGATGTACGATTTTGAAAGCTGCTTTCAGACCACAACTTCACGTGTTCTACAGTGAGGATGTTCTCACAGAGCGGCCCACAAAGGCACTTCCCTTCAGCAGCACTGCCTCCCCTAACCAACACTTCCCTTCCAACAGCTGGGGCCCGGGACCAGTCTCTGCTCACCTGATGCACTGGTAGAGAGTGCTCAGTTCTGCGACCAACTCTGATGCTCCTTTGTTCTCATTGCAACACAGGTTGTGAACGGTTTCAATGGCTTTTGAAGTTGACTTGAGTTCATCCTTGTTTATGCTGACTCTTTTGTTCTGAAAAATTGCAAAGTTTGAATGCAAGGGTCATGAATACACAGGATGCCTGTGGTTATTTAAGGAAAGGAATTGTAACCTGTGATAAGCCCAAGATCACATTTCTCAAAACCTAGGCTCAAACACAAGTTTCAGAAGAGCTAATTATCGATGAGCTGAAGTACATGGATACAGAGATGTTTGCTTTACTTAATTCCCTAAGAATTACTTTATCCACTTCAGAGAATTAAATTTCTCTTCCTCTGAGGAGGAATACACATAGAGTTCTAATAGGACACTACTGCTGCTGATAATCTTTTCCTTGGGGGGGGCGGGGGGAGAGAGCAAAAACACTCAGTGCACTCAGACTTTTATAGTACTATTTGATCATCTGGATCTACATTTTTTGGTAATTTCTGTTGAAACCAGAAACACTTCATATTAAAATAAATAAATTAAACTGAATATATTGCTTTAAACTGAGTAACTTCACGACCATAAGATTTTCTTTGGCACAATCAGGCCACTGTAGGTAAAAATAACGCTATTCACAGAGCTGAACATCACCTTTTTCCACATCTCTACTACACTAGCTGCATACGCCAGTATGTGAATATATTTGTGTTTGTGGTCCTGGTTGATCTTAGCACCTGGCTTAAACAACGACTGCATGAAGAGGTCCAGAAAGGCAGGTACTCGAATCTGTGAAGAAAATGAACAGTTTATTAGAGCCTGGGAATTACGAGAGGTGACTAAAAATATAGTTTTTGCATCTGATATACCTTGCACAGAATGAGATACAACGCACTCCCCCTTGGGAGTAGGTTAGATAGTTTTCTGAAGAAACCCAAACTTTTGATGAAACAAAGAAACAAAAAACCCCAAACAAACAAACAAAGGAAACAGTTACAGACTATATTGCTACAGTATCTAAACGCCACCATTCTTACCAGAACCCACCTTAGAAGGAGGCGGCGAGAAATGTGAAAGTGCCATTTAGGCCTGCTTAAAACAAACTGCAAAACCGGGTGGGTTTTTTAAGCATTTTTTATTTTTTTGTTAAAAGAAGTTAACTAATTCCTTGCCATCTTTATCTCCTATCGAGAACTTTTTAATGAATTTAATTATATGTAAAAAGACAACTTGGAATGATTAAAAAATAAAACCAATCAGGAAGCTAGTGCAAAACAGAATACCAGTAGTAGTTTCACATGTAGACATTATTTAAAATTATAGAGGGATGAGTCTAGTGCTAACTTCTATTTCGTGTCGATACAGCATTTAGCACAACAAGAGCTCATATTTCTGAGCGCTAGTGAAGTTTCAGAGGTTATAAAAAGACAACTACTAACCAGTTCTACTGGAGGCGGGTCCATGCTTGTAAACATTTTGAACAGGACTGTGATATCGGCTGGATTCAGCGCTCCTTTGGACAACATCGCACCGAGAGCCTGGCACGCTCGAGGATAGGAGGCTGCAGTACCCAGTGCTAAAGTGATCTGACTAGCATCATGGCCTCTAGGTGAAGAGCAAACACACACAACAGCTTATTTGCTTGATTTGGACGTTTTAGTTTTCGCCTCACTGAGTCAACAAGGCACTTCCTATGGCACGGAATGCCTTAGGGCAGAACGCCTTATCTTGGGTAATTTATAGAAATACGCCTGTATTTCCATTGTTTGTTTCTAAAATATTTGTAGAATAATAAAAATATTTTTTTTTTTTTTTATAGACAGAAACTTCAATTCTCTACTCCTCTTATTTCAGCTCTCCCAGCACATGACACTGAACTTTTCTGGTGCTCTATGCATTAAAGCTTGCTACAAGAACCACTCTGTTGCAGCTAAGAATTCTCCTTTTGCTGGTAAAAGGCAATCGAGACCGAGCAAGAGACAGCAGTTTACACATTCCGGTGACTGACATTTCACTAATAATGTAACTGCCACTTACTTCTCATGAGCGTATCGCTGAACCTCCTGAGCAATCCGTCTGACAGCTGACCCTCCTTGCTCTTCTTGAGCTAATATGGACATCATAGATTGAGCAAAGAGATACGTATGTTCTCCATGGCACACCATCTTCTGTGGAAGCACACATCAAAAATCTTACCAGTCAACAAGAAACATGCAAGTATGCTTCTGGGATTACATTGCCACAATTGCAAAGATTTAACTGAAATCTACTGATCAAAGGAAAAACACCAAAACCAACACACAAACAACTATGCAAGAAAACCAAAAACCCAACAGCCAAGAAGGAAGTATCAAGAAGCACAGTATCGACAGGCATTCATAGCATGCAAGAAGAGATGGCTAAATGGAGAATTTTGTTTCTTAAATGCCAAAATTGAGATGAAATTCTATCCTACTTACACTCAGTACTTTCTCTGCAATATTTAAGTGTAAGAGAAGTACAAAGCCATCCAAAAGTCATTATGCTGTTTCACAACAGAGAACACATGCTGGGTTGATTTAGATGGCACTTTCACACTGACATGGATGATAAAAAACACTATTTTAATTTGCCAGGGGACTGACTAGACTGATCTTTAGATCTTACATTAAATGTGGGAGACAACAGTTCTACCTTCACCTTTTTACAATCCATTTAATAAATATAAGAATTGTCACACAAGCAACCCAAGGATTTCTTTGTCACAGACTGATCAAAAAGCACAAATTTTATTTTTGAACTCAGATACACCTCCTCCTCATAAAATTTTGTAAGACTTGATAAGCCGTCAAGATTCTCTACAATCCTGTAATGATTTGTATATCCTAACCAGAAAGGAAAACACTATTTTCTTTCTGCGAAAAAAGAAAAAAAAAAAAACAAAAAACAAAACAACTTACAGCAAACTCAGGGAGGTTTTTTTCAAGGTTTTCTTCTCCTCCATCTAAAATTGTTGCCAGAGATGTACGCAGGACTCTGGAAAACACTTCCAGTTGCTGACAAGCTGTTGAAACACTGGTTATTTCCCCTTGATATCCAGCATCAGATATAAGCTACAAAACCAAAAACATCACAGAAAACTCCTATTATTTACATTTATATTTCAGATATTCTAACAAGCCTAGAAGAACACACAGAATGTAAGATGTGCCTCTGCATACACTTACTGGAATTCATGTTCATCTTTTAGACTATAGAAAAGGAAACGGGTAAAGATGGAGCAAAAAAAGTAAACCATAATGATATAAGAATACTTCAGACCACACCAAGATATATAACATTCTTTCCCTGTCACAGAAACATATAAAACTGACTGAAATGTTCCATTGCACCAGAAATTCAGAATTTTCAAAAACAGATCAAAGAAAAAAAACAACCAACCCAAACAAAAACCACACCACCACGACCAAAAACCAACAGACAACAAAAACCCTCAGGAAGCAGTACTTCAGACCAGGAAACTACACTTATTACTTGCAACCTGTAACATAATTCCTCCCACCAACATGTATTTGTACTGTTCTGATGTTTGAATAAGCAGCATTATGCAGGAATACATAAAAGATACAGGCAAGACCACAGCCAATACTTGACGCCAGAACAATAAGCCCTTTATGGATATTCTCACTTATTACACTTGAGTATACTACCTTCACAGTAAAATTAAGCATTAAACAGTCAGGATGGGCTTCTGCCAACTTGTAAAAGAGATCTCTCCACGTAGTATGTGCTATCATTTGCTCAAGCCAGGCTGGAGTCTGAAAAGATCGGAACAATAGAGAGAAATGTAAGAATATCTAGACGTCGAGATCATTAAAATAAGGCTTTTAACCTCTCGGGAGTCCTGCGAGTTGTCATACAGGACTTTATTACGAAGGAGGATGCAGCAGGCAAAGCTTCTAAGCTCTCTAAGCCTCTGAGGACTCCAGTAAGACACAGCTGGTTTTCTGAAGCCAGTTGTTTCTTAACCAGAGATTTGAAGATATGATTTCCCTTCCCCCACCATCTACTACTCCATCGGATGAAGGCATCTATGTAGGATCCACTCATGTAAAGATAGCAACATGGATTCCATGCACACCTCTCCTTCCTCTGTAAAGATGGAATCTGCTTTCCGAGGGTCAAAATGCTTGATAAGTAAGCTCTTTAAATGGTTTTCTACAGTCTCCTGAACTTGCACTGGCTCAACACCTGTATAGAAGGAACAAAAAACTTGGCAGATGCAATCCAATCAAACATAGCAGCAACATCTTAACATTTTCAACAAGAACAGAAACTACTCAGGTATTTATCAACACGCAGAAGGTGAGAGGAGAGCCACCAATCCTACCATCAAGCCAAAATTAAACAGACAGACGTAGAGATTCTCAATCTTTTTTTCCTAAACGCAGACTGTTTAGGATCACAGACAGGTTACACTAGTCCTTTTCCTCTTGCTCTCTTCAGCAGTCATGCAAACAGCAACGGCAGTCATCTCACGAGACTGTTACTAGGCACGACACCAAAATGCATGTGTCTTAAACACAAAAGGGATTACCAGGGTTGGTGCACAAACCCACCTGACTACAGATTAAAGTCCATCCTTTTAATATATTGGCTATCAGTAGCTTTGACAGCATACTACAAAACAACGCACAAAGTAGTAATAAGTAGTTCTACACTTCCCAGATTATAGTAATTCTGATAGTTTGTAAACAAAAGTTCATACTAGCTAAGCACAAAGATACCACAAGATAATGCTAGGCATGTCTTGCAAGAGGCTGCTGAAGAATTCATAAGCAGACTGGCAACACAGAATTCTTGTCTCAGAGAACACTGGCATCCACGAGAACCTTCCATCTAACCACTGATCAACTGAAAGGGAACTGTGACTAGTAATAAGGTATTTGTGTTTTCAGTATTAATTATATAATACTATTACAAAACATCAAATATTGCTAACACCATCTATGTAACAGTACCCTTGCGCATGAAAACAAAAAGACACTATAGTTTATGCAGTTGCTTCAACTACACTACCCGTTATAATACAGTTTGTGGGCATTACAAAATATTCATCAACAGGTCACTTATTCTCTGAGCAGAATAAACATATTATTAAAAAGAATTTAGTCACATACAGGATGACAACTTTATAACGATCCGCTTTTTGAGTATGATCAAATTTGTCACCAATTCAGATATTTCTGACAAAAGAAAGACTATAGACCCAAATTATACTGTATCATTTATCATACCTGTCTGAATGAGCCACTCTGCCAGCAAATTTACAGTCTGCGCCACTGCAGTGTAGTTTTCTGAGAGGAGCTGGATAACATTCTCTGGAGAACCTCCTGCTTGGAAATATCTGATGAAAGGATTGGAAAAGAACTATTTGAAAGTCATATTAAAAAAACCCCAAACCAACTGAACTCTGAACAAAGGGAAAACAATCGCATCATTTATCTATTTTCACACACACTTCCATACAAAGTGATAAGACTGCACAGAATCACAGAGCGGTGTGGGTTGGAAGGGACCTTTAAAGGCCACCTAGTCCAACCCCCTGGCTTGGGCAGGGACATCTTCACTAGAGCAGGTTGCCCAGAGCCCCGGCCAACCTGGCCTGGAATGTTTCCAGGGATGGGGCATCCACAGCTTCTCTGGGCAACCTGGGCCAGGGGCTCACCGCCCTCAGTGCAAAACATTTCTTCCGTTTATCCAGTCTAAATCTTCCCTCTTTTACTTTAAAACCAGGACCCCTTGTCCTGTTGCTACAGGCCCTATCTACACTACAGGCATCTGCAACACATGCCATGCACCATAACACACATGAGGCTACACTCACCTCTTTAACGTGTTAAATATAGACGGCTCCATTATGTAGTCTGGGGTTGAAAATTTCTTCAGGCATTCTTGCTGCACTTCAGCATCATCTTCTCCCTCTCCATCTTCATCGTCTTGCTATCGCAAGCACAGCCCAGTCAGCCAGCCCCCGTCCCGACTCCCCCTCTACTCCCCTATTTCGGCTGGTTTTGCCCGCAGAAAGCCACGCACCGCGGCTCCCCACAGCGAGCGACCCGGGCAAACGCCACTCGCCGTTGTTTTTCCCCCTCCCCGACCGGCCCAAGCTCCGGGCCCCGCCGCAGGGCCGGGCCGGGACGACTTCCCCGCCCGCCGCCGCGCTTTTGGCCCCGGCCGGAGCCCAGCCGCGGCTGCCCCGCCCGCAGGCCCCAGGGACCCCCGTGCGAGACGGCGTGCCCCGGGAGAGCGCTCCGCTCCGGGGGCGGCGCGGGGGCCAGCGCTCCCCTCACGGGCCGCCCCGGGCCCGCCGCCGGGCAGCCGCTCACCGCCCCTCCGTCCGCCTCGTTGCCCCACTCCGCCGCGCTGCCCTCGAGGTAATCGGCGTCCTCCATGGCTCCTCCCGCCCCGCCCCGGGACGGGGACGCGCCGGCCGGAAGCGGGGCGGGGCCGCGCGCAATGGCGGGTGTCGGCAGCCTGAGGCGGCCGCCGCCGTGTGGGGCCGGGCTGAGGCGGGGGATCGCCGCGGCGGCGGCGGCCCTCGGAGCGGGGACACCCGTTCCCTCTCAGCCGCTGGGGCCGGCGGGGAGTCTCCCGCCCCGGGGCGCGCTGACAGGGGCGGCGGGGCCGGGCGGCCGTCACCGCACGCGTCGGCGGGGAGGCCGGTGCCTGGGGAGGGGCGGCGGAAACCGGCCACGAGCGAGCGGCCGCAGGTAGAAATGAAAGGCGGAGGCGGAGAGCCACGGGCCCGCCGCCGGGCGCCGCTCCCTCCCGCCCCGGGCAGCCATTGCCGGAGGGCCGAGGCAGAGCCAACACAGTCTGAGGGGACAAATAAAGCCAGAAGGGAAAAAGAAGCCAGTGGGGATTTAAAAGCAAACTTCCCTTCCCCACTAACCCTCCCAAAGGCTCCCAGCGCGGAGCGGGATGGCAGGGAAGAGGGAGAAAGGGGTGTTGCTCCTTGTGTAAGGGCCGTGTCCTCGCACCGCCTGGGGCGTGGGGAGGACATCGAACACAGCAACAAGTTCATAGGAATGATCAAATGTGAGGGTAGAACTGAAAAAAACTGACAAGTAGGGGGAAAAGAAAAAGAACAGGGAAGATAACTTTGGTGCAATCTAAGTGGTAGGATTTTTAGGACCAGATTTTCGTGGGAAAGTTTTAGGACCAGCATTGGTGTAACTCTTGGGGAGTACCCAAAACTTGCCAGAGAGTAACACTAACATTCTGCCTTTTCTCATCACAAACAAATTTTTGGGGGGTTACTTTTAGCCTAAGACAAAATCCTGAAGTCTTTGATCTAAAAAAATCTTAATAAACCAACTGTAGTCCCTATAAATAACACTATCAGCATGACAGTGGCTGGTGTCATTTCTGGGTGGCGGAGAGCCCTGCGCTGCGTGAGCCCAGCTCCGTGTCCCCGCGGCCGCTGGGCCGTCGGTAACGGGCTGATCCGTGGGATCTGCTCCCATACGTGGGCTGGATGCCTGCGGCAGCAGCGGTGCCCACTGCGGGACAGCCCTTCCCGGGATCCCGACCAGGCGGTGAGCAGGGGGGCTGGCCAAGAGGGCCCCCCGCCAAGGGAGGGACCGGGGGCTACAGAGACTGAGGAGGGGATACGTCTGAAGCGAAGGCTGATCATGCAATCTGACCTTAGGCAAGGAGACAGGCATCACTGAAACGGAGACCAAGGGAGAGAAACAGAGGCCCTTTGTCTCTCTTCAGATGGACTCGTGTTCTTCAGTTGTATAAGAGTTTAACTGTGAGAAAAGGGAGGGTGAGGGTGTGTTCTGGGATTGGGAGGGCAGCCAAGAGCATTGCTGATTGATTATTTAAAAGGTCCTTTATTCTCAGTTTCTAACTGAAAAATAATAAAAAGAAATGGCATAGTCTTCCATGCAGTCCATGAAATTGCTTGGTAGGAAAGGCCAAAAACCCCCATTCAGAAATAAGTTGTTGTGGGATCTGTAAGAGACACAGTCCTTGTTCGAGGGTGGTCACTGTACTAGTTAAAGGGATTACTGCACTTAAAATTTCACTATAGAAAGCACACACCACTACCTGAACTGCAGCAGAGCGCGAGTTGTGCTGTCATATGCTGCCCTGCAGCGGTGAAGCAACCCTTTCTGGAACATTTCTTCAACTCTTTTGTGAGCCCAGGATAACGTTCTTTTTGCTCTGTCAACGGAAAGGAAAAGAGACTTTTCCAGAATTAAAGGCATGGATTGAAGTAGAGGCACAACGGACACATTCTCTACCTGTGCTAGACGATCGCTGGATTGCCTGCAGTCCGGAAGACGGTAAGGTAACATTTCAACGCTTACAGAAGCACTGGCCATTTTTTATGAGGAAAGAACTGGGAGTGAAGTGACAGGCTGAGGCTGGAGGCCAATGGAAATATCCTTGAGAAAAAGTTTTTGGCTTCCCTCCATTTAGTTAGCAGGCAATTTCCATTTCGTAGATGTGAGAAAATAATAGCGTACTCGGAACAGACAGTGTGATTAACTAGTCAGAACTACTGAGAAAATACCGGACCTGAATTTAACGTATCACAAACCAAGAAAGAAAAAGTATTTTCTGAGAGTCGAATAAGAAACATCTATATACGCCCTGTGCTTCATCAGCTCTTTTTTTTTTTTTTTCTTGTAATGATGTACAGTGTTACAAGATGCAGGACAAGTTCTCTGAAGGTGATTTCAGAGCAGCTATCATATTACCTTAACAGAAGGTTCAGAAAATTTAAAATTGGAGAAAAAGCAAATCCAGAACTTAACTAACGTGCCAATTGAAACTGGATGGTAAAGCCACAAAGCTGAGACTTTGTGAGGCTTAGGAGGAGATCCTAGTTCTTTACAGAAGGCTCAAATAAAATCACTTTGTAGGCCAGATGTCTTTATAGGGGTAGGAGAGGCTTCCTTCTCATGACTGAAATCTGCTGGGCATCTCCTAGGTGGGGTATCTGGATCTGCAGTCTGGAGAATTTCATTGCGCCTGGAGCTTATGGCCTGAAATAGCACATCTCAGCTTCAGGAAAGCATTTTCAGAGCAGGTAAAGGTTTGTCTGGACTTGTAGGACTTCAATGGGAATTATGCTATGAAACTTGCTGCTTAGTTGAGTAGAAAAAAGGAACAGTCCACAGCGCCAACTGCCAGCGAGAGACATAGTGGTGTTAGACATTAACGATGCTAGTAATTTCAGCGTCTGGATCTTAAAACTAGAAGTTCTTTTGCCTTTATGTATTTATATCTCTTTATTTTGATTGCAATAACAGAAAATGATATTTTTTAATATATATAAAAAATGAACAATACTCAAAGCATTTACTTTCAACTTTCCTTGAGGAGAAAACTAGGGACCTGTAACTGCCAGACAAGTGCTGAATAGCCCTTTGCAGAAGAACTGCAATAGCCAAGCTTTCCCCACTCGAGGTCAGTAAACAAGACGCAAAGTCAGATCAAACCCAGCAGTTTCAAGGTATCGTTTAAACTGTGACGAAACACTAAATGTACCAGAAATTGATTTTGCAAACTGAACTTTTACAGCTTTGAATGGAAACAATGTTGGTTGTCTCCTTGGGCTTAACTGCGTTCTCCCATATAGATTCGTGTTTTGCCAAGTTTCAGTGAAATGTCCATAAATCAGCCAATACATTCAACTAGAGATAAGGTAATAACTTTCAAGTTGAGTAGGAAATTACGGCAGCATCAAGTTGGACTAATGAGTTTTGGCTAAAGAGTTCTTCTCAAGCAGAATCTCAAGATTAAGCATTTTTGTTTGTACCTTGAGATTGACAGTTACTGGTAACAGTGTCATTGCACACACTGAACACCGTGAGGCTTCGCCAGGGAACTGAGAAGTATTCTGAGACAAAACAAGGTGGTTTCCAGGTTGCTGACATAAGGTCGTTCCAGTCTCCTTCAAGTATCAACTTGAAAGTTGGAACTGTATTTATATCCTGTGGATTGCTTAAAAGCACAGCCTCACAACGCCCCAAGTGCTTTTCAAGAGGAGCCTATAGTGGAAACATTTTCTTGCTTCAAAGCAAGTTACAGTTGATCATTAA
Organism: Larus michahellis; assembly: GCF_964199755.1. Taxonomy (NCBI): domain Eukaryota; kingdom Metazoa; phylum Chordata; class Aves; order Charadriiformes; family Laridae; genus Larus; species Larus michahellis. The sequence goes on along the minus strand of NC_133907.1, from coordinate 1,013,317 downwards.
ACTTCCACTCCACTGAAGGATCTCCCGGTTCTATAATGTGTGTAGGAAGTGCTTTTTTTGCAGTTCCTTAGTTGGAGATATCCTGGCCTTTTAGAGAAATTCATTCTCTGACCTTGAAAATTTGTATAAGGGTCCCAAACTGGGTCACTCACCTGGGGAAAGAAGAATTTCCCCCCTCAACATATTTTTCCATGTCCAAGGTGATGCATTTAGGGGTCTTGTTTATCTGGATTTCCCTAGTTCCTTTGAACGTTCGGTGAGGCTGTCTCATAACTTCCATAGCGGCTCTATTCTCTTCGCCAACCTTATATGCTATATGAGTAGGTGGGGGGGTGAGGCCAGGAGAAAGTAGCTGAATCCAAAGTAGGGGGTTTCAGGCCACGACGTTGGACAGAAAACTGGCTGTCAGCTCCCCAGTTTCAAATCACAGTTAACAAGAGCCGTTGCTTGTGGTAGCACTGGGCTTCCAGACTGTCTTACACGGACGAACCTTGGTAGCCCAGCAGAGCGTTGCCCTGTGGGAAACAGAACTCAAGGTTAGCACCAAAACTTCCGTCAAATCCATGACTTCAGTTTGGATGTTGTGCCTTCAAGCAAAAAGAGAACTGTGATTAAAAATACTGAGCTACATCTGAATCCTCACACACGCTTCAGGAAAGACGTTGTCTGTAGCTTATACCAGTTTGAAATACCTTTCATTAATGGTTTGAGGTCTTACACAGACACGTATTTGGTTCTATCACCCGACCCCTTCATTTGTTTTTATGGAAGCTCTGCTGATCTTGCCAATAGAAAACCGATAACGTAGTGAAAAAGACCCAGAAGGGGCCCCTTTCCACGTGGCCCGACAGTCACAAGCCTGATGCGGTGACCCTGAACCCCTCCGCAGCAGCTTCTTCCACTGCCCACGCTCCAGCACTTCAGTTGCAAGAGTGATACGATTCCAAAGTCACGCCAAATACCAGAAAACTACAAACAGAATATACTTCACTGTTAAAAACTCCCGCAAAATTCACAGCCTAAAACCATCAGTTGGCGTAACAGAACAACAGAACCGAGAGCATTCCCAACGTTGCTACTGCTGTCCTAAGCTTGATCTTTCTCCAAACTCAAGCAGTAGTATATTAAAAAAAGTATTAGCCAACTCACTTAATAAAACAACTGGGTAAACGAAACTGAAGAGATACATTCACATTTTGGTTTTGAATTTGCTTACATTTGTCTACTGGTGCTGCAGCCTTAGAAAGCACGTTATATTCCAGAAAATCGCCTAACGTCAGCATCTTCTCCCTCAAAAATGTATCATCTCTCTGTATTTGGGACAATGCGTAAAGGCTTTATTTTGTCCTGTAAAATAAAGATTTTTGAGGCAGACTTCCCAAGTGAAAAAAATTCAGAAAATCTGTAAATTCTGGTTTGGCGGGTTTTTTTTATGTTTTCCTTACAATTTTCTATTACATACTTGGTGAGTTACCCCTTGTTGCAGAGGCATCAGCAAGCGCTTGCTGTTGCTAACCTAGGGAACTCCCAGAACCGGGCTAAGTTTATAGGACACAGAAGTTAGAAAAAAACCCACCTCACCTTATTATTTTTATGTTTAATGCGGTGAGACATTAGTTTGCCTCGCCAGCTCCTCCCAAGTTGCTTTTCCAAGCAGACTCATGCTTTTAACTGCACCCATTTTGCTCAGCTCCATCCATTAAAAGTAGACAGGGTAAAAAGCAGTTTTAACTTTTAATAAGATGAGAATCAGGGTTGAAAACAATTAATGCTGAAGGCAGTACTCACGGCTGAAGTTTTAGCAGTCTCTGCAATACACTGAAACACTCGATGCCATTCGCCTGCCCAGTAACGGAAGCCCATCCCCTCGCGGTGTTTCGCCGGCCGGGTATCGCCAGCACTGGAATAGGCTCACTCTTGGAACGTCTGTCTCATCAGTCACCAGAGAGATTTTTCATCAGCAGAGGTTCAGAAATCCCCTTTGTAGCTTATTTTATATACAAAGACACATTTTTTGTCAAGATTTGTCATAGAACAGAGACTTTTTCCTAATGGATGACTCTTCAGCAAGAAGAGGGGTACAGAAGTGGGGTTGGACTGCAAACAGGTGTTTGCTTGTACATATTCTTACTGTTCTACGAACTCAGCGAGTGTTTTTGGGATGAGGACCTGTTCCTGTGGGAGATTTCCACTGATAGTATCTATGGCCCCGATCCCGCTTCTTGCAGTTAGTGGGAATTTTATCACCTACTTCCATGGAAGAGGCCTCCCAAGTGCCGGCATTGTTAGAAACGCGCAGTAGATACAGCTGGGGACAGAAGGGAACTCACCCTCTGCCAGAGTAAGGTACAGAATTGTGTAACAACTTTATCAGTCCCAGACACGCGTAGAGCAGCAGCCCCCAGCCGCGTTATTACACAGGCGCTGGACGGGCACTGGGCTGCCCGCGGGTCTGGCTCCGTCCATCTCCTGGGTAATCACCTTGAGATCTTTTGGTTTTCCTGGCACATAGTTTTCAATATTGGAAAACAGGATATAATAGAAAGCATCCTATATCATTTACAGGAATATCATGCCACGGCTAATTACGAGGTGCCCAGATTCTAAAGTGATAAACATTAATATTTCTGTGCATAGACTTCCTGGTAAAAGAAAATGATCTTGCAGGTATCAATTGTGCGCAACACGCTGGAACAGCGCTAGCTTCAGTCCCTCTGGAGTAAGGACATACTCCAGGTTAAACCCTGTCCTCGATGCCACGATTCGAAGTAGCTTCCAGAGAAAGGAAGATCAGCCCTGAGCCCATCCGGCATCCCTCCAACGCCTCTGCAGCCCCAGCTGCTCCCGGCAGTCCCAGAGCCCCAGCCCCAGCCTCCGGAGCAGGGCCCGACGCTTCCCGAAGCAGCCGGCTCTGGTTTCAGGCCGCAGCAGATTTGCCTCTCTGCGTTACTGAAAACCCTTCAGGAGTTATCGCTGTTCTGCTGCCTCACGCTGGCTGCTGAGCGTGCGCTGACGTACAACTTCCTACAAGTTCTTGGGTTGAAATAAGTTACTGCAAATGCACAGTAGCTGATTTTGAAACCACAACATCTCTACAATTTATTATTATTTTTACAAAATACCCAAAGTGATCAGACCATATTGTAGGTTACTGGCTTGCCAAAGGTTGTTTTCAAATCAAAACCATTTCTGAGTTACAGAAGTGCCAAAACCAATCTCAAACCAGGTTTGTTTGTTGTGTTTGTTGTTTTTCTTTTAAACCAACCCCCATCCAACAAAACAGCCGTAGAACTTCAAACAGAAACAAGAGTTTGTGTTGGAAACTGCTTGAAAACCAACCCCCCGAATCATGCTGGAGCAGAAGCAGCCTCGTATGGCAAAATTTAGCATAGGGCAATTTAGTGCCAAGGTATAGACCCTCCATGGGTTTATAATGGAAATACTGACACAACCTCAACTACAGGGATGCAAATGTGCCCTAAAACACTGGATTTGCTTTTATTAATAAAAGTGGTAGTGTTTACATTTGCAGGTATCTTACACTTCAGCATCACGATGAATACTGAGGAGAATGAGTTAAGTTTTGGCTGTAAGGTCAGAAGTTTCCGAACAGATGAATGAGACAGAAGTGAAAGTCCTCAATCATGAAAACAAGAAGTTCAAATAAATAAATAAAACAAAACTAGGAAAATATGGGTAAGCATTAGGCTGGAATGGTTCAATTAACTGCAAATTATGGCCACTAAATTAGAGACAGAAGAAAACACAATTACTTATTAAATAGCAAGCATTAAAGCTTTATGGTTTTGTACTTAAAAAAAAAAAAAAAAGAAAAAAGCAAGCTGTTAAAAATAAGACTTGCATTTACCAGGCCACCAAACTGCATGGACTAATAGACACTAACAAAGGCAATACTGAGACGTTAAGACACACACACACACTCCGACTTGTGCAACTCAACCACGTTCAAAACAATTGCCTTTTTCCTCACTTTAGGGGAAAGAAAGCAGCCCCTAAACATTTCTGTTCACATAAAGCTTCGGGTTTCTGAAACTGGTGCTGTCTTACGTAGCTCACTGTTACTATGGATCCTTCTCGTTGCAGAGGAAGAAGCTTACTTTTTAAAACATTTTTTAATGGAGGTGCTTTGTTTCCCTGGATGAGAGATTACATTCCTCACACCGCTGCAGGTTTTCCCCATTCAGAGATGTGGTGCTCACACCAACTCCTCCTAGGCTTAAAGATAAGGGTTGGCACTAAATTAAAGATTTTGGCTCCTGTAACTAAAATTAAGGCTCACAATGGATTTCCTGTCCACCAGGTGCGTCCCTTCCCTACCCAGGGGAAGCGCCAGCCCTTGGCCCACAGGCACCGGATACATTCGGAAATCGGAGGGGCTTTTTTCGGTCAGATTCTGCTGCAGCGCTACAGAGTTCGGGTGGCAACTTTCTAGACCTGCGAACAGGAAAGATCATTTTTAAAAGATAAGTAGCAACCGCAGCTAAAATTTTTACATGATTTAGTGTCTTCTGGAAGATGACTAGTAATTTTGGATTAAGAGAGATGGGACGGTAACTCCATCAGGTCCCCCGCTCTTTAGGTGAAAATGGACGAGGTGGGTAATTTTCATTTACAAGTTCAGCCACAGAAGCAACGCAAACTCTCGGTTGCGGGCAGCGGCGGGTCTCAGCGCCGGAAGGCGTGGGACACCGGAGGAGACGGCGCTGCGTTGCCGCCGGGCACCCGCGGCTGAGCCGGGGGCAGCGCCGTCCCCGGGCGCGGGGGCCAGCGCCAAGGGCAGGGGCCGGGGCTCGGCGCCTGCTTTGTGTCTCTTCTGCTTTCCTCCTGCAGCCGCTGCAGCCAGAGCCAGAGCGGGCCGGGGTGTCGGTGACGGGGGCGCTGGAGTCATACGGGCTAACACTGTTCTAGGTGGGGGTTACAGCTGTAATCGCTGACTCTGTACAAATTGTACACGTAGGTTTAGACACATGAAAAAGTAACACACTCACAGAGACATAAAACACCTAGGTATAAAATATAAAGCAGTGTAGTAGTTACTAAAATTACATGCTCTCTTATTGCTACAGTGATTTTTGCTCTTTTTCTTTTTACTGTACCACGTTGTTCTAAGCATATAATTTGCATAAATTATTCAAGTTTAAGAAAAATCCACACATCTTCACTTTAAGCTACTTATATAGTTAATATAAAACAAAAAGGTTCTAAAGTATCTCTTTATTAAAAGAGAAATAAAAAGGTCATTTGGGACTGGAGTTCAGTGGCCGAATCCGAGGGCCGTGCACGCCGTGTCACTCGGGAGGAGCCACCCCCCGCGCGGGGACGGTCACCGACCTGCACCATGCCCTGCGTGTCCGCTATTGTTCTGGTTTGTCTTCAGCAAAAAGGACTATGAATGACCAAAGACTAACATTTATAATTTGTAGCAAAATTTGGTTTATGTAGAAACAAGCCATGTTTTGCATTTGGATAGAGATTTAAATGAATTAAAGCTAAAAATTAAAAAGCATGATGCTGCAACATCTGGTCACTTGTTGAAGACCTCACTTTTAAAGTGGTTAAGTTTGCACAATTTGTACTTTTTTCTTTTTTTTTTCTTTTTTCTTTTTTTTTTTTACTAAACAGTATTTTTCCTTCTTTTATAAACCAGAAAAACTAAACTACAGATAAATTTTCCCTACCTTGAGCTAATGCTGCAGATAGGGTTGACAAAGCTGTACAGCGCAATCAAACATACTTACATCTTAGCTCATTGTACAGGTACAGCCATAATCAAGGCACAAAGATCTTCTACAAGTTATTTTTTTTCAATAAAGTTGTACAAAATAATACATTTTACAGTCTGTACAAGAATAATAATCCAGCAGTAAAATAAAAAATGAGGGGAGGGAAGAAGAAAAAGAAGGGAAAGACTGTGAGGACTACAGTCCAGATAATGATTTTAGAGCAGACGGGATCATCAGTGGACAAACCGAAAACAGTGTGTGGTTGACTCTCTGCCATCACAGCCCATGCGCAGTTCCGTTCCGCAACGTCCGGGGTTGTCTTTAGACCACCGAGACTGGTTTTAAAAATACCCTCCCGAAGGGACGCAGGTGGTGTCTGCACTGTCTGGGTTGCTGTCGAATTGTCAGTATTTCCGTCCAAAGCCACGTCACAGTCAGAGAACCAAACCCAAGCGTCTCTTCAACTCGGTCTGTGACTTGGCACCTTCTTCACTCTGATGCAGTGAACGATACAAAGCGGAGATCACGGGTTACAGGATTATGCCCACAGCAGTGCTAATTACCTAAAGGTTTCTCTCCCCAATTTTTGTTTTACGTTTTAATTTTTTTATCCCCAATTCTTTCAGGTGCTCCACATTCAGGGCTTTTAATTAATTAGGTTTTATTTCTTTTTTTTTCTTTTTTGTTAATAACAGTGTTAGGGAATCCTCATGGAAATGGCCTTTTAAGCATTAGGGGCCATCTCAAGCTGTCCGAGGGGTACAGAAGCAAGCTTAGAAGTGCTGCTATTGTCCAGCAAAGAGAAAAAGTTGAGGGGTGCAAATCAATGGGAGATTCAAACAGTTCGCTTCCACCCTACGTGGGCAAGGGTGGGCTTTTTTCTTTTTTTAATAAGGAATAAGGAGTCCAAAACACAGAAAAAAGTGCTCTCCATCACAACAACTCGTATTGGCGAAGGTGCATGCGCTGAATAATGTCCCGACAGTCATTGAAAACCCTCCGGATGTTCTCTGTATCCACTGCGCAGGTGAAGTGAGGGTAGCAGTAGTGCCTTCCGTCGCCACTCGCTGTGCTGATTCTCTGTTCAACGCGAGAGAGATACTGGGTTACAATAAACCGACCGGGGGAAAAACCTGTAATCTTAACACTCAGATGAACGAAGGTTAAGTTTGTGTCAGTTGTGTTCAAAGGCTGTAACCAAGTGGCAAAAAGCCCCCAGCTTCACTCTCCCCTAAAGCATGGAATTTAAAATGACCAGAATTATATGGGGAGAAGGTTGCCGCATCCCGGGGAATTTCAGAGCTGCACAAGAACTCACAAAAGTGCTATTATCTATACGCAGCTTTGGAGAATTTAGCCAGGCAATTCCTGGTCAATTTGGCATTGAAGGAAGTGGGATTTTGCCTCCTTGTACAAGGTTTTATCCCTGCTGTGCGCTTCCAGAAAGCCTCCCTCAAAGTTTTATTTGGCTCCATTTTAAAATGAGTCCACAATTCGATTGCCATGCTCACCATTACGAGTAATTTTAATAACATTTTAAAAAATCTTTGCCTATTATAGCTTCAGCTGGCCAGTAATGGGAAAGCTCATGCGAAAAGAACGTTAATATTTTACAGACGATGTGTCTTTTCATTAGTCTTTATCTTTAGAAATAATGCATGGAATAAAAATCTGGTGCCATTAATAAGAGCAGGACTTCACTCATCATTCTACTTGAGGTTTCTCAACTCTTACTAATTCTTTTGCTATTTCATTATGTACTGTGACAACAAACAAATACCCGAAGTGCCCCCAACAAGCAGCGGTAAAGTTCTTAAACATAACAGTGTTTTATGCAGGGTGGACGTTAAATACAAACTACACAAAAAGTGACAGCATTTTGCAGTGGTAGAAGGTGTGTAGGAGCTTAGATTTGAGAAAAATCATGTAAGAAATACTGAAAGAAAGGAAATACTTACAAGAAACTCGTCTCTAATAAAGTACTTGGCCCTTGTAACTCTGGGATCCTCACCAGGCTCTGGTGTTGCTGATTAATAATAAAATAAGTATTTGATTAAAAAGAGATGTTTTTGGTGATAGCACCTAAAAATGATAACTTGTTCTGTTTTCTGCTCACATATGATAGAAACATACTTTGCAAAACTGACTGTGAGATAACCCAAACCATAACACATTATGGAAAGCAGCAAGATTTCAGGAGAACAAAGGCCTGCTCCAGCGCCCACAGCAGCCGGCACTCGCCAGGAGAGAAAGGACCACAGGAACGACCGGTGGGGGCAGGGGACGCGGCTGGGAGTTGTGTGCCGGGCTCTGCACCAGCAAAGTAACAGTGTCTTGTCATGATGAAATTACTAATATATTAAATGTACAACAGACAGGATTCCCTTGTTATTAATACCTAACATTTAACATTACAGTTTGGCTGAAAGACAACTTCTACTTAAGAGTTTTCAAGTCTTAGCTGAAATTACCAAACCCATCGCAAACTTAATTAACAAGGAAATGCTAAACTGCTAATAAAACTTAAAAATCTTACCATCATCTGGTGTAGTGTAGCGAGCAAATTCTGGAAAGTAGTCTTCGATTTTAGATTTCCCTGCCAAAACTTTCTCTGCTAGCAAGTCTTGTTTATTCAGGAAAAGAATTACTGAAATGGTCCGTAGCCACCTGTAGAAGAGGAGAAGGCACAGCTGGGGTCACGCAGCAAAAAGAAACTTCAGCCAGTTCTGGAGACACCAGCCCCAGGACACACCGGTCATTCTGAAAGGTCCCGTTTACACCTGAATCCAATGGTGTGATGCCGGGCGTACACACCCCACGTTTGGGTGCTTCTGGCCTGGGCAGTGGAAGTTGCCCACGTTCTGCTGCTCCATCACCTGGGTGAGCCCAGCCGCCGCTCAGCGCGCTGCTGCAGCGCCGCTTTCATTACTGCAGCCGCAATAAGGCAGCTACCAACGTGCAACTCTCTGGAGCTTGCTCAATCGAGGAGCCTATGAGACCTTCCTTCCCCAGCAGACGGGCAGAGCCGTGACTGCCCAGGAGCTCGGTCTGCGCTGTGGGACTAACCCCACGCTGCTGCTGGGGCTCAAGCCCGGACCACCGCCCCGCGCTCGCTCCCGCTCTCCCTTGGTGGGATGGGGGAAGAGGAAAGGAGGAATACAAGCAAGAAAATTTGGAAGTCGAGGTAAAAAAAATATAAATAATAATTGTTTAATAAGTGGGGGGTAAGTGGAAAAGAGAAGGAAACAAAACCCGAGTGATGCAAAGGCCCAGGAGCCAGCTGGATGCCAACCCTCCTGGACCCCCTCCCGTCCCTTTGGGCGCTGAGCAGCGCGCCATGCAGCATGGGACACCCCGCTGTGGGCTGAGGCCACCTGCCCGCCGCGTCCTCCCCCAGCACACTGCCCGCCCCTGCTCCATCGCGGCGCAGAGTGAGAAACAGAGAAGCCAGGACGCTCTGCAAACGTCGTTCAGCACCAGCCACAACGGCAGTGTGGTACCAGCCTGGTACCAGCGTGTTCCTGGTGTGGTACCAGCGTGTTCCTGGCATTGTTTCATTCCAAATCTAAAACACGGCACCGTACGCGCTGCTATGAAGAAAGTTCTCTCTATCCTGGCCAGGCCCAGTACACGCGTCTTGACTCTAGTATAGGACAGAGTTCCTAATCGACAGGATATGAGCGACGAGACTCCCAATTCACAGACCTGTTGTTCCAGATACTCTTGAAGAGGTTTAGTGCTTCTTGAAGCCGATTGGTCTGATTGTCCTCTCGTATAACCATGTTGTAGCTACTGCTCGCCACCACGAATATGATAGCAGTCACATCTAAATCAAGAAATAGCCATCAGTTAACACCAAACTTCAGAGGAAATACCCAGGAATCCCAGAGTTCAATAAAAAGCTGCCAGACTTTCAGCTTCATGAAGAGAACAGGCTGGAATGCTACCGCTGACAGCTTTCTAAGTGCCAGAAATAAAAAAAGAAGGTGAAGCAACTGTCAAAGACGGGAGAGGCAGGCACAGAACAGAATGGCAGAAATTGTAGAAAAGAAAGGAACAGAAGCCAGAGAGAAAGAGAACCTGAAGAAAGCTACAGGAGCATTTAAAGAACATTTAAAAGGTGTGAAGAAATGCAGAAAGCAACTCTGAGCTATCAAGGACGGAGAGGGAGGCCCCTGGGGGAAGACCTCAAGACACTTTTGATCTGCGTGAATATAACAGCAGCAGCAGTGGCTGCGAGTTCAGGGTTAGCGGCTCTGCCCCGCCACAGCGCCCTGCTCCGCGCCGAGTCGGACGGCTGCTCCCGGGGGCTGCTCTGGGGCCGTTCTGGCCAGAGCCCGTGCTTTGACTGCCTCCCCCCGGACACCCGCGCAGAGGGATGGGGCAGATGATGGGCAGAGGAAGGAGCAGAGGTAAAACCCAACAAATCCGTTATCAATAGCGCAGAAGCCGATACTGCACAGTCCTTCCACACATACCTAAAGTGTTCAGGTGACACTCTATGACAGTAACTGTAGCAAAACACGATGAATTATAAGTTGCAATGTGGCTGCAATTATGTGCAAAAATATGATATTCTGATTTATGCATATATTAGTTATCCTGTAATTGTATATTTTCTACAGGCACAAACATGTAAACCTTCACTCGGAGGACAGAATACAGCTTGGAATTTAACGCTCACACAGCTGGCAAATAATGTGCAAACCACCACCAAAAAACCCTAATTAAATGAAGAGAGGGAAGCCGGAGAAAATAGACAACAAGGCACGTTAAGTTATCAAACTTGAACTCCTTTCCTTCTACGTTCTCCCTAAAGATACTCTATGCAGTTACAGAAATTTCCATGTCAAGAAAAATTCCATCCCATACGACTGTTCAGATAATTCCTTATCAAGCTACACGGAAAAGAAGATGGCTTTCACACACTGAGAAACTGATTGGGTGTTAAAATTTTGTGGAAAACTATTTTATAAAACAAACATAAATTCCAATCGTACCATTAAAACACTGGATCCATTTTCGGCGTTCATCTCGCTGCCCTCCGACATCAAACATACTAAGAAGAAAAACATAAATCGAGTCAGAACATATTTTGTGTTTGGGTTTGTTTTCTGCAAATGCAAACAGAAAATGTACAAAATTTGAGGAGTTCTGTGTCATAGAAGCTAAGAGGCATCGAGAATTATGAGAACCCGAGCAGGTACCAGCCCAGCAACACCTGCCCGCAGAGCTGCCATCGCAAACCACGGTTGTGTTTCCTTTCACCAGCACCTGCACTTGAAGGTAAGAAGTTCTGTGTGTACATCGCAGATTCATCCCCGTTCTTACATGCTGAGACGTTAAAAAAAGATCCTACAAGTCATTTGCTGAAACGAGTATCACAGACCTAAACTCAACAAGACCAGCCTAAAACTCAGCATTATATTAAAAGAAAAAAAAAGACAAAATACGGATACTTACTGAAAATTTACTTTATCCACCTGGAACTTGGTTTCAAAAATTCCTGATGTCAAAACTCTGCATCTGAGAAGATCCTAGAGCACAAAGGGAAAGTCATCGATTCGACACGGATACTTCACTGTTCTCAGCACCAGACACACAGCCCTTCCTGCCAGCGCTGGTGGCGCGCGCTCTGCCGTGGAGACGGGGCACAGGCACCGCGAAGCTGCGTTTTGGTTTGGTCTCGAGCACAAGAGCTCGCTCGGCCGCGCTCGGCCTTTATGGCAGCAGGGGGTGACCAGCGGGCTGTAGGTGCCGAGGGGGAGCAGGAGGGGGCCGGGGCTGCACAGAAGCGGGCGCCAGCCCGGGGATCAGCCCACGCTCTCGCAGGTTTGCGTGGGGCTGGGGTTCACACCAGGAGCCCTGAACTGCCACCAAGTCAGTCCCAACCCCAGCAGACAGATCTCTGCCCCAACCGCTCGGTGCTTGGCTATTAGAAGAAGTGCCTAGGTCTCAAAATTTTCCATTTTCTCCTTCAAAGAACCGGGAACTCAACCCCTCAAATCTTACAAGGATTGGGCTTTTCAAAGGTAAAATTTGAAATTTCTTGTAGAGGCACAAAAATGATAATCAGAAGTTGTGAGCTGCAAACAATTGAAATTTTTATAAGCGCTACAAAATCCCATTAAACCCAAACTGCGATGGCTTTTATTCGCTGCGAGCTGCACAGCAGAGACGGGCACGGCCGGTGCCGCGCGGGAGCCCATCTGGAAGCACCGCATTTGCACGGGCGGCAGACCCCGCGCACAGCCCACCTGTAACCAGCCCCAAACCACCACTGCCAATTCAACTAAAGGCTTCATCGTTCGGGACTTAAAGTTTTGGTGTTCTTCACAGTGGGTCTAACCAGCAGACGCTGTGACATTTGCAGCAGACAACATCACGTAAGCAGAACAGACTGAACAAAAAAGCGATACGCACAACCAAGGCTCAGCTCTCCCGCACAGGTACCCAAGCGGTTAGTCACAGGCAAACCCACACAAAGCCCAAAGGTTAGAAACACTCTCAAACCATTACACAAAATGGCTACGTTTTAACAACAGGCGTCTGGCTGGTTTAATGCTCATATTGAAGAATGTATATATTTAAACATTGTTCTATATGTTTGAAACAGTTTGAAATTTCGGACTCCCCAATAAACAGAAGGAATTTGGAGAACTGGAGACTCTGGAGCTCCGCATCACTACAAATCACTACAAGTATGATGTTAAAAAAAAAAAAAAGGGGGGAAGAAGAAAAAAAAAGCAGTCACCCACCTCAAGGGAAAAACCAAAAAGAGAAGGAAGTGATTTGATCATTACACTCAGGGGTTCCTCTGGAGAAGGATGTGACAGCCCGCGCAGAACCCAAAGGGGCCCTTTTCACCCCGCGCTGGGGGGCTCAGCGCAGCCACGGCCCCAGAGAAGCACCGTAAGCACCGACTCTCACTTGCAGAAGTGAAAGTAGGAAACTATTTTACTTAAGTAACTACTTAAATACTCACCTTACTTAAGTAATTACTGTAAGTAAAATGTAAGCGCTCTACTAAATGTAAGTGTATACAAGTTAAACTCCCTCCTGACCCCCTCAGCCTCTGATACAAAACTGACTCTTGTTTTAAAGTTTCACATCTGAAGATTAGTTGCTCCAAATTGCAAATATAACAACCTATATTTTTTTATATTTTGTTTCTTGAAAATAGAACGATTTCAGTGATAAAAATCCTCATTTATAAATAACCTCAGATTTTTAAAAGGATGAATGATTAATTTGTTCTTAAACAACTTTCAAGGATACAAACTGCTCGCTCCTCAGCAATACTGTCTGCAAAAGTTCAGGGACATCAATATGTTTTTTGGTTATTTATCCTATAAAAGTACGCTAGAAGCTTAATTGCATTATTCACCGTCAGAAAGTCAGGAATATACATGTGATTTTGGATTAGGGATTTGGTCCTTAAAAGATCCCCTGATTATCCGTAACAAAATGAAAACTACCATTCCCATTTTGATAAAAAAGAACAATTTTCTAACAAGGCTGTTTGTACACAGTCCGGTTTGCGCCAGAGAAGGAGCCGGAGGGGTGCTCCGCCAGGAGGGCACGACACTGCAGCTGCTCTTTCGGGCGGGAAGCGCGGCTCTGGGGCGGCAGCCCCACGGACGCTGCACCCAGGCAGGGCTGCGGAGAAACAGCATCCCAACGCAAGCGACAAAGGAGTTTTTACTGCAGTACTAAATAGGTACAGGAAACGGTGATACCTGAATTAGTGTCACAAATGGCAATTAGATAATTAACGAGATAGTTATCCTCAAAGACGGAGAGAGAAAATGTGTGATTTCCTAACAAAACTTCGCTTACCTGGTCAGAGGGTGTATACTCGTTTTGTTTGACGATGTCGATCTTGTCTAGAAAACTGGGGAGAGAAAGGGAGAGAGAGACTGGTCACCGCCGCTCAGAGGGATGTCCCTGGCCGCGGGCCGCCGTACAGAACGCACGGGGCCACAGGCTGCCGTGCCCGCAGCTGGCACCACGGGGACGGGGACGCGCGTCCCCCGCAGCACCCGTCAGAGTCCACCCTACAAGCTGCTACTGCCAACAGTAAGCAATGGCTCAAATAAATGGCCAATGAGCAATTTTCCTGACAGTAAGGTGAATATTTAAAACATTTATCGTCCCCATAATTTGTTTAAATGCATGAAGTCCCCAAACCAATTTCATTACAAGCTCAGTTGAGAGGAAATACTGATTTTTCTGTCAAAACTGAAAAGGTCAGCTTTTCAGTTTACTTTCTGGAGAAGTAGCAGTAGTAGGGGGAAAAAAATATAAAAAGATATATTTTCTTCAAATTCATTAGGTGTTACCTCAAGAGGCTATCCTGGAGTCTTTAAAATGTTTTTACCAATTAACTGTAACCTCCTAGTTATCCTTCCCTTCCACACAAAGAGCAGAACCCTGCAGGACCGATCTGTTCCCTGTTTCTTGCCGTGTTTCTCCACCCGGGGGGGTCCCAAGCTGCTGTTTATTATTGTTTATTATTGGGACAGCCAGCACTGCTCCTGCAGTTAGCTCTACCCCTAACGTCAATACTAATCACAGTCTTAAAACCAGTAGACTTTAAGTTTCCTTTTAGATTCCTGTGCGTGAATCCTGTTCTCTATGGAGCAGGAAGCACAGAGAAACGGAGTATTCCCGGCCGATGCCCCCACGCAGGCAGGGCCGCAGCTTTGCTCACGCGCATTAACTGCAGCCGCAGGCAACAATTCAAATGGGGGAGAAGGGGAAAAGCCGCGTCCCAGATTGACAGACCAGAACTGACCCGCGGGGGGGTCGCGGCCTGTGGCCCCTCCAACTCGGAACGGCTAATGAGGAGGGGGAAAGCAGGAAAAATGATCGTATGTTTTAACGGCGGCTTCAGTGTAATGCCCCGTGCACCGGGAGCTGGATGACCACCTTGCTTCAGAGACAAATGTCAGGTCATTTTTGTTTAGTCTCAATTACGGAATTTTAAACACATTAAAAAGTATCTTAGTAAGCACAGTCCTAAAAACATGAGACAAAGCGTGAAGATCAATTCCCGGCACAAAAGGTGACCGGGAGACACACGTACAAGGATAGAATCAATGACAAATCGTGCTCTGCAACTTGCAAGCTGGATTCTTTCCTTGTCGCTTCCATGTTGTGAAGTAATTCTATTTTTCTTTTTTCAATCCAAAGCAAAAGTAGAGTTCTTTGTTCGGTGCACAGAGGACGTTAAATACGTACAACAATCACGACTTCCAACTAGCACGAGTGTTTCCACATCGCATTCTCCCCACAGACCACAGTTTGAGAATCCCGTGGCAGTTTCACAAGTTGGAGGGCGCTTGGAAAGCACGCAGGAGGTGCCACGTCCATAGAGGTCTGACGGCAGCTGCCCGGCCGCAGCCCTGCGCGCACCTACGCACTGCGTCTCCCGCAGGCCTCCGCAAGAGGTGGAGCCTTCCTTTTGGTTTTTGTTTTGTTTTGAAACACTCTGCTAATCAGCTTAATGGATTTTGGAAACTGACAATTAGAAAATAACAACAAGATATTGCTAAAACCTGGAACTGAAAGTACAAACCTCTTACTGTTGTTTATGCAGACTATTTTTAGGCCTATGATTTCCTTGAAAAACACGAGGCACGGGAGCAGCAGCGCTGCACTGGAGCTGGATTCCGGCAGCAGTCTTCGTGCCAGGTAAAACAAGCCCCAATGGAATAAACATTTCTTCCCCCCCCCCCCCCCCATGAGCTCCAGCCCCCGGTAACATCCGACACTCGTAACACCGCTCTTGGAGATGGAAATCTGTCGCCCCGAGAGACTGCCCGGAGCCCACCCCACTTCCAGCGGCGCCTCAGGGAGCCTGGAACAACGCGCCGCGCAAAATGAAGGTTTCCTCCTGCGCACGTGCCTTGTCAGAGAATTCTGCTCTAGCAACTTCAGAAGGGGCTAAAGACATTAAAAACCATTTTGCTTTTTGCTCAAACATAAAGGAAGGGGAATATTCTTTCAGTTTTGTCAACTGAAAAATAAATGTGTCTGTAAGGAGAAAAGAGTAGCAGAAATTCGATCTGCTCTGATACATCTAAAATAAGGAGCGACAGTGGGAGCACGGAGTTCAGAAAGGATCAATGCACGATGTTCAGAGAATTCTAGCTCAACGTTAGTCAAGAGCAAATAATTCATCCAGTAAATTAAACTAATAATCAAGTCAGATGAGAACAAAGCCTAACTCCAAACAAAAACAAATTCACCACCCGTAAATTCTATTTTTAATTCTTGCTGCGCTCCCCAGCACCCAGGCGAGGCCCCCGGCGCTGCTGGGATGGGCTGTCCCAGCTCCGTGCCGACGCGGGGCGGCCATGGATTGCACGGGGAGGAAGAAAAGCAACCTCGGGGAAATCATTCAAATAAAACTCTCAAACCACAAAACCAAATTTTATGCTGCGAGCAAGTCTTGCACCAAGTTACAAAGTCAGGCTTTTTCTTCTGTAAAATTTTCCCAGTGATTCTATGGGAAAGCTGTTTTCCAGAAAGCACATCATCATTCAGCATCGCTGCCGGGTCCCACTGAGGGCCAGATCCTGGACGTGGCTAAATAACAGCATCAGCTCTTGCTCTGCAAAATACCGTCACTTGGTGTAAGGCACTTTTCCCTGTGTTATAAAACATCGACATTGCTATGAGACACGTTAAAAAAGACGTTAGGTCATTTGTAGTCAGCGACGCTGGAGAAGCAGCATCTCTAGGACAGCAGCAAATGTGTCCCTCAGATATCAAAATGAAAGACATTAATAAAAATTTAAAACAATCTGAAATTAAAAAAATGTGCTTTATTTTTGGGTCCCTTTCTTCAGCTTGCGTAAGGAAAAACACACGTGAGATGTTTTGAACAGATCTTTGTGAACAATGAAGTGCCTTTAATTTTAGGGGGGCACTTAGGGGCCAGCCTTCACCCAGAGCCACCCAGCAGGCTCCCGCGCGTCAGAGTCATCAAGTCATACACATATCCCTGATTCTTCCCACATGTCCCTATTTTCAGATCAAGATATATGCCAGTTACCGATTTATTCTGGAGTTCTTTCATACAGAGAGTTGTTTTATCCCTCCCTGGGGGAATTTCCTGAATGAACTGCCGCCCGCGCTCCCTCCTCCCCACCCAAAGGTAACCCCTTAAATCCTCCACCGCCGGGAACAAGACAACTTCCCCGCGTGGGGAGGATCGGGGAGGGGAAACCAGACCGCCTCTCCTTCAGCATTTCCTGACAGCCTTTTCAATAAACACTAACTTGAAATTTTACTCCCTGTGAGCTGACGAAATGGTTGCCAGACAAGAATTTCTTTGGCTTTGTGAAGAAGAGCTTTTGTTTTCAGCCTAGAACACTGGAAAGGTCTCTTCCAACCGACAACACACCTATATTTGAAGAGCTTTATTTCCATCAGATTTTTTTGTGTGTGTGTCAAGTCATAACCTGAATTTGTATACAAAATGTCTCTCTTAAGAGACGTATTAAGATCTCATCTTTAGCGTCAGCAAGACACCGCAAATCAGGAATTCAAACTTTCAATCCCATCTAAACGCAGTATTCGTTTTTAACTTATAGCCCTCAACTGCAACCCCGTGTTTGTGACGTTTCTTGCCTCTGAAAGCCTCAAGGTGTTTTACAGACAGTAAATCAGGCTCACAGCTCACCATCGCACCCCGAATGGCAGCGAGCACCCAGCCTGTCCTCGGGGGGGCTCACCGGGAGCGCGTGAATTGCCCACAGTCCCCTGAGTCACTGGAAATGGAATTCTCATTTCCTCCAACTCATGTTTTTTATCAAGATATTACTAAGAGTCAACCAGAATATTCCTAAGAATTATCAAGATTTTACTAAGAACTAAAGTTGTTTTTACCCTGATCACCCATAAATCGGTCTTTACAATTCAGGTTTCTATGTCCGAAAAGAAATGAGTATTTGTTTACCAATATTCCTAAAGACTGAAACGTACAAACGCCCAGCAGATTTTTGTTTATTTACCTATACCCCTCAGGACTACAACACTAACTCAAAGCTCCCTGAAGTAGTTTCAAGCTGAAAATTAACTCAACATTAATAGTGTTTATAAACAAGAGTGTATTTTTTGTTTCTCGGAACAGATCACGCTTTACTTCTTCTTCACTCCCCTTTCAGTCCTTGCCATAACCCTTTTCGTAATTGGGCAGGAGCTCTCTCAAAGCTGAAGTTAACCGCTAAAATTCTCTCTTGAGCTGTTCCGTCCCTGCCGAAGCCGGAGCCGCGGGACTGGCAGGAGGACGGGATCCCCTTGCAAGGGCGAATAGCCGACGGCTGCGCCGGGACCTTCCCGCGGCTCAGAGCCCTTCGGCACGGCCGGGCTCTGCCAGCGGCACGTCCCCGGGCAGGGGACACCCCGCCACCCCCCCCGGGGCACCAGGGACCCCGCTCCTTCAACCCGCGACACCCACTCCTTTTACCTTCCAGCTGGCCTGTTTCGCAAAGGAAGCAGAGAAGCAGGCAAAGCTACAGGAACGATGCAAATAAAATAAGCACAGATTCGATCTGCTCGTAGTCGTGCTATCTTACAAACACGGACACTATGTGAAACCAAACGGGTCATGTTTTTCCTCAAAATGAAGTTAAAAATTAAAATTGGGACATCGGTAGTCTTTTTGTTTTGTTTTTAAAGACATACTGATATTTTCTATGATTTGCAAAAGTGGAGTTTTTGCTGTTAAGGTAGTCACAGAAGAAATACCACAAGCATGTTATGGACAATTAAAAATATTCAGAAAGGCACAGCTCTCTCCCCCCTAAAGAAAACTAGACAAGGAGAGGGAAAAAAAAAAAAAAAAAAATCCATCAAAACCTTTGCAATTACTGTAACTACTTCACAAAGAAAATTAAGGGGGGAAAAAAAGGCTTTCAGAGCCAGACAAATATAGTGCTGTAAGAAACGTTATTGGTATAATTATGAGAGCACTAGATTGCGTATAAAGACATCTCACACACGATGTTCCTGTAATGAAATTCTGCACGTCAGTTCTCAGACATAAGGACCCCCTTCAAAACAGTTTTACATTGGAAACGAACTGCAAAATGTAGCCTAAGTCCCAAACAGAAGTAAATCAAAAGAGGATTCTTTAGAAAACTTCCCCAGGAACCTGCAAATATTTTATTTCCAATTTAAAGGCAACCGGTTATTACGGTTTCCTTATCGAAGTAGCAAGTCGCACAAAAAGATTTAAAGCCCCTCTAAAGCTCAGAATTTAATTATAGATAGCATTAAGGCGCCCGTATCCCGAAAAGTGGCTCTGCGCCGGCCGCAGGCGCAGCTCCAGCCAAGCTCGTCGCATTCCAGCCGCCTGGAGGCGGAGGGGCACCGTGGCTCCGATTTTGAAGCAAATAATGAGAAAGCTGAAAAGTATGACTCCATATATTTGGAATCATCTTGTGGTAATCAAGGTTACAGTTCCTTATATGGTGTGGAGAACATGAAGCACACACAAAAAATAGAATATTAAGACTACGGGGTACACAGGGCTGCAAGTCCTGCAGAGCCCGCGGCACGTGCCCCCGCGGCGGCAGAGCCCCCCGCGCCCGTGCTGCCCCGCCGCCAGGCCGGGCACCAGACCCCCACGGCCCCGCGGGGCCCGGCGCGCTTCACACGGCCCAGCCGGAGGCAGACCCTCCCTCACCAACCGCCGGCCGCCGCCGAGAGAAATGGGGAAAAGGTAGGAGAAAAAGACAAAAATCTATTTAAAGAGGTTGTAGCCGTCTCTCTCTTTTTCCCCCCTCCGCCTGTCTAAAGTTAGGCTGGCTCAGAGGATGCACCAACTTTCCCAATCAGTTTTACATTACAGCACAAGTCCAGAAATAGCTCCCAGCCGCCTTGGCCTCTAGCACGGTTGCCATGACAATGGAACCACAGCGCTATAAATAGCTCATCAGCACCAAATCTTGTGAGACACATCTGGAGCGGGGCCAGCCTGGCCCCGGCCGCACAAATAAAAATAGGCGCAGGCCGTTGGGAAGCTGGAGCGGAGCCGCGGGGCAGGGGCAGCGCTGGGGCGGCCGCCGAGCGCCAGGCTGCTCCGACGGGACAGCGGAGAGGCGTAACGCGCACCTCGCCGCGCGCTCCTCAGCCAGCCTTTCTCCGAGGCCCATTTTTCTTTCTTTCCCCTAGTCTGCGGCAAAACCATACTGCTTTTGAACCCGTAACAATGCAGTCTTTTGCCCTGGAGACCATTAAAATAAGGCAAAACAGAAGAAAAAATATTTTCAAAGCGCCCCGTGCCCGGTGCCGGTGTGTGGGGGCAGCCCTCTCCCTGCCCGCTCCAGTCCCCCCCTCACCATCCCCACACCAGCCTCGGCAGGACACCCCGGCCCCCCCGGCCGCCCTCCCGGCCCCTCTGCTCCACAGCCCCCCCGCAGCAACCGCTCCCTCGCTCAGTGGGGGAGAAGACGGCGTATTTTTAGCACAGGCTCTTGATCAACCCATTCAACTACATCCAAATTATCTGTGTGGGAACAGAATGTTATGTCAAAAATGTTATTCAGTATATTTGTCAATATTACCCAACAGAAGACGTGCATAATCAGGAGACTCAATATTTTCTGCAGTGTATGAAAGCGGCGGCTGAGGAATCGGGCTGCAGTTGTAAGACTTTGCTGTTTCACAGACACTGGGAACGGTCAGTGTGACATAACGCAGCGAACAACGCTCCCGAAATAC
The DNA here is from genome assembly GCF_964199755.1 of Larus michahellis. NCBI lineage: Eukaryota > Metazoa > Chordata > Aves > Charadriiformes > Laridae > Larus > Larus michahellis. The sequence goes on along the minus strand of NC_133907.1, from coordinate 992,837 downwards.
AAACTCCTGCTCGCTCCATCAAAACGCACCAGAGGCTACAGGCAGTAATCAAAAACCAGCAACTATAATAAGCATTTAAGCCACAGGGAGATATCTTCCGTCTGCCATGGAGGCACCGTGCGCGCTCCGCACACTCGGCACCGTCAGCCCACAGGATTCCTTTAGGTCCCTACATGGATATTTTCATTTCTAAAAATTGTAGAGTAACTTCCATCCAGGCTTAAACTGCATGTAAGCTCCCCTCCCCTTCCCCCTCCCTCCCCACATCCAGTTTGCTCATTCGCCATCTGAACACTGTACGCTTCAGAAAGCTGCCGTTTTCACACGAGGACTTTGGAAAATGTACTTTATAACGTGCAATGCAGCACAATTCGGGATTTACTGGTTTTTATAAAGACACTCCAAGTTAGTTTAAGAGCCTATAATCAACTGCAAGTTTTGATTTAAATTATCTAAAAAAGATTTTTCCTCCTTAAGAAAGCAATTAATAAATTATTACGAGATAGCCCTTTTTGTCTCATATAATGAACAACTTTCTGGTTTTGTCCGGGAGAGGGGTGAGAGGGAGCGGGCTGTAGAACAGGGAACTCCAGGAGGTGAGCCAGGGCTGGCCGAGGCTGGAAGAGCTCCCCAGCAACCTGGGCCGGGCCGGGCCAGGCTGGGATGGGACAGGATGGGATGCTGGGATGGGACACCAGGATGGGACAGGACAGGACAGGACGCTGGCACAGCCAAAGCCTCCAGCCCCTGCCATTAGCTCCTCACCCCGACCTGATGCTGCTGGCGGGTCCCTCCTCCAGCGATGGCTCTGGAGAGACGCCTCCCCAAGGAGATGGCTCCGGCTCGTTTCCATTCCCACTGACCGGGACGGTCTCACCCCGGCATTCCAGCCTGTGACTGTGCCCCATTCCCAAAGGAAACCCACCCGCGTGGCGGCCCCCGCCACCCATAACTGACAGAACCCCCCATGCTCCAGGCTGCTGCTGCTTCCCTCCCGCTTTGCAAACTCGTACCAGGCACTTCCACACTCACAACCACCAAAACAGGCCGATCCCCAACCAGCCGCTGCTGCGTGCCTCCAGGCTCGCCCCGCAACACCCGCCTGTGGATGCCAAATAACTGCACACCAGCCCCTCACCCTGCCCCAGAAAATGCCGTCGCTGTGCCAGCAAGAGGTGTAAGCCCACCCAAGGGCAAGGCTGGCTACAGAGTTAGAGGTAACGGTATGGGTGAGGTCACTGTGCCATGATCTGCCTCTGGGGCAGGAACATGGAGCCAGCGAGTGGAAGGAACATGGCACAATCCCTACCAGCCTTTTCTTTCCTTTTTCTCTTTTAGTAGGCTGCAAAAGAAGACAAAAAACTTGCGAAAAGGAGAAGCAATTAGATGTTCACGTAACAAAATTTCCCACTTCACTGATTTCTGCCCCTCTTCTCCAACTTTTCTTCCTGAATTTTGCTGGGTCAAACACACTGGAGACTCAGCTCCAACGCACAATCCCGTCTCTTGTGAAACACTATCACATCGACTGCTTTACATACGGGACCTTCTCTTCTCTACACTTCAAAAAAATTGTGTTTGCTTGCCTTCATTTTTACGTATCCCCATTAGTGAATCTGCGTTTAGAACAAAACAAGGGAACAATCAGAAATACCAGCATCTCTCCCAAAGCGGCCTGTCCCTGGCAGCAGGGGAAGGGCCAGCAGAGCACGGGGCCGAAGCCCCCAGGCCGGCGGGGGGGATCGGACACCCTGGGCTGCTCCCCCTGGCCCCGGCCCCCTCCTTCGGGCGCGAGACGGGATCCAGCCTCCCACCACCCTCCAACGCCGCCGGCTCGACCCACCGAACTCCCGGGCCCTCCAGCGAGCCCGCTCTCCCTTCCCGTTATTTCAGCAAGGGCTCTGCATGCCAGAGACTGCAGTTCTGCACCTCGCACACGGAATGAAAAGCTGAAGCCTAATATGCAACTGTAAGAAAACAACAAACTGTTTCACGGTCTCTGCTATCTATAAAGGCACCCCGCTGCACCAGTGAGCATTCAAGCATGGCTCTTTGCAAACTTCTCTCCCACCCTGCCCCACCTTAAACATCCATATTCTTAATAGATTTTTTGTCGTGCCTGTTTTCTGGAAGGCAGAAAAAGGTCTATATCTATGAACAAGGTCAGGGTTTTTTCTGTTGTAAGCTGTTTTTAGTTGTAAACTAAAGTCACAGCCCTTACACACAGAAGAAACCAACATCGCTGCGTCTCTCGGCAGGGAAGCTGGGGGGCTGAACTTGGAGGGAAACTACTTTAAATAGATTCTGAAAAATTACTAATCAGGTGCAATAGGGAGCTTCTTAGGTTTAAGAATATTTTCTGCTAACTTAGACTACGGACACTGTTTAAGCAAAGTCATTTAGGCAAACCCCAATATGAATAATTTTTAATGGAATTAAAGGATGCCTCTACAGAATATAAATTTGTTTGAAACCCCCCAACATTTTTGAGTTCAAATCAGCAAATGACTGCTCACTTCAATTTCAGATATCATTTGTAATATGGCAACAACCAATGCATTTTACAAGTATATGTCCCCTACCGTAGGCTGCTCTGAGAAATTAAAACAGGTGAATCTAATGGGACATCCTTTCTTTGGGTTTTAACGAGGGATTTAGACGAACCTTGTCCTCATGGTCTTTAGCTCCCTCCAGTGCCATCGAATCAGCAGAATTGCTTTCAGTTGATAAAGACCATCAGGTACGTACAATCTTAAAATTGCATTATTCTGCCAAAATTAGTGACATCACTAATAAATAAAATATTCCCCTGAACGACTGTGACCAAAAAGCACAGCCGGAAAGTAAAAAGTGACAACCAAAGAGTTAGATCTGAAGTAGGAATAAAAGTACACTACCTGAGAGCCACTAAATGCTTTATAAGCATTATTTATTGGTATTTGCACCACGCCTTTCAGATGACAAAAGAACGAATAAACTAACATGCTATACTAGTTTCCGTAATGTGAAGAAACAGAGCTATCTGCAAAACCAGACAAATCAAAGCTTGAGACAGTTCCCGCGTTCTTCAGGGGGTCTGTGGCTGGTCTAACCCGAACCCCAAGTGCTGAGAACGCAGAACCAGGCACCTCCCCAACTGCCATCTCAAAACCGGGCAACATCATTTTTCACAGCAATTTTGGGGAAGGAGGAAGAGGAGCTGACACAGTCTGGGGCAGAAAAGGAGCTCTGATCCCCGAGAGCTCCACTGGACCCGGCCCCGAGCAGGGGGACGGGGACAAGGCTTCGCTGCTTGATTTAAATATACCTGTACAAAGGGCTCGGAGAAAGAGTTCACGTGGATTTAACAGGCAAGAGTATAAATCCAATGCTGGAATTTTGCCTACTTAGGTGCCATCCTGACTGAGATTTTTTTTGTTTGCTGTTTTCAGAAGTTTGGTTCTTTTGCCAACAGGCAGCAATTTTGACTGTTATCCTGGGCCCTGAAATCGCTCACTGCCTTTGACTCGGGACGCAGGCGGGGTCTCCCCGGGACCCCCTGCCCGTACCCTCCGGGAGCTGGCGCTGAGCACCCACACCGCGGTGTCTGCTCTTCTCAGGGGCATGTCCCCCCCACCCCCTTTTATTTTTAAACATTCTTTTTCCATCTCGGGAAAAACAACTTGCCAGCCTCTGTAAAAGGAGGCACACAACCTGGCACCTGGTATTGAAAGCACCTGCACAGAGCACACCTCTCCTTCTGAAGTGAGTTAGAATATAAAGTCATACTTTCTTCTTGAAAACATTTACTTGATCATGAAATTTAATACCAGACATACTTAAAAAAATTCATTTTAAAACAAGCAAGTGATACGGAGCTACAATAGCTATTTTATTCTGAGGGGAAGAGAAGCCCTACTGAAGAGCCCAAGATGTGCATTCAAGTTCCAGAAAATGTCCAGATTCCACTGAATGACTAAAAGCCGTAAGATTCCAGCAGAGGACACACACATCTTGACCCTCTCTTTGTCTGCAGAGGGCAGTGTCTCATGTTTGCATTTTAAATGGCTGAAACCCTAAACCTAAATTATTTATTAACAGATTAAAAATTTCCTCTTCTCCACGAAAGGAACATTTAAACAGTCCCAGGAGAAGAACTGAACTACACCAGACACTAAATATGGTGGGTAGAATCGCCGCAGTGGGCAAGATGAGAAGGGGCCTGAGGTGCTTCTCTTCCCCAGATGCGGTGCGTGTTCCCCCATCACCGCACGCCAAGGGGCTGTGAGCCCATGGGGCTTTGGCCGCCCTTACAAAGCTGTGCTCAATATCCACGCCTGCTATTTTGCACAAAAACACAAGCCCAGAGACCCTCGTACGATGCCTTACTGCAGAGACGCGCTAAGGGACACGCAGGTCCCCGCAGCGCTGCAGCCCTGAAGCTGGGGGGCAGCGAGGGACCCCCACCGTGCCCCTGGGACCACGGGACCCCGCGCAGCCCGCAACCGCTCACCTATTGCTGCGATACCTGGGACGAGGAACTACGCGGTTTAAGAGTGCTGAAGACAATTCCAGGATTTCCATTTGTTCTGCATGACTATAATTAGAGCTTCTGGCTCACGCTGAGAGCAGTGGCTGAGTGGAAGGTGGAAGAGGCTCCGCTCCGACGGCTCAGAGCGGGAAGGCTGGAGAGAAAGCTCTGTGGTTCTGGTGGAAGGAGCTGTGTTCTGCCAGTGCTGACACCCAGCAGGTGCTGATACCTCCAGCGCGTACGCGTTACGCCATATGTGAAACACAGCTTTTCACCGCATTTTAACTCCACTTCTCTACTCAGCAGCAAATTATTAGATACACCACAGAAAAAGAGCACCTGAGTGCAGCGACTGATATATTACACTGAGGCTAATAATACGTGACTGCTAAATAGAGCCATTCTCAGTTTTCTTCTGCAGTTTCCAGCCCAAGACGTTTCTGCAGCCCCGAGAAGCCAAGCGCGATGCTCAGGGCTGTGCGGGACTCCCAGTGTCACGTCCCCCCTACCCCAGCACCCCCGCGCTTCAGGGCACATGCGCAGCAAGCCCATGGAACATCACCGGAGTACTTCTGCAGACACACATATCCTTCATTTTAACAAAAAAAGGAAAATTCCCTCCTCTGAAAGAGCCCACTTCCATTTGAGAGACCTGTTTTATTAACACATCTTATGATTTTCTGTTTCTTTCCTGAAAGACAACAGAATGGGGAAGAAAAAAAAAAAAAAAAAGGCTGATACAACTTACATCGGGGTGACTGACTTCCTTGACCGTGGTGCCAAACCCCCAGCCTTTCAAAAGGCGAAAGCCCCACGCTGCTCTGCAGCACAACTCCTCCTCGGACCTACGCCCACTGTCACCAGTGCAAGCGGCATACATTTAGTGGAGTTACAGTCAAAAGGTATGCTGAGGAGGAAAAAAAATCTTCAGCCAACAGCACAATTGAAAAGTGCAACTTTTCTAATCTAATCTAACTGATTCCTGAGCAGTAAGCCTGCGGGAAGCTGCCATACAGCTCCACAGACACGTATGCGTCCACCTTTCTCAAGGTGTGTTTCAGCCTCTGCGTGTCCAGCGTTAACCCATTACGGTGCTTTGGGGTGTGGATGTCAGGAATAAATGTGAAACAGTTCAGAATTTAAAAGATACGCTATTTAAACATAGATACTACAACCTGATTCGCCCTGCAATGGGTGTATGTGTAGTAAAAGCAGCATAGGCTTGTACAGATTCTGGTAATTACAGACTTATGTTTCAAAAAAACACAATGTTTCATACAATATAAACACGGTAATTGTCACTTTATCTCACAATCTACACTGTGATTTCAATTCTGCACAACAAAGGGACTGCTCATGAGAACTGAGCTGAGAGGGTAAATCGCACCCCTCATAATAATAGTAACAAGCCTGTGTTCGTTAGTGTTTGTTTGTTTTTAAAAGGTATTTGTTGAATTATTACAAACACCTCTTACAGACCGGTGAAAAAAGAAAAAGGTTCTGGGTGCGGCACTAATCTTTCATTTGTAAGACTTGTCGTGAGGGAAATCAGTTTCATATTCTTGACAGCCACGTGACTTTATCAGAAAACCACAGCGCCCAATTTTGGTGTAATTAGCAGGACCTTCTTAAATGCGGCCCAGAAGCAAGCGCTGAGGAAACCAACGCATTTCACATGGTCGGGGAAAGTCAGGGCTGAAATGGAGGTACCAGCCTCTGCCAGAGCAGCACAAATCCTGCCTATTTTTAGCTGACAATTCCAATAAGAAAACAGTTGGGAGTCTAATGAAAATATCTTGGTGACAAATGTAATGGAGTGAACACTAAAGTTACTATTTTTAAATAAAGTTCCTAATTATCTTTCAAAACAAGCAGCAATTAAGCAGCAGTGGAGCGATGGCTTCCCAAGCATCTGGCAAGGCTGGGCTCCAAGCAGGAGGAAACCGGGAAGTGGCTCAACACCTTTCTGACCCTAAGAGTTGGTTGAGGGCCAGGCTCGGGGTCTGGTTGGGTTGGTTTTTGTTAGTTTAATGAAAGCCGTTCTGCTTTGACCTGTCCAGTCTTGCCCTGTTTTTCCCTGCCTGCTCCCCTGTCACCCCGCTCCGGAGCAGGGACCGGTGGGCAGGAACCCAGAGACGGAGCTCGTCGTGGCCGAAGAGAGCTGGTGGGAACGATAAATGGTAACAAACTGCCCGGACCTTAGAGCAGTTGAGCCCCGTGGAGGAAAGGTGGACGGTGAAGGACTCGGGAGGTGATGGCGAAGGGTCAAGGATCTCCCCTAGCAAAGAGCTCTGGGAGCACAGAGCAATTCAGCACGCAGCACATCCGTATCTGCAAATCTACTGAACAAGACACAGAAATCACCATAAAGCGAGTTACGATCTGACACATTCTTCTCCGAATAGCTCTCTCAAACTAGACATTTTAATTACCGGTTCCCTTGATAACACACTGTGACAATAATGAGTATTTTATACTTGTAACCTCACATAAGACTATTCCACACTTCATACATACTGCACGTCTTATTTTTGAAACAAACATTTTAAAATAAGGGTAGAGAATTAGAGTTAACATTTAAAATACATAGATAACATACTAATATCTACATTTTAACGTGACATAGCAGGATCCTAGAGTCTGGAATGCATTTGGGGAATATATCATCTGTGCTGGTAAGACAGAAGATCTCCATATAATCCTCTCACCCCTTCCACAAAACCACTTCATCACATCACGATTCCTGATGACACTGCAATACTTCTTGGCATTAGCACCACGAAAGATTGACCAATAACATCCTACCCCCATCTGATTTCACTTAAAATCTCACACTATCCAAAATCATCCAAGGGTTTTTGCAGATGTAAGCTTTTACATTCTTCTTGAAGAAGAGACATCACAACACCAATTGGCAAATGGGGAAACCAAGTGTCACCCAAGCCTGGCCTTTGCTACCCAAAGCCGTGTCTCCTAAGGCAGTCCAGCCCGGTGGAAGAGGTGAGCAGCGCGTCCCCCGGCAGCGGGGGGCACACGGTGAGGAGAAGGCTTCCAGGCTGGGCCGAGAGTAGAGACGAGACTGCACCTCAACTGCAAAACCTGCTCCTCATGGCACAGGGACGGACAGGCAGAGCTAACGAAGAGACCAAAATAAACCACCAAGAGACTCGAGCAAGACCGGTTCACTCTTGAGACTCAATCTGATGAAAGAACACCCAGAGAAGAGCCGCACTCCTTATGAAGCTATGTAAGAAGGTTGTCTGGCCAGATACGAAGCTTCTAGAAGCCCAACTTTTCCAAACTGTCCCTGACTTTAATAACGTCATAAATGAGTAATTAAAATCCAACTGAGATGCCTTAACAGCAAAAGTGGTGGACAGTGTGTTCCAGACATGGTCTTTAGCAACTTTGCAAGAATTACCAATGTTGTCGATATATGAACAAAAATGGCAAATTAACACAATTTGCGGGGATTTTGCATGTGTGTTGCTACTTCCATTTATAAAAATTACTTAGGCTTCAGAAGGCTTTTTGGTTTTCAAATTGTAAAACCACGACTCTCTCGGCAAAGACCACAGAGCAGTACCCGGGCACAGGAGGACGCTGGGTGCTCCCCAGGCAGCCCCCCCTCCAGGCTCTGCACCAGGCCTGGGGGGAACGGGAGCCCCCGCAGCACCCCTCACAGCCTTCACAGAACACGTACCAGGCAGCCAGCACGTTTCTAGTCTACGTTACCAAAACCCCTCACTTGCATAGTGAACGCACTACCAGTTAGCTGTATCGGTGGATATCCTTCTTGGAAACTTAATTAGTGTACCAACGTAGTTAACACAGAATTACGTTTAACTATAACAACGGATTTTAACACGTTTCAGCTACAAAATCAATGTACAATCTACTACAGAGTAATCAGTTCAAAGATGGTATTTCAAATCAGAAAACCTATCAATGACATCCTGCCTACAAAATTATTCTTAATCACATGTAAAATTAGCTAGCAATTTCTTTCAGTTTATTTAGGACTTAGTCACATACTATAAAAACATACTTAAAGAGTATGTAAGCTCAGCCTCAGTCTGATAACCTTGTTCACTTAATATGAGCTTAATCTATTTTTTAATTTTCAACCCACCCCTCCCCAAGCAAGGATTTTATGACCATGTTCTCTGCATGCAAGCACACAGGCTCAATACATTTTTGAGCCTGCTGGGAAATTTATACCAAATGTACTGCAGACATCTTTGTCCGGGGTCTCTCAAAAACAGTAAATTCAGCAATACCCGTGAGCGCAGGCAAGCACCCAGACAAAAGACATTTAGATACGAGTCCCCAGTAGAGGAAAGGCTCCGGTGTACCATCAGACAGTGGAGCTCCCAGGAGAGGAAAAGGAGGGAGAGAACGTGCAAGTCCACGGCATCGAGTGCTCACTCTCCCTGGCACTGGCAGTGACGCATCCGTAGTGCTTCAGCCCAGGGAATGACTGGGAATCCAACCCGGCGCTTTCACGTGGCACCGGCAAATGCATTGGCCTCCTTTCATCCTTCTGTTAAGATTTTTCTGTACTCCTATGTTTTGGAACACTCTTGCTTTTAATTCCTTTTTTTAAAGCAAGTCTTTAATAAGGTTTTACAATACCTTTTTAGGTCTTAGTTTGATAAAAGCATTCTCCTAATTGTCATCTTCTGATCTTGAAATGTTCCCTTTCTGCAGCGATACAGCAGGAGCGATAAGAGCTCTCATAAAGAAAACAACCACCCGTGCTCCAAAAGCTGCCGTGCTTCCTGACGGCGAACATCAGGAACAGCAGATCCCAAGGTCAGGCGACACGTTTCAGCAACTACTCGCCCACCACGGCCAGGAACTGCAAAATCCTGAAGACAGCGGTCGCACCAGCTCTGGCTACGGGCACACCCCTGCAGCGAGCCCTCTCTGCCGTGCCCCTGGCCACCACCCCACACCGCAGGGCTTCAGCTCCCTCCGTTAAACCCACCGGGCACTGGCTCTTACATAGGGAACGCGGAAGTGATGCCACGGGCACCGCACTCCTCCTTTCCTCAAGAACTTTATAGCTTCCCTGAATGCTGCGCCTGCAGGCCTTCCTCCCGCGGGAGGGATTCCCAGCAAAGGCCAGTCTGCTCTCCCGCTTCCTTCTGCATCCCATCGAGCTGCTCCCATCGCAGCCCAAACCAAACCTCAGCCAGGGCTGCTGTGTGCAGGGGTGTGGGGGGGTGCAAACGCATGGCAGGAAAGGGGGAATGAAAATTAATTCTCAGGAACTAATTCAAGTTTTAACAGTCGCTTTGATTGATTCTCAACACTCGACAGCCCTGGTTTTCACAACACTACAGTAATCCAAGACCACTCTGCCATTAAGTCTGATACTAACAGTCAACATGTTGTTTGCTCTGTTTTTTAATAAAGTTAAGGGAATTTTGCAGTAAAACTGAGCACAATTTTAAACTAACAGGTAAAACTTCAATAAATACAAAGGCCTAGTACACCCTAGGTGCATGACAACCTTACAGAGTTTACATAAACACAACTCCTCCTCTTCTTTTAACTCCCCATCCCATCCAGCCCACTGCCACACACCGACTGACCACCACCTGTCCTCACAAACCCCAGAGCATTTAAGGATTACTGCGTACACAATACTCTACTATTTTACTGGTTCAAATTTACTCAAAGCACGTGTATTTTTTTTGAGAACTGAGCTTATACAAGAGGTTTCACCTGCAGCAGAGCTATTTTTAGGGTGAATTTGTTGCACTTTTCCTACCATAAAAAAGTATATTCCGTGCCTAGAGAAAATAAATGAAAAAAAAGAAAAGAGGGCAATACTGTAGAGCGAAGGCAAGCCAAAGAACTCGAGCTCTGAGCAGTTACGTGGCTCCCCAGTTGTCTGACTTTCTGAACGTGTCAAACCCCGTCGACGGCTGGGTCTCTGTTGCAGCAAACTCCAACGGAGTGTCACCACCCTTGCAGCAGGGGCCCGACACGGCGTCACCACAACAGCGCGATCCCCTCGTCGCTCCAGGAAGGTGCGGCATCGCTCAAAGGCTGCGCAGCTCTACATCACAGAATCCTTGCCATCAGCGATATTTGTTGATTAACCTGTTGTCAATGAATTAACTCACAATCGGAGAAACTCCACCTACCTGAAGAGAGCTCCTGTAAGGATGAACCCAGGCTACTGAAATTTTTCCTAATCTTTACAACCATGAAATAAAACCAAAATTGTGTAGTAATGCTACGTTAGTAGCTGCATTTAATGATCTTGTGTAACACTGCAACATACTAATTTCTGGAATATATTATTTTGTGTCAAGTCTATGACAACACTGATTGATCACTCAAAATGGATTGCGCATTGCGTCAGGGCTTTGAATGTGTACACGAAATCTTGTTCACTAGTGTATTAGTTGTTTCAAAAATATTGGTCATTTTAGTTACACGGAAAACAATTTATGAAGTCTCAAAATTTAACAAGTAATCAACCAAAATAATCAACAAAAATCAACCCTGCACATCTCCTTGATTAAAAGCTGGAAACACTACTCTTGGAGGTGGCAGCTCTCTGTTTCGCACACCTACCCCAGGAGTTCAGCCGTAGGTACAGGCGTGTACAGCCACCCGCGAAACCAGCACCCTGCCCTGCACGCCACTAACTCTCGTTCTATTACAAACCTCTCCCTGTCAGCAGAGCAAGAGACCACGACGATGTCCACAGCACCTCCTCCAAAAGCCTCAGCAGACAGGAGACGTTTTATGTTCTAGCATATTCTCTCACACCGTTAACTAATGCCCCGACAAAAACTTTAAGGACAGGAAAAGGAAGGAGTGGGAAGGAACAGGGAACGTGTTGCCGTTAAAGCGCAGAAGTGAGTAAAAGTTAAATTAACAGAAGGTTTTGGCTTATATTCCATCTCCTGATGGGCTGCATTTCAACTCTTCCCTTTCACCCACAAAGGAATTCTGCTGCATTTGAATTTGTACCTTTGAAGAACAGTGCGACAAAAAGCAAAGCAGAAGCATGGACGGGTATCGCAAACATGTTGACTAAGAAAGTCCAGATACTACTGAACCAAACAGGCTTGAAAATACGCATCTGACGTTCGCTTTAAAAAAGCTCAAGATTATTTTATTTTCTTTTTTTGAAATAGAGATCTTAGGGCACATTTTGTCATTTATCTGTATTATTTTTTTATTAAAATGTTTAAAATCATTTGGCGATTTAAGCATAATATTCTTTATCAAACAACACACTTTGCTGTGTTTACCACTGGTAACAAGGAATCTGTTATTCTCTTTAGCGAATTATTTTAAACTCTGTGTTAATTAACTCTATGGGTATAAGCAAATCAACAAGAAATTGGGCTACAGAACAAGTTTGTCTGCCGAGTCCTGAACGGTAGCCAAATACTTTTAGTACAGAATTATCCTGTGAAGCTGCATCATTCTTTGGTTCATACGCTGGTAGTTATTCATACATTCACATTCTTTGATAATATCAACTTTGGTTTTAAAGCAGACTATTAAAGTAAAATATCAGCTAAGAGATACATCTGAGCAACCTCCCCACTGGGCTCCACACAGCGCTCTTCACTGTGTAAGTAAAGCGGCAATGCGCTGGGGATTTACTCCTGCCTTCACGACGCTCTCTTGATGCGCTTTCGGCATTCAGAATGAAACTTGGTTGTCAGAGGAAAACAGCAATCCACCGAACAAATCATGTGGATGTCTACTTATGATCACAGAGGAAATCTACTATCTTATGGACAAATTTTATTTAAAGAAAATGTTAACATTCACGCCAAAGTTTCAAAAGACTCCTGAGCACGTGTGTGCCTAACCTGAGCAAATGCTGTGCCTGTGCGTTTGTTACCGAAGCAGAGAAGCAGCGTGGTGTGAGCAAACGCTCCACTGCAGGGGAAAGGAATTGTGCCACACACTGGGAAACGAACGTCCCTTTCCACTAAATGAGACACCCGTGAAGCCCACCAGCAGGAGGGTTACCCGTAACTCCTCCCTACCAAAGGAGACGCTGACCCGCACAGGCTGCCCTGGGCGCAGGGCCGGCTGAGGAGAGGGGGAAGCAGCTCCCCCCAGCCCCTCCACGTTCCTCCGCCAGGCAGCCCCGTCTCCAGCCGAAGGCAAGTCCCCGATACTCACAGCCAGGCACGGAAAGGAAGCTGCGTCTGCAGCCAAAGGCCAGAAAGGAACTGACACAGTCACAGATGTGCGGAACAAAGGAGAAAGAGAAGTGGGAAACGGAGGGAGGCGATGGCTGCGGGGGGTTACAAGCGGCAGAGCGAGTGAGGGGGGAGGCAGAAACCGGGTTCCTGCAGCAAGCGGTTAAACCCCTTCACGGGGATTCAGAAGGATGCGGTGGGCATCGCACAGACCTCAAAAGCCTGTGGTATGACTTCTTAAATTATTCACATTTTGCACTTGTAAAGGTCTTTCTGCCATGAAGGCTCATCACTTTCAGTATTTTCACTTATCGGTGCTCCTAATCCGTAAGACTCAAACGAGTATTCCAGGACACCTTTTGTTTTATCTTGCTTCATACAGGGATGTAATCTATTTTGAAGACAGAGAAGTTTATCTGGGGTTGAGTGTAGCTTGGCATGATGAATTTATGATTAGCTGTGACAACAGTGGGAACATGTGTTGGATTCATAATCCATTTATTGGCTAAATTTAGGTAATCTGGTTTTCATAGCGCTTGCCAGCAGGCACATCCCTGCCATTGCCACTCAGCAAGAAAGTGCAGATGCATGGAGTAGTTCAGTATAATTCAGGTACTTATGCATTTGGACTCATTTTGTTAGTAGTGACTTCACTAAAGTCGTGCAAAGACAGGACTGTGGTTCCCCTCATCTACAGCAATTTGTTTCTGCACCTAATGCCCCACTGGACTGCGGAGAAAAAGATAACCTGGGCTGTATTTTATTTTTAATTAAAATTTAACCTTGTTTAAAACATGATCCTCTGTTCCCTCAGGGTGAAGAAGAGTAGGGAGAAGACCCTAATTCAGTATGTCTAAGCGCTCTGGCCTAAAGTAAGGTGGGTTTATAACCAAGAGTAAGGACTAGAAGCTGGATGATCCAGGTCTCCTTGGCTTGCCAAAGGGTTCACACAGCAGTAGGCAAGCTCATCGGTTTTAGATTGTGAAAGGGGACGTGAATATTATTCTTCCTCATGGGAATGTTTAACAATATAATTGTTAATGTCCGTAAGAAGCTCACGTATGCCAGGAATATAGGCCAGGGAAATTCCTGTCCTGTTGAATGTGAGTGCGCAGACATCGCTGGCAGAGCTGGAGGAGACGAGAGCACCGACTGCCAAAATCACATCGAATGGAAGAAAGGAGAAAGAAAAAAAAAGTAATAAATAATATGGAGAAGAAACTAGACTAACAGTAGTGCCACTGATAAATCAGCCACTATTTAAAAAAGGTGAGACTTCCGGCAGACTTTACTGTATGTTCCATGAAGGCAACTTTGTCATGAAGTGAAATAAATATGGAAGAAAATCATTAAGTGCTCAGATTGGAGCTCTTAATTGCTCTCTACAAATCAGCAAATCCAGAAATAAAACACACCGTAAATCTTAATAAAAATATAAAGAATTTACAACCCATAACAAATTAGAAATTAAGAAAACAGCGCGTCCACATCTGCTGATCCTTCAGCAGCCCCGCACAGCGGTCGGCTAATAGCTGCACTCCCCCCCCTTTCTTTGATAAGTATTTTAAAAACAAACATCTTAAAAAATACTTCTTATAAAGCTCTTCTGCAGCAGCCTGGCACAGTTTCAAGCTATCGGAGCGGCCTTGCTGGTGCTGGAGTTGGAGGAAGGCGGCTCTGCACCAGGGTCTCCCCCAGCCCTGGCTCGCTCCGTCCCCGCAATGGCAGCAGAGCGGAGAAGGGGCTCCCTCCCGCTGCCGCCAGCTCCCCCGCACCCCTGAGACTGTCTCCCACATTATTTCCTCTTCCACCCCAGGCAAAAGCGGGAAGCACCAGCTAGGAGACACACGGAGAAAGCACGGTGTAAAATGAAGCACAAATCGCAGCTGATGGCCGATGCTGGTGCCGCCCAAGGAGCCGTGGGCACAGCCCGCTATCAGCCTGTCAGGCAAAAGCACCAGGAGGGTCACGCACCCGGGCCGGCTGCTGGCTTCCCCACAGCTCACCCAAAGGCTACTGACAGCACAGCCATTTTCTGCAGGACACCACAGACCCTGGATCAGACCGCACAGGACGGCGCCGGCATCCCTCATTCCTTGCGCCACGTTCCTATGGGAGAGATCCCACTTGCCCTGACTACTCTGCTGCGCATTTGTGAGGCTTCGAGAACACAGCTCCTCAAATGAAAACCGAGGTACAAGCACTAGCAACAACAGCACTTCAAAGAGATCATGTTTGTTTATATTTGACAGAAGGCATATATTTGACAAACAGGTCTTGGCACATTACAGTGGAAATGGCTCCCATATTCTCAATATTAAGTAATATATTCTAAATAAAATGCAATCCTGTGCCTTCAGGGAAGAAATATAAGGGATGGTAAATCGTTTATTTATCACTGTTTGGGGTTTTCTATATTCTAGACACTTCTGCATTCTTCTGTTTATTATTAGCCAGGAGCGGTATCACATGGCAGCCTCAGTACAAACATTCGCTCTCTTCTGTGAGCATCCCCACAGGACGCGAGAGCAACAAAATGTGGTCTCCTCGTAGAGAACGCGCCCTCCTCACAGCTACAATTCATTCCTCTCAGAGAGAAACCAGTGACAAGCTCGCAGGCCACGTTGTTCTAAAAGCAGAATTGAAACTAATCCCTTAGTGAGTCCAGCTAAGAAAAGGGAAATGTCTCCGTTCCTTTCTCTGCCCCTCAAGGCTGTCGCGTAGGCCCAGGCAGGAGCACAGTGAAGCTCACGAGGAGCAGGGGCAGCTTCTCTTCCAAAGTGAACGGGGCTCCTCCAAAGTGACACTTTCAGGTCACCATTGAGCTGGAGGAGACAGGGCCGGACCCCAGCAGGGCCTCAGCAGAGGCAGCGGCTGGCCAGGACCCCCGGCTTTCGGCAAAGTCGTCTCTTCTGAGCCAATGCAACTGGGAACTTGGTGGAACGACGGTAACACTGCACATTAACGTCCCTGTCAGCAGGAAGCACTGTAGCATTTAAAGTTACTGCTCAGGAGCAGGTGAAAAACACCGTTTCCAGACTCTAAACACCTACATTCAAGTTAGGGGGATACAACACGGTAGGTTGAGAATTACGTTCATTCCCACTGACCTGGGCCAAACCGCAAGCTTTGCCCTCGCCCTCCGCTTGCGGGGAGAGCTCCTGACTCACCAGCCAGCTCCCTGTTTCCTCAGCACAGACTCTGACAGCGTTTGAGCCTCCATCTCCCCAACATCTCCCCTCCACACTGCCCCAGCGCCCCGCGGCCATGCCACACCACCCTTCACGCTGCCGAGACCTTCTGCAGGGCCGTGGCTGAGCCGCCTACACGGAGAGAACCGGTGTTTATCCATGGAAAGGGGCAACGTCGAGCAGAAGGGAACTAGGTTAGTCCTCCTGGCCCACCCAGGACCTTGCTGCCACCATGGCACCACTACGGGACAGTGGCCACTGGGGAGGGCCAGGGCTGGCGCTGGTGTGCCCGGGACAGGGGACACGGGCTGTCCCGCCGCTCCCCGCATCCCCCCGTGACTCCGCACACCTCTCAGGTGGGGCAGAAACGGAAACAAGTTCCATTTTGATATCAACATTTCCGAACGCCAAGCAAAGGCCTGTGAGAGACAGACTCCTCGCTGCTCCCTGCTAGAAGACAGACAACATGGGGTTTGGAGCAGTCGCAGAATCTCCTTCAAAGCTTCCTATATATAACTGTGTCACTTCCAAGAGCGAAAAAACCCTTCTTTTTTAAAAAAAGCAGGATGTTAAATGAGTCCACACCAAGACAAACTTCACACTAAGCAACTCACCTTCAAAGAATGACAGTTTAAAAAAAATTAAAAATTTTACCAACAACTATAAATGTTAATTTTTGTGAACAAGAAATACCGTTTAGAGTTTTCAAGTAATTCACTGAACTAAGAATCCATTAATATTTAAGAATTTATTCAAATTTCAAGAGCAAGAAGGGATTTTTGGAAACTGGATTGATCTTGAAAGCGAAAAGCCACTTTCCCGCCTCCCATTCTAAGTAAGCTTTTCTTGTTTTAAGCAGGGACTTCGAAAGGGGAAAGTTCGAAAGGGGAAAGTGTTTAGAACCCAAGACTCTTCTCTGAAAGAACTGACAACTCCAACACAGTTTGTTCCACTTTCTCTTTTAACTTCTATTAGCCCTAATGACAGTAGCTGGCACAATCAAACTAGGATAGTCTTCACTCAATAAATCTCAGCTACGTTTTATACTTTGCCTTTGCTACATTTTTTTTTAAGAGTGTGCTCACCAGGCTCATTTCCAGGTATCAATCATGTCAGATTTTACAGGAAGTAGTTTTTGTCAGCTCTCTTGAAAATTTAATATGATAAAAACAAGTTCAGAATTTCAAAGAGATGTTAACCTCCAAACAAACATTTTGACGTTTAAAACCTCTTACGTTGCATATTCTGTTATTAAAAACACCACCACTGCACAATCAAAACTGCCAGAATGGACAAGAACCAGCAAAACTAACAATTAGAAAGCACCTTCTGCAAGAAAATAATGTCATGTACTTTACTATAAAATTGAATAAATATTAGAATTATTAAATATTTTTAGAAGGAGACAGCAGTGGTATCTTAGAAAAAAAATAAATCTGTAATTTGCCAGCAATGTTCAAGGTTTATTTTTGGCTCAACAGCCCACAATGTAGAATTAAGTGTTCCACTAGATGGAGCAGGACGGTAAAACCATCATGAAGGCCATCCCCCTTGCTGACCCATGAAAAAGTCAACATCCAGCAATCAGGGATGATAAGAATTCTAGCTTTCTTCTGTGCATTCAGGGCAGAACAAAATTTGTTCCTCTTCCAAAAAAGGGCAACACCAAACCCCTTTAGTGTTTAACAATACTTACTTCTTCCCATCCTAGAAGCTGACTATTAACAAACACTAACCAGAAACAACAGATAAACAAACACTATCAGAAACAAAACTAGTTTTTCCCCACGTCTATCAGCTTTACACTAGAAAGACAAAGTTTACAGGATTGTTGACAGAAAATGAAAATCTTGTTGTATTTTCTATTTTGTAGCAACTGAACTTGCAAAAAGATCCATGCCAAACGATCAAACATTAGTCACCTAACGCAAAAGACATCGCTACACATCAAACAAACTCACCCTAGAAACAATGGCAAAACTTCAAAGAGGCTCCTGAAGACCTGGAGCTGTGCAAGTCATAGTAAAATTATCTCCCTGGTCTCTTTTCAGACAGAGCTAATTGTTGATTTACCTTTAAGTCTACCTAAACAAAGAACCTTACAAAATCTATTTCATCCAATGTTCTTCAAGAGATGCAGTAGTAGACAAGCCGTGGTTGTCCATCATCACATGAAATGAGAAACCAGCATTTCCTTGACCATTAAAGCTTATTTCAGCCTCTCCAAAAGAAGCAGAGAGAGTTTAAACTAACAAACAACAGTTTTAACCACTAATATTCCAAATTTAAGTCCTGCAATTCTTGAGTATACACAACAAAAATACCAGGAACAGTCACAATTATCACAAATATCTTGCCATAAAAAAAAAATTCTTGAACCATACTATATTGCTATATGTGATAAATAACTGCAAACATGCAGCAGTCTCTCATGACAACAGTAATTATCGCAGTGGTATAAACAGCAGAGGAGAACGAATCAGTCTCCGATGTGTGCGTGACGGAACACAAGCTGAGCCCTTGGTGGCTGATCACAGGCTGCTGCCCGTGATCCTTGCTGCCATCTCTTTGTTTTCAGAGAAATAAACTGCACTGAAAACAAAAGCTACAAACACGGGCAGGTTTCACCCTGACGCACTTTCCAGCTTACTGAACTTGCTGCACTGTCTGACACTGTCACTTGGAAAGCAACTGGCTTCAGTGGAAGAAGCAGGAAATTTGGTGTTTGAGACAATACAATTGCCCACCACATTAGAGAGGTGTCAGGCTCTATTAAGAGCATTTGAATGCTCCTGCAAGGTTTTCAATATAGGTATTAGTGTCTAACCAAACACCAGGTTTTCCTGCCTCTCTGAACAGCTGATTACCAAGAATTCACTAAGCAGCACACGCTCCTTTCCAAGGTAAGGAAAAGTAAGCATCAGGACCACCCAAATCACAGTCCTTAACATTCAATAAAAAAAATCGTACATCGCAGCCACTATAGAGCAGAACAGAAACAATACTTACTACTGCGCACAATCAATCAGTTGATATTCATTAGATCTCTCGTAGCAGGCTTTCACACCTTCGTCTTGCCACAGTGTTTTTGTATGTTCATAAAACTCCTGAAAGAATAAAAATAGTATTAGCAAAATGGATGATATGTGAGGACAATCGGCAAATGGTAACATATCATGACCACTGTAATGAACGCTAAATGGTGGCATCTTTAACAAAAGACTTTAAACATTTTTTAGAACCTGACTACAAGTTCAGTTGCCTTTCTTAGTCATTCTGACTGTAACGTTTTGTGACGCTTAAAAGAACTGATTCTCAACCATTTTGATTGAGTCCAACTATACACTGACAGAAGGGTTAACTTTTCATTAATGACAATCCTGTTGGCATTTTTAATAATCAATGCTATTTGGTAACACTTGCTCTTTAACTCGCGATTCCACCGCATGTTACATTCACTTGGCTGTCAAGATTATTTTTTTTTTCTTCAATGAAACACTACTTTTCAGTAATTCTTACATAAGGTAGCAAATGATGATTAGGTTTTACTTGACTTTCCAAGTTAGTGAGGATCTTCAGGGACTATATAGACATTTGTATCTTACTTAACTCAAAGTATTTACAGTGTAAGAGGATATTGAACTACAGAAGAAATCCCAGAATGGTAGGGGCTGGAAGGGACCTCTGGAGATCATCTGGTCCAACCCCGCTGCGACACAAAGCTAGACCCGTGTTTTCATTGCGTCAACCTGAAAAACGCCAAGCCAAGCTAAGCCAGCAGGCAGCCAGGAATGCAACACTCGGCTTTTGCCGAACCTAGAGCACAAGTACAAACCCGAGCAGACCCCATTCCTTCTGCACACACAGATGCCCCTTGGCTCCGTAACCGCACTCCTGGCTCAGCCCAAGCTCCCTGGACAGACTGCAAACCACCAGCAGCAGCCGAGTGACTTCAGCACAGAGGCCACTGCGGGCATTGCCGTTATCAACAGCCACGGGCTTTTCTTGGCTGCGTCTCAGAGCTTCTGAAGTGGTTTGGGCTCAATACTTTTATTCTGATTTGAAGTCGCTCAGGTAACTTATTCTAAATCAGCTTTTTTTGCATCCAGGACAGCACATGACCTTTAAAATAGTTGCTGTACATATTCTGTTTCTCCCTCCACCCCTTTTCTTTATAGTAGAAATATTTTAAAGAAAAAGAATATATTATTTAAATAGCCATTTTACTGCTTCAAGGTTCCTCTGTTAACTTAGCTTTGGAATCACTCCATCTCTTGGGATATCAGTCTCCCGCATTCTTTTCCTATCAGTGAAGTCCGAAGAAAGGGGTCACATTCAAATCTGACTTCCAAGGTTTCACTTGAAAATATCGTTTTAAGAAATTCCCTTTCTTACCAGAATTTTAACTAACACCTGAACTGCACCAGAACAGCAGATGCTTTAAATGGCATTTTAAAGATGCATAACAGCATCTTAAAGTAAATTTAGTGATGCGGCTTTTCAAACCATCCTCTTTTTGGCAGGTATAAGATGTGTATGTGATTGCGTGATCATCCAATTGCGAATACCAATGACAGAAACGGCCTATCAAACGTTAATTTGATCTTGCTTTTATTGCTACTGAATATTCACTAGCTGCACGTACACACAAGGGTAGTAAATGCACACCACACATCTAAAGCTCGCTATGGTAAAATCTTGTTCTAATTTCTTTTAAAGAGATTATAAAATGTATATATAGTATTAGAAGTATCTTTTCAGTTTGTTCCCTGCTTTTATGAACTGTTCATGAACAAAAAGACCAGTTAAATTTCGTTTATAAGTAGTAATATTTTACTTGATTTTTAGTATTTGTAGATTGTACGAGCATTTCCTGTTAAAGGAAGTAAAAGATGAATCAAAATCTTAATTCCAGTCCTCAGTTTTCTTTCTCCCACTGCTGGAATTACGTTCACTGGGCGCTTACTTTGTGAAGGTTTCCAATTTTTTGGCAGTTGGGGGACTGTCAAGTACTTTGAGTCTTCAACTGTAACACAGCATAACGAGGACAGTATCTTCCCAAAGCAAAAGCGAGAAGGAAGAGAAAGTGAAGGAGAGAGTGGGAATTATCTGGACTCTCACTGTATTTGAACCAAACCCATTTGGGGCTGGCTTTATATATTTATTTTTAAAAGTAACAGCAGTCTCACACAGAACTTCTTAGGACTCACTCAACTTATTACTACGAAGCTGGGAAACTGAAAAGTTGAATCAATTGTACGAGAGTTTTTTTGCTGAAACAGTAGCTGATTCCAATGGACACACACCATTTAAATTTCCCATCTAATCAAGATAACTTACACCAGACTTCAGATAGTTAATGTAACTATTTGGCAGAGATACGGTTCTAAAATAGACATCTACTTCAAATTGGGGTCAGCGTCTGCCAAGCCAATTATCTCCAAATATACCCCCAAATACTCGCTTCGTCCTGCATTACAGTAAGTAAACAAATAACTAGGCAAAGATAAAGTTTACAGAAAATGCAATAAAACGTGAAGATTCTTCATCACCTACAAATGTACACTTAAAGTGAAAAGGGCTGAGCCTTAACGAAAAGGTCCCAGGCTAGTAAAGCTCTGCCACAAAACGTGACGCACCAAAGTCCTTCCCCACTGCTGTTTCCCACTACAACTCTGACATTCTGGTAGAGAACGGATACCACAATTATTTCAGACGCGTAGGAACGCCATCGTACCTTGTGCAGAAACATTTCGAGTAGTTTCTGCAATCAAACTCTTAAAATGGGATGAAAAGTAAGTCCAGAGCCTGGCCCTAGCATAAACACACTGACAGGAAAAAGCCTAGGCTTTAGTTTAACACAACAGTTCGACACTGTTCAGAAGAGTCCTCCCTGTGCTGTAAGGGCAGTTCTTAACTTTTAAGAAAATATGTGGATCACAATAAGGAGATAACGATCGATGTTTGTGCCTTGTTAGGCCAAGTTCGCAATAAAACACTTAATACTGCTTTTATGCCTGTCCTGCTAATCTGAACTATAACCAGCAATACTTGCGCAATCTTTTCAATACGGTTATCGACTGTCCACGGAGATGGAAAAAGAGTTTAAGTCCACATTCTTTAAACTTTTTATTGGCATTTCAAAATCAGGATCTACAAGTAATGAGTAATAGATTGTTATACTAAGACACAGTGGGGTTTTGGGGTGGGTTTTTTGTGCTTCTTTTGGCCTTTTTTGTTGTTTTTATTTTGTTTTAAAAACTGAACTAGATGACTTGTGATAGCCAAATATGAAGGCCTTTTACTAATAAACAACTTTTTGTCTTTAGGCCACATCAAATCAAATATAACTTCACACATTTGGGATTACTGCTGCCCAGCCTAACCAACTGTGAAGGAGGACGGTGTTCGGCAGGGAAAAGCTGGAAGCAGGCTGAGAGTTACATCTTGCTCTGTTGGAAGCCTGCTTCTACTACGGACTCATCTGGAATGAAGGCAGAGCAGTCAGTTGCAGCAAACTAGATTCTCCCTCCTCCCCAACACACCTACGCTAACCACAATTCTGAAATAGTATTTAAGAAAAAGAACAACATAAGAAATCCTCAGCATCCCATTTGAGTCATGGAATGTAGCCTGGGGCTACTCTCAGGGAAGGCAAGTAAAACCACAAGATTTGTTAGATATTTAGGTAAAACAGGGGCTTCAGAAGCCACTAGAAAAAATCAAGTTAGCAACAGGCTTTTGTGTTTTGGTTTTTTTTTTTTTTAATTAAGTAGGTCTAATTTGTGTAAGATCTCTAAAAATAATGAGTTAGGAAGCAAATTAACCAAAAGTAGCAGTCAAGTTTCCTGAAAAGAAATAGCCAGAAAACTAGTCCTTACATGTCTGGTTCTTGTTTCCATAACACTGATTCATTTGCTGGCACATTCTAAGGTAACAAACTACAGCAGCATCAACACAGGTTTCTCTTGCCCCATAAAATAGAACTCCTAACAGAACAGCTAAAATAAACAAATAATACTAAGTAACCATTTGGTTTGAGATGACATTCCACAATAAACAGGATTTAAATGTTAGGTTCCAAACGATCCATCGTATTTGCAAAGTACGGTCATATTATCCAGTCTTGCCCTATGCACACTTAAAACTGAAAAAAATATTCAAGTTATGTAATTTTCCATTAAAAAAAATGCTGCAGTTACACAACATCCCCCCAAGATCCTGTCTGAACTATAGCTGAAGCTGTGGAAAGCAACACAACTCCACGCAAGTGATGACAGCACGGCATCACCAAGGAAGGCGAGAAGTGGATTCTTCCCAAGAATTATGTCAAGATCGTAGCATTTACTCACCACCAGACCAGACTTTACACTTTTCAAAGCGCTAACATAACCCTGAAGAGGGCGAAATCCCTGTGTAGGACACTTGGGGAAAACGACACCAAGGTAAGACAACTCTGAGCAGAACAAGCGGGGCCTGACCTCGCGGGAGCTCAGGCTGGGCTGGGGCACAGGTAGAGTTGCGGCACAGCCCCTACCGAACGCTCCACGCTGCCGGGAAACTACCACACGCTCCGAGAAGATCCCCTGGCTGGGTAAACCTTCTCTGGTCCTACTGAGACAGCGGGAGTGTCAAGGCCCATGACTCACTGATGGCGACGAGCCTCATCTCTCATCATACCATAACACTGCGATACTTACAAAGTCATATTTACATGAGAAGAATCGTATTCCAGTATGAATGGTTTATTTACTATAAGACCCCTTCTCCACCTGCTGAAAGTTTCCCAACATGACGGGTCAACAGGTAGTGTTTGTAAATGGCTTGTATTCACTAGAGGAATCCACACAGACCTCTAGAGAAAAAACCCCATCAGAACTCATCATGGAAAAGGGACGCTTGGAAAACAGCACTTTGTTCCACAAAGATCTCGACACAATTCTGGATTATCAAAAGGGCCATACAGAGTCGAATCAAGTTAAAAATCTACTTGTATTAGAAAATTTCAAGAAATGGAATAAACGGCAGCAGGTAAACAGTGGTTTTATTAGAAGTCAAACCAGAGAAAGTGTTAAAGAACTTGGAGGTTGAGTGTTTTGGTTGTTAAAAAAAAAAAAAAAAATCCTCAAGAGACAATGCAGGCCTGGGAAAAAATAAGGAACCAAGATCGGCTTTTGAGAGGCATTCTAAAAGGATAAAATATTAGCAGAAAATGAAAGAGAAAAACTGGACATACCGTCTACAAGGTTTTGTTCCCTCCAGATATATAAATACTCAAGAGACTTTTAAAAAAATGTTTATGAAGCAATGTTTTATAGGCATTAAGATGTTGGCAGGGAAAACCACTGGCACAGTTCTTGCCACTGTGACACCGTGTTCACAGAACCTTAGCACGGACATGCAACATTACCTTTTCTTTGTAAAAGATAATATAGGGTGGATCTGTCCTTAGAACAGCTTATTTACTAATTCCAGCAAAAGTCAATGCCACTGAAAAAACCCCTTACCTACTAAAAGGTGTGTACGAGCATTACACAATGTTGTGGTTAAAGCTGGGATTCAATTCCTGGGCAAAGTTCACTGTCCCATGGAGTTGCCCGTTTCATAATAAGAGTTTTAAATAGGTCATCCACTTCTAAACCTAATGAGTAAAGGTCAAACCCAACCAGCTCCTAACTGTAAAATTGTATCTTGGAGGACAGACATTTGCTTCCCGATATGTTCGGCTTTTGAAAGTAACAGTGGCTATTGGTTCGATACCCCTTTGCAAGCCGCCTCCGCAAGGTGGGGACCCAGGATCTGCCCTTCCCGGCCGCCAGGCGGTTCTGCTGCATTCCTCTAACGACCCGCCGCACAGCACCACAAGGTCACAGGACGGCAGGGCAGCGCTGAGCATTCCAAGATAAACCGCACAAGCTGATTCTCTCCTTCCAGGATAGGCAAATACACGACAAATTGATTTACTTTTCATTGCTCATATCTGAAATCAAGCCATTACTGTTGACTGTGAGGCCACTCAAGGAAACGGGTGGCATCTTGTCATTCTCCCCGCAGTTGGGCAGGGATACCAGAATGTGTTAAATTTGTCAAATCAGACAGTTTAATAAGCCACTTGCTTGAATGGGGAAACATCTGCATTCCCAATGGTGTGAACAAGTGTTAATTATTGCTTGCTATTTTAGGGAAAATATGCCGATGATATCACAAAGGAAACGCATACCTACAAATAGTTGAAGATATTCTCCAGTTACTGGCACGTGGCCAGAGCTGAAAACAAAACTCTGTGGGAGAGGCCAGAGCACTCGGCACTTCCCACAACCGAGTCAGAAATATTTCCAGCAAGGATTCAGGCTCATCATCAATAGTGTTTCGTGCTTAGAAAAGAAGAATGATGCTGAAATACCTTGGGTTTCTGCTTACGCTATCTCACATTTTTAGCAGCACAAATTAGACTGAAAGGAGCTGCAGGGAATGGACAATGGGAAGGGAATTTTATTTAAGAAACTCCTGTAAAGTTTGAACTTTCATTTTTCCCCTTTGTTAAGAGTTTCAAAACACCACAGTATCTGAGAAATGTGCCAACACACAATGCCATACCCATAATCTACAAAGTGCCTTTGGTTAAAAGGCCTCACTAGCATAACATCACGCTATTTCTCTTTTATTCCTACTTTCACAAGAAGTTTAATGCCACAGAAGCTTAGTCTGTAGATACTAGAACACTGCTCAGATTGAGTCCTTTCTCACAACTCCTATTTAAAGCACCCTGCGCTCACTAGGGAGGAAGAACTCACTTTTGGGGGGAGCCCTGAGATGAAGTTGGCAGATGTGGACCCTGCTCCCCCCTTCGTCAACACTCCTCTGCAGCTTTAAACTGAGTAATCAACGGTCCTCTGCTTCTTCAGGTACACACATACATAGAAAGAAGGCAATTCATGAATGGATTGAACTTGCTGATAGCACAAAGGGCTCACAAAGAGTCTTCTCTACCACTCCAGCTCCCTCGTGGGCAGCAGAGTGCGGCAACGGAGGCGCTTCAGCCACCAGCTATTTTTGTGGGCCTCTGGCTAAGAAGGAAAGTTTAATAAAACTCTGAGAAGTGTCCTTTGAGCCTCAAATTAGTGTTTGGACTACATCATTTACTTGCTTTTTGTGTAATGAATACATAATAAACTTAAATCAAATGGCTGTATTACCTTACGCAGTGCTAAGAGCAAACGCCATTTCAAATAATGGGTTGAACCCGGGCCCACGCTGCAGCTTTGCTGCCCCCTTTCAGGTTGGAAACAAAAAGCCTATTTTTGCCAAAAACTTCCGCCAACAGAAAAGAGTAAGAGACAAAATAGTTCCTCCTCATTCCAAATTCAGACAAATCCCAAGGACAGATCACTGTATTCGTAAAAGAATTCACAGACTCATAATACAGTCTACATGAAGAAATCAAGCTTGCGTACACTTACAACAGATTAATGAGAAGTTCCGTTTATTTGCTGGGATTTTTTTTTAAGAGTGAAAAGCTACCCAGTTTCCTGGGAGCTTAAGAAATCCAGAATGTTTCTGGAGTGCTGAAGAAGTGCTCCCAGCACAGACCCCACCGGACACCAGCACACCCCACAGCTCCACCACCCACGGCACATTCACCGGCACATTTCCATGTCTTTATATGTTACAGAATTTTTATGCCCAAAGGCACGTTTTGCTGTATGGCCAAAAAGCACGTCCAGGGGGCAATTAGCACACTTAAATGTTGCTTAATCTTCAAGTAGCCCCACGGAAACTCCTCTCAAGCCCTTGCAATGCCAGGCAGGCTCACAAGTAAAATTTTATTTCATCTACGCGTACAGCAATATTTTGTGATAGTCTCTTACTGTGATCAAAACCAGAAAATGCTTAAGAATTCCTATATTAAATTTATGCCTATTTCCTGTTTAATTCAGCTGACAGCTCTTCTATTTCAACATAAATTGAATTAATCTGTTCTTTTTCTTTAAGACTGCTCTGAGGAGAACAAAGAAGATGCATCAAGAGAAACTAAGTCACAATTTCTTCAAATGAATTTCTAAAAGTGAACCTGTGAACCTATAAATATGGTATGGTGAGAATTTACGGGATAAAAATACGCATACAGAATAAAGCATCAGCATTTACTTCAAATGCTTATCAAATAAATTAATAATAAAGCAAAACATAGGGTGGGTTTTTTGTACTGTAAAAATGCCTGCACTACAGAAAAGATCTGCAGATAATGTCATCGCCTGAAGCCCCGGATTGTAGATTCTCCACTTTAAGGAAATAATTTACGGGCTTTCACAAGAACCACGGGAACACCTCAGTGAAAGCACTGCAGAATTCAAAGGGCACACTCCCTTTATTTTCTAGCCAAAACCGTCTTCCCTTCATGCACAGAATATGTTCTGTTTTACTGCCTGTAACAATCCGAAGCACCCCATCCCCAGCGCGGCTGGGGGTGGCGCTGGAGGCAGCAGGTCAGGTGCAGGGCAGGTGGGAGCAGAGCGGGGCACCACGTCCCGCAGCCAGCACACCGACGCGCCCATCGCTGCAGACAAAAGCGGCGCTCATCAGTAAAGCTGCTTAGTTCTCGCATTTCATCTCATTTCTGGCCACGGAACTCAGAAGGGAGACCGGCTTTTTTTGTTTTTTCTTTTTTAAATACACACGTACTCATTATTTAGGCTATATTTAAAGTCAAGGTACTGTAACAGTACTGTTCTTCTGAAAGACTGGCCTAAATAAGTATGTAATTTTACTGAATACAGGCTTAACAATTTATCAAATTCCCTCTACGGAGGTGCTGCCAATTGATAGCTTTCTACTTTCTTCAGAAAAGACAGATTCTCAAGCTTTTTACTACAAATTAAAACTCGGAAAGAAAAGAAACTCTAAAACAAGGCGAAAACTAGGGGACTTCACCTGTATTTGAGAAAAAGAGGGACAAACAGAAAAATCAACAAAAATACTCAACCTTCATTACGAGACAGCAAGATAAACCAAATTTTATATTAAAGTAAATACACAAACCGCTGACTTAAGGTATCAAACTCAAACCTACTATGCATAGTATTTCACAATAGGTGTTTCTCAAAGCTTCATGCTCATTACTTGGCATCCATTAAATATGTTGATTTCCTGAGACGCACAGTCTGCGCGTGGTACTTTTGCTAAACAGATAAGTATTGTATAAACGTATGCAAGCAATTTTATAACTTAATATTTTTTAGAATTATTTTTACTTCATTTCGTCACCAGCCAGGCAGCACCACTTTCTTATTTGCTACATTTTCTTTTTGTCCATGACCTTTGTTTATATGGAGACCGAAGTTCCATTTAAAGGACAAAAACCAGCATATTAACCTTCCTTAACAAGTAATTCTAGCTGGACGCACAAAGTATAGCAAAATTAAAGGCTTATCAAAATACATTCTTTATAAAGAGCTTTTTTATGCAGCTGGTGAATTAAGTAATTGTTTCCAGTCACCACAGCATTCTGCTTTGTGGAAGCAATGAGTTTGTACTCTTCAAGGATATTTTCTCTTTTTTCCAGACCTAATATGAAACTAGCCTATTTTTAATGCCTAATGTCAAATTACTGAATGGTGTAACAAACTAAATGGACTACAATGATTTGTTTTTCTACTGGATGCTACAAATGGTTTCTTCACTTCAAAAAAGCCCAGGTTCCTAGTCTGGACTTCTGGAAAACTTCAGCAGTCAAAACATACACAGCACAAATATTTTTTACTTAATATAAATAGCTTTACACTTAGGTGTAAAAAGAAAAGAACTTCCCATGTTAAAGTTTATTTACTATATATGCACACACTGTTTCTAGCGATACATTTTATTAAGGAGTTACTTTGTTAAAAAAATAATCAAGCTGGGCTCTGTAAATGGCAAGAGCTCTGCATCGGTTCCGCACGTCCGGCAGAAACGCCGGGGACTCTGCTGTCCTGCGGACCAGAAGCGCCCGGGCAGCGCGGAGGGAGAGGGGCAGGGACAGCCCCGTCCCACCCGCGCCCAGGAGCTGCTCCCAGCCCGGCCAGCGGCACCGCGACCACCCCGCTCCGCACAGCCGAAAGCTGCCGCTGCGGGTGGCGGCTGCTGTGACAACTGCTGCCAACACCAACGGCCACCTGCAATTCGCCTGGGAACCTCAAAACTAAGTTTTCTAATAGTATTTGCTTTTAGTTATTAAAATAATGTCTAGTCACCAAATAGGTCAGATACTGCTTTATGCTTATACTGAATATATTTTCATTCCAATTATTCATGAAAAAAGCTTTGTGCCAAGGTAACTTTTCTCAGTACGATGCAACGGGCGAGTTCACAGCTTTGCTAAAACTCGGGGTACTGCAGACTGAAGCTCAATTAAAAAAAAAATCACTTCCGATAAATAGGTTAGCAATGTCAGAATTGGCTAGGTCATGTTTTATTCTTATGAATGAACAGCATTCATCTCGGGCATCTACCCACGTGGACAAAAATCAGAGATATCAGGAGATCCGTTTGCAAGTAATTACTAGTTATACATGTTTTAATTATGAGAAACAGAAACGAAGTCAAGTGGCTGTCTACCTCAGAGTCCCTAAACTAACGGGCAGCTTCAAAAGAACTCTAATTAATCTGTATTCGGGAATTTATTTCTGCTATTAATGGATTGGAAAAACAGCTTTAAGTCCTGTTTAACTCTGATCGGGTGAACTCAATTGGATTATCTAGCAGTCCATTTAAAAGGAGCTGCTCTGTGTAGATGAGATAATGGAGATTTAGAGAAGAGTAAGTAAAGATTATTGCAGAGGAGCCGGTACCCCACCACTCTGCTGCTACTGCCCATAATACTCCCTGTTTGTTTTCATTAACAACGTTAACTTTCTCGAGTTAAAAATACTTCATATATCCACATTTTCTACCAGTATTGCACTTCAAAATGCTTAAACAGATCTCCAAGATACATATATTATCACTATTTTAGAGACTGCGAGATATATAGAGCATTAAAAAAAAAAGAAAGCGACAGTGAGGACAGTGAGGTGACTCGCTCAGAACAGCAAAGCAAGCGTGGCCAAGGTGGAGCAGGAGTCCCCAGTGTGCCTGAGTCCCCAGACCACCCCAAATGTGGGACATTTCTGACGGCCCCACGGGAAACGTCCCCCGCTGGAGTGCGCACGTTTGTCCCTGGTGCTGCTGCCAAACCGAACAGCTCTCCTCTCCAGGCGGTGCTCGGCCAGGAACGGGAACACATCTACCATTCTACACACCGGGGGCCCATCTACGGGGACAGAGAATTTCTGTTGCCCACATAGTTAAGAACACTTTTGGCAGCAAAGAGAGCCCAGTTCACATCTTTTTTTACTGAGACTTTTTCTTGTTGTTTTCTTGCAGACTGTGGTGCCCCATCATTCTACAGGCTCTTCCCCCCACCTCTGACCCTGCTGCGCCTGAACGCGTTACACAATTTGCACCATGCTGCCCACAGGCCATGGCGTAAAGCAGCCCTCCACACTGAGCCACGTTAAAAATAACCTCCCAGAAGAGGGAAGAGACTGAGTAAGGGTTACCGGGGTTATTTTTACCCTGGGCCGGTTGGATGGACTGGCGCAGGGCGGTGGCACAGAGATGCTCAGCTGGCCCGGAGGGGAAGCCAGCGTGTGGCAGAGCTCGGCCTCAACGACACCGCTCACAAACCGTAATAAACCCTTCAGCAGCTCTGGCAGTGGGAGATTCAAAATAACTACAACGGAGCCGCATAAGGAAAAATAAACCATGACCAGAAAACCTGCAGACAATTTCACCAGCACCCTAAAACCGATCCCATCTCTTCTAAACATGGGTTTTCCCGATCTGGAGAGCCGTAGACTGCTGTGAAATTAGTGCAGAAAATTAAAGAGTAAAATCTACTCCTACAAAGCTCAGCTAGTGTGCGAGAAGGAAAAAAGCAGTTCTAGCACACACTCGGGCAAGCTTTCAAATTCACTCCTCAAGCAAACCAACTTTTTTTACTTGTTTCTTTAAAGAGCCTCAGTGATGGGCATAATTCCTTTTATAATTTCTAATCACTTATAAATTTCTTTTTTTTAAAAAAATACTATTTATCATGATATAATCTGAAAACACAAGCCCAGCAGCAGTAAGTACATGTGCACCTTCAGATCTGTACCAATACATCGACACGGAAGAATTACTACTTTCTTTCTAAGGCTTTAACTAATGCGCATTCACAGCCACCCTGATTATTAAAATTAAATGCTTCAGCTATCTCAGTTGAGTTCAGTTAGATTAACTTGGAGGTTTTCTTACTTCAACTTCCTTTTCCTTTGCTTAAAGTAATCATGCTGGCCAGTGACAGTTTAATGGCATGATAAAAACTTAACTTGAATAAAGGCAATGATAATGAACCTCCTTAAATGATAATCTTTCATAAAAATTGGTACTGTAGCGTTTTAGAAAACTAGAGTTCTGCTTTCAGTCCTTCTCCGTGGAAAGCGTCATCTCTGCAATTCTCAGTGTCCATCCAAACTTGCAGGGCCAGACTTTTTTTGCAAGACTTAGTCATTTAATGTCCTGTCATTCTAGTAAGAATGTGCTTCCCAATGATGCAAACAGAACGCCACACACAATATTTATCCGTGCTATTCATATTAACAATAGAGTACACTGACCCGATGAGATTTCTGCGCTGCTCTAAGAAAAGGCTGTGCAACCAGCTTCATAATAACAAGGATGGATTTTACCCCCCAAAGAAGCACAGTATTTTGCAAAACTAAATGAGAACGGCGCTCCATTAGCCATGGAGATATTACGTCCTCAAGCTATTTCAGAAGTCTGCAGTGTGCTAGGCAGAAAATACTTCATATAAAAACATGAACTTAGTAGTTAGTTGTTTTGCCTAGAGTATTACTAATCAGCATTCTCCATGGGTTTTCAATGTGGCTATGTTCCTAGCCTTTATCAATCTGCTTCAGTTACTTCATTTTGGGTTTCTTTCTGTAATTTGTGCTTTAGAAACTGTCTGTTAAAAACATACCGAAGACAAGGTAAACTGGACCGTCGGCTGTAAGAGCGAAACTCTTCTAGGTTCTTGCCAAGGCTACATATGCAGAAGGACTACAAAAGGAACCACAGATTTGATCTACTAAATATTGCAATGCTTTAAATCACCAGCATGATTTTGTGGACAGAACTCCTTTCAGTAAGTACTACTCTTTTCCTTTCCCCATATGCTACTATTTGTACTCAAGAAATCTAATTGCTTGGTACCAAGTGTGCTGAATTAATAAATCTCCGACATATTAATTTTTCAGTTTTAAAGGGAATGTTTAACCTAGCATGGCACCGTACCAGCATTATTTTTAACTCGAGTTGTTTTTTTCTTCTTTTTTTAATTCAATACAATATGCTCTACACAAATGACACACATTTCCTGCAAGTCAAAAACTGCAAAGCAGACAGACGGAGACACAGACTACAAAAAGAATTAGAGTATCAGAATACAAAAGTTGCTCTTCGAGTCCTGGATGTAGGGCCAGACCCCAATCCTACCACCCCGCTGCAAAGCTCCTCCGCTCTGCCTTTCACCTGGCAGCGAACCTTGCCGTTAGGAAACTTGAATTCTAGCTCCGCCTGGACAAGAGGTAATGGTAAACACCGATTTTGGTGTGTACTTCAAACTTCACTTAAACTACTCCTTCATGTACAGAAGGATGAGGCCTCACGTTCTAAAGATCTCCTGCAGCTGGAGAAGAAGTTACACAATCCCAGTGCTAACGTCTGTGCGCTGCCTCCTGGAGAGCTTCCTAAATTCACGTTTAGGAAAAGATGAACAAGCATTTAAAGGGAAGCAAAAGGCCCCTGTATTTTCAAAGAGTACGGCGCTAAGTACTGGCAGCCCTAAGGAATATCTCCTTGGTACATCAGTGTTCTTCCTCCCTGCCTTTATGTTCGTCCTATGGCAGAGAAGAGCAGCATCGAACACTGTGCTGAGGAAAGTATGGCTTTGTAGCAGCTGAAATAAGATTCCCTGGGGAGAAAATGGAAGAGACAGAAAGCAAATTCTACAACTCAAACCAGACAGCATTACATACTGCTAACAGTGCTAAAAATCCCCCTCCCTCCTGCGTTTATATGCTATATAGGAAAAGGTTTAGCTGCCAGTTTATGAAAATCTCCCACCAGAGTACTGGAGGAGAAAGCAGATTATCAAGACTTCCTTAGACAGAAAGCGTAACTAGCGTAAGGCTGTCCTTTCCACTCACAGAAAATTATTTCTTCTTCAAAGTAGTTTTAATTAAACTATAACAAAGTCAAAATTATTTTTATAGAGGTACCTAACGATCGTGTATTTTTGATACTATGCACTGAGAGTTGGCGTCTAGGGACATTCTAGATCTTAACTTGATTTGAAATACTCAATTAAAATGCAGGTTCTGTTTTTCAGGTACCAAAGGGCTATAACCTACATTCAGACAAACTCAGAAATCAGATACACATGAGCATATATAATTGCTGGGGGCAGAGGGAGCCAGCAATACCCCTGTAAAATTAGTGGGTAATGTATATCCAGTTTAAAATCTCAACCCTCCAAACGTTTACATATGAAATAGTTAATCATGGCAACGAAGGCAGCCACTAGTCAGTTATGCACACGCCTAAACCTCTGTAGACTCAGGGCTTAAAAATTTAACACAATACCTTTGCTCAGAGAAGAAAAACTAGTTTTATTGGAGCACTGTTATTCCTGAAGTTGTGTGTCATTCAACACATCAAAGACTCTTCAGCGAACTTGAAATTATTTATGGACCTGGTAAGTATAATTCCATTGCTTTAGACATCAAGGCCTTGCCACCATGTATCCTAACAGAGACAATACATACTGAATAATAATTCTTATATAAAAAAGTTAATGTAACACATACACACTCGACTTATTCACTTACCCCTTCACAATTAATTATCTCTTGTTTTCAGGGAAAAAAACCCCAATATTTAAAAACCCTCACTTCATTCCAATTGAATGGAAGAAAAAAAAAAAAACAAACCCTCCGAGATAGAAGAGACAAGGAAAAAAATCGGTATTTGAGCAGGAGGTGGGTCACAGGAACTCATTACAGCATTGTTACAGAGCACAACCTGAACTATGACAAACAACGGGCAGCAGGAGAGCTGCGGGCACCCAGCCAGTCCCAGAGCACGCGGGGTGGAGTAAGGAGCCACCGTCTTTTCTCTCCAATATTCTCCTAAAACCGGCTTCAAAGCACTGTGTTTCTTGTCCCCCTACCAGGAGAGACCATCCATGAAGGGACCAAATATTCCTATGAATAACACTGACAAGTGCCAAAATTAAAGACGTATCAAGTTAAAAATCTGAAATTCTCTAACTTATTTAAGAATCTTTAAGATAAAATACTAATACTACATTTTATGTGCTAGAGAAGAATCATACACCCCCCTCTCCATCAACCTGTCTGTGCCTGCTGAACTTTCAGAATTACTGGATTTGAAGATTACAATGCCAGTATTTCCAATTAATTGCTATAGCACATGACTTCTGCCTTGTACACAAAGTTTCTGGTTGTTTGGTTTTTACTTTTAATAAAGGCTGACCCAGCAGAGAAATTCCCAGAAGCGGCAACAGTTGGAAAAGGTAACTGCCATTGGTTTCTTGTTCAATAATGTTTATAAATCAGAGTTACAAAAACCCTCCTGTGGTGCAAACGATCCCACATCTTAGTACTATTTGTACTTTCCTTTCAAGCACCTGGGTCCAACTGCTGCTGGAAACAAAATTCCCATGTAAATGGTACATGATTTTGATCCACTCTCTGGAGAGGTGCAGAGAGAGAGAACCCAGGTTTGGAAACACTTGGATGACTGCAAGTGTAAGGTACCTCGTGGTAATTAATAAAAATATCTTCTCACTGCTTCAGAGTTCAGTGTTTGCAAACTGCATTTTCATGGGCTTCTGCTACTAGCCTGATTGAGATACAGCAGAAATTAATCACAGTGAGTGGGCACCAAGTTATACAATCAAACAAATAATTCTAGTTTCTGCATTTCCGCTGTGGTGCTGGCGCTGGGAATGATTAACCAGGCTGGGAGGGCTGGGGCAAGGACGGAGCACGCGGAGCCTCTGCATAAAGTCTGTCTGACACAGCCGCCGGAGAACACGCCTGAATCAGCAAGAAAACTCCACCATTCTTCAAGAGAGAGAAATACAACATTGCTCACCATCACAGCCTGCTGTGCCTATCTGCACTCCTCCTGGGCAGGGCAATTCCCAGCAATGCCCAGACTTTGCTGCCAGCACCGTCCATCTCCGCTGCAGCCGAGCATTTCAGTGGAGCAGAAGGAAGCAGACAAGGCTCTCTGTGCTCGTGAAGGAACAGCTTCACCATTCCAGCTGGGCTGCTATACGCTTTATTTGATTAGCGCCGACCAAAGACACCTACTGTAGTAATTCCCAAAGAGCAGCTCACTGGTTTTTGTAAATATTTACTACAGTGCAGCGAAATATAATCATTTGCAAAAAAAGCATGACTGCCGCCAATTTGAATTATTTACTTACCGGTGGGAAATCAAAGTCTATCTGGTTAGCTAAATTTAAGATGTAGTCGATTCGAAACTGGTTCTCTGGATTGGCTAGTTCAACTGGAGGTGCCAAATTGCCCATTGCTGTCACTATTGTCTGCAAAGAAAAAAAATAGTAACTATTGCAGAGTGTCTAAATAGCTAGCTTTGAAAAGTTAAAAACAATAGCTCATAAGTTTACCTCTATAGCTTCTTTAATATTGTTTTTAATATCTTGAATTTTCATTTTCTTCTCTCTGCAATAAAAAAAAGTACATTATTAAATGTATATGCCATAGAAGCAGAATATCTTTTTGAAACAGAACATGAACTTCAGAAGTATTTTATCAAAACTGTATTGTCACTATTGACCAAAGTGCACTCAGTCACTGAATACTTTTGTAGACTTAAGTGTCACACCTTTTCTACTTAAACATCTATTTGTAACCAAAAGTAAGTATCTAATTATCCTTAAATAAAAGCTTACCGCAGTCTTAGACCAAGACTCATCTGAATGCAAAATACTAGACATAGGTGGAAGTTATTTAGAAAAGCATAAACTGGAAACAAGTAGAGAAAAAAAAAATGCTTAAGTTATTAAAAGTAGAAACAAATGAAAGGAGACCAAAGAACCTCAAAGTACAAAACAATTAAAGCACAAAAACGATGTCATAGCAGGAAAAGCTAGAGCAGAGAAAGAACACAACCTGACAGAGACATTCAAACTAACAGTTTGGACGTAAAACCTAAAATAAATAATAAAGAATTATCCATATATGGAAAATTACCTTTTAACTACCAGCAGAAGAGTAGGCTAGAAAACCACCCGGGGTGCTCGATGTGAGCACCATCACTGGGGATTCACTGCAGCCAAACGAAAAAGCGTAAGAGGCTCACGCAAGCGCTAGTGTAACGCGTCGCCTCTGCAGCCTCTGGGCTCTCTTTTATGTCACATCCGACAACAGCTCCTTGCAATGCTGAACAGTGCAACCACACGAAATGCACGATCAAACATTTGGTACAACCAAGAATTAGAACTAGCATCTTAAAGGCATCACCAGTATT
The DNA here is from genome assembly GCF_964199755.1 of Larus michahellis. Lineage (NCBI taxonomy): Eukaryota > Metazoa > Chordata > Aves > Charadriiformes > Laridae > Larus > Larus michahellis. The sequence continues at coordinate 956,298 of NC_133907.1, read as the reverse complement.
GAGTCTGTGAACTCTAACTCAATTGTAATGCACTATGACAAAGTTTTTACATTAATAATTTGTTGCTATACACAGCATAAAAATTACTCTTTGACATAAGCCAAGTTGGCCATGTAAATGCTAAAAAAATCCATCTCAGTTGTCTCAGTGACCTTTTAATCATCATTAAACTGTTTTTACTGAACGCTTTCATTATCTGAATATTTGTACAAACCGTTTTTAATTTTTTCAATTTGAAAACTAACATTTTCCAGCACAGTATCCCAGAGACTTGAAACTACCAAGAGTGTGTTTTCCTTTTTACCCTTTAAAAGGCAGCGCTCACACTTCCAGTTTACAGACCACAGCTTGAAAACCTCATTTTACTGAGTTAATTAAGTACTCATATTGCAAATGCTTTTTATCACTTTTTCCTTTCTATAATTACTCACAACCAAAACGAAACTGAAAGCATATTCACCAACCAAGAATGCAGAAGAACAGCAGGCAAAAAAAAAAAAATGTACTGCTTAATTAACAAGGCAGACACAGATGTCCAAGAGCGGTGGGATTTTGGTTATCAAACCCGAGATTAATGCAACCTTTGTAAGAGACGGGGACGGGTAATCCGCCGCCGCGGCAGCCAGGCGTTGTGCTGCCCATCAGACCCAGCTCCTGCGGATGGAAAGTGGCGGCAGCACCAGATCACCCGGCCGGGGACGGCGTCGTGGCCACCGGCAGAGCTCTGCGAGGTTCCCCCCGACGCCGCGCGCTCAGGCCGCGGGGCAGGGCAAGCACGGCCAGTCAAGCTTGGCGCAGAAAGCAAATCAACCCATCAGTCACCAGGTGTAAACTCTCAGTTTCCCCCGACGCCCCCATCTCCCTGCAGACCACCTGGTGCCTGAAGACCACCAGGTTTTGCTTTAGGGATTTGGCACTGCTGATGGGAACAAGGCAGCGAGCCAAGGAAGGCCAAAAGCACTGAACAACGGAAAATAAATACAACAGAAACAGAGAGGAAAAACTGAGGCCTTTTCAGCCTCTTCCTTCACATCTTCAACGCTTTCTATTGTCCCAGCTCTTAAGAAACTCTCCCTTCCACAAACCGAGACTCACGGCAGGGGTATAAATACTGTACTCTTCAGCTAGTGCACACATGGTTGCAAGAACATCAGCCACTTTCTGTTTTTTAAAAATTATGTTCCTTATTAAAAAAGTGTAAATAATGGTACGAAAGCAGGAAATGTTTATCATTGACAGTGTAAGCAATTTTTGCCTCCCATTTTCAGCTGGGTCTTGAACTTAATGAACATATATCCAGATTCTGCCCCATCAAGATCAAAAAGGCAACTGATAAAAGTTAATCAAGATACCAGTATTTGCAAAGGACTAAGTAAAGAAATAACATTCAGTCATTTTGCTTTATTTTGGAACATCATTAGAAAGACAGAAGTTTAGAAAGTCTTCTGGTTTTTTTAATTTTTTCTTGTTGTTAAGCGAACTGTAGTCACATTCTCTCTGCTACAGCACTTGCAGATCCCTGTCTCAAAGCATTAGCCAAGTGCACATTTACCTGACTGTCCCATAGCAGAACATAGTATTTTTATGGTGGGTTTCGGTCAAACTTCCCCATTCACCCCTCTTCACCGATCCTCACGCTACCAGCAGCGCTGCAACGTGATAACGAATGTGGAGTGATGTAAAACTCCAGCAATTAACAAACTGCTTGATAACCATCATCATCTTTACCAGAAGAATACTCATAGCTCCTATTTCTGGTTGTGTTGCCATGGCCCTATAGCAGGTCCGGTAAACAAGGAATCCTGTTACACAGCAGTGAATGTATCACGTCATTTTGTGTTTTGTAATGTTTGCTAAGCATAAATTTTCCATGACCATGAGATACTTCATTCTTCTGGAACTCAACATGTTCCTCCATCGCCCATCCAACAGCTTACGTGCCACTCCAACCTCTTCAAAAAAGGAAAGGTGAAGCCCATTTATGGAGGGACTAACGCAGTGCGGTGCCCAGCAGCCAGCCCCTCGGCCATCCCCCCTCCCCGGCCACAACCGCTCGGCAGAATCCCACCTCGCATTTCCAGGAGTAACTGAACTTTGTTTTCCCCCGACCATGAAGACTGAATATTCATCTTAGAAACAGACTCTGGTGTTTTTCTTCCCTGTTGCCGGGTGCTGGCACGATGGGTAACCTGCTCGGAGAAGAGCCGGGCACCCCGGTGCCCCCCAGGGCGGCGCGAGTGGCCGGGGCCGGGCATGGGACACGCTCTGTCTTTAGGGGCCTCGGGTTAATAAGGGCAGCGCTTTAATCTTGTTTAAAACTTTTGCTTAGGCTGTGTAGGGTAGGCCAAACAAAGCATTAAACTCTATTAGTTGAGGATTATAAGAAAAATCTCAAATCCTGCTGTTTTTAATATTTAAATGGGCCAAAGCAAAGCTGCGCGTAGCTTTCAGGAAAACTAATAAAGTCTATTTTAGGTACTATAAAAAAAGATGACATTTTAATTGAAATAACATGAAATTAGAATGACATAAAAGGTCAGGAAAATCAAATATTCCTTGAAAACAAACCTAATCAGTATTTAGTAAAGAACTTCTCCACCTGCGGCTGAGCTTTACCATTAAAATGGCAACGTT